>NW_027472732.1:0-369250 GCF_030347505.1 Rhynchophorus ferrugineus | reverse complement strand
CATTCCAAGTAATATCCGGCATGCTAATTACATTGCCGGTTGCCAAATTGCATTATCTCTTATAGTTTCCGAGATATGGACTATCGATAATTTACACCTTAGGCTCTGCTTCTAACTTGGGCCCAAATTGTAAAATGGTCTTATCTATTGGCGATTTCGTTCCAATTCACACTCCAAGTAATATTCGGCATGCTAATTACATTGCCGGTTGCGAAATTGCATTATCTCTTATAGTTTCCGAAATATGGACTATCCATAATTTACACCTTAGGCTCTGCTTCTAACTTGGGCCCAAATTGTAAAATGGTCTTATCTATTGACGATTTCGTTCCAATTCACATTCCAAGTAATATTCGGCATGCTAATTACATTGCCGGTTCCCAAATTGCATTATCTCTTATAGTTTCCGAGATATGGACTATCGATTATTTACACCTTAGGCTCTGCTTCTAACTTGGGCCCAAATTGTAAAATGGTCTTACCTATTGGCGATTTCGTTCCAATTCACATTCCAAGTAATATTCGGCATGCTAATTACATTGCCGGTTGCCAAATTGCATTATCTCTTATAGTTTCCGAGATATGGACTATCGATAATTTACACCTTAGGCTCTGCTTCTAACTTGGGCCCAAATTGTAAAATGGTCTTATCTATTGGCGATTTCGTTCCAATTGACATTCCAAGTAATATTCGGCATGCTAATTACATTGCCGGTTGCCAAATTGCATTATCTCTTATAGTTTCCGAGATATGGACTATCGGTAATTTACACCTTAGGCTCTGCTTCTAACTTGGGCCCAAATTGTAAAATCGTATTATCTATTGGCGATTTCGTTCCAATTCACATTCCAAGTAATATTCGGCATGCTAATTACATTGCCGGTTGCCAAATTGCATTATCTCTTATAGTTTCCGAGATATGGACTATGGATAATTTACACCTTAGGCTCTGCTTCTAACTTGGGCCCAAATTGTAAAATGGTCTTATCTATTGGCGATTTCGTTCCAATTCACATTCCAAGTAATATTCGGCATGCTAATTACATTGCCGGTTGCCAAATTGAATTATCTCCTATAGTTTCCGAGATATGGACTATCGATAATTTACACCTTAGGCTCTGCTTCTAACTTGGGCCCAAATTGTAAAATGGTCTTACCTATTGGCGATTTCGTTCCAATTCACATTCCAAGTAATATTCGGCATGCTAATTACATTGCCGGTGGCCAAGTTGCATTATCTCTTATAGTTTCCGAGATATGGACTATCGATAATTTACACCTTAGGCTCTGCTTCTAACTTGGGCCCAAATTGTAAAATGGTCTTATCTATTGGCGATTTCGTTCCAATTCACATTCCAAGTAATATTCGGCATGCTAATTACATTGCCGGTTCCCAAATTGCATTATCTCTTATAGTTTCCGAGATATGGACTATCGATTATTTTTAACCTTAGGCTCTGCTTCTAACTTGGGCCCAATCTGTAAAATGGTCTTATCTATTGGCGATTTCGTTCCAATTCACATTCCAAGTAGTATTCGGCATGCTAATTACATTGCCGGTTGCCAAATTGCATTATCTCTTATAGTTTCCGAGATATGGACTATCGATAATTTACACCTTAGGCTCTGCTTCTAACTTGGGCCCAAATTGTAAAATGGTCTTATCTATTGGCGATTTCGTCCCAATTCACATTCCAAGTAATATTCGGCATGCTAATTACATTGCCAGTTGCCAAATTGCATTATCTCTTATAGTTTTCGAGATATGGACTATGGATAATTTACACCTTAGGCTCTGCTTCTAACTTGGGCCCAAATTGTAAAATGGTCTTATCTATTGGCGATTTCATTCCAATTCACATTCCAAGTAATATTCAGCATGCTAATTACATTGCCGGTTGCCAAATTGCATTATCTCTTATAGTTTCCGAGATATGGACTATCGATAATTTACACCTTAGGCTCTGCTTCTAACTTGGGCCCAAATTGTAAAATGGTCTTATCTATTGGCGATTTCGTCCCAATTCACATTCCAAGTAATATTCGGCATGCTAATTACATTGCCAGTTGCCAAATTGCATTATCTCTTATAGTTTCCGAGATATGGACTATGGATAATTTACACCTTAGGCTCTGCTTCTAACTTGGGCCCAAATTGTAAAATGGTCTTATCTATTGGCGATTTCATTCCAATTCACATTCCAAGTAATATTCGGCATGCTAATAACATTGCCGGTTGCCAAATTGCATTATCTCTTATAGTTTCCGAGATATGGACTATCGATAATTTACACCTTAGGCTCTGCTTCTAACTTGGGCCCAAATTGTAAAATGGTCTTATCTATTGGCGATTTCGTTCCAATTCACATTCCAAGTAATATTCGGCATGCTAATTACATTGCCGGTTGCCAAATTGCATTATCTCTTATAGTTTCCGAGATATGGACTATCGGTAATTTACACCTTAGGCTCCGCTTCTAACTTGGGCCCAAATTGTAAAATCGTCTTATCTATTGGCGATTTCGTTCCAATTCACATTCCAAGTAATATTCGGCATGCTAATTACATTGCCGGTTGCCAAATTGCATTATCTCTTATAGTTTCCGAGATATGGACTATCGATAATTTACACCTTAGGCTCTGCTTCTAACTTGGGCCCAAATTGTAAAATGGTCTTATCTATTGGCGATTTCATTCCAATTCACATTCCAAGTAATATTCGGCATGCTAATTACATTGCCGGTTGCCAAATTGCATTATCTCTTATAGTTTCCGAGATATGGACTATCGATAATTTACACCTTAGGCTCTGCTTCTAACTTGGGCCCAAATTGTAAAATGGTCTTATCTATTGGCGATTTCGTTCCAATTCACATTCCAAGTAATATTCGGCATGCCAATTACATTGCCGGTTGCCAAATTGCATTATCTCTTATAGCTTCCGAGATATGAACTATCGGTAATTTACACCTTAGGCTCTGCTTCTAACTTGGGCCAAAATTGTAAAATCGTCTTATCTATTGGCGATTTCGTTCCAATTCACATTCCAAGTAATATTCGGCATGCTAATTACATTGCCGGTTGCCAAATTGCATTATCTCTTATAGTTTCCGAGATATGGACTATCGATAATTTACACCTTAGGCTCTGCTTCTAACTTGGGCCCAAATTGTAAAATGGTCTTATCTATTGGCGATTTCGTTCCAATTCACATTCCAAGTAATATTCGGCATGCTAATTACATTGCCGGTTGCCAAATTGAATTATCTCTTATAGTTTCCGAGATATGGACTATCGATAATTTACACCTTAGGCTCTGCTTCTAACTTGGGCCCAAATTGTAAAATGGTCTTATCTATTGGCGATTTCGTTCCAATTCACATTACAAGTGGTATTCGGCATGCTAATTACATTGCCGGTTGCCAAATTGCATTATCTCTTATAGTTTCCGAGATATGGACTATCGATAATTTACACCTTAGGCTCTGCTTCTAACTTGGGCCCAAATTGTAAAATGGTCTTATCTATTGGCGATTTCGTTCCAATTCACATTCCAAGTAATATTCGGCATGCTAATTACATTGCCGGTTGCCAAATTGCATTATCTCTTATAGTTTCCGAGATATGGACTATCGATAATTTACACCTTAGGCTCTGCTTCTAACTTGGGCCCAAATTGTAAAATGGTCTTATCTATTGGCGATTTCGTTCCAATTCACATTCCAAGTAATATTCGGCATGCTAATTACATTGCCTGTTGCCAAATTGCATTATCTCTTATAGTTTCCGAGATATGGACTATCGATAATTTACACCTTAGGCTCTGCTTCTAACTTGGGCCCAAATTGTAAAATGGTCTTATCTATTGGCGATTTCGTTCCAATTCACATTCCAAGTAATATTCGGCATGCTAATTACATTGCCTGTTGCCAAATTGCATTATCTCTTATAGTTTCCGAGATATGGACTATCGATAATTTACACCTTAGGCTCTGCTTCTAACTTGGGCCCAAATTGTAAAATGGTCTTATCTATTGGCGATTTCATTCCAATTCACATTCCAAGTAATATTCGGCATGCTAATAACATTGCCGGTTGCCAAATTGCATTATCTCTTATAGTTTCCGAGATATGGACTATCGATAATTTACACCTTAGGCTCTGCTTCTAACTTGGGCCCAAATTGTAAAATGGTCTTATCTATTGGCGATTTCGTCCCAATTCACATTCCAAGTAATATTCGGCATGCTAATTACATTGCCAGTTGCCAAATTGCATTATCTCTTATAGTTTTCGAGATATGGACTATGGATAATTTACACCTTAGGCTCTGCTTCTAACTTGGGCCCAAATTGTAAAATGGTCTTATCTATTGGCGATTTCATTCCAATTCACATTCCAAGTAATATTCAGCATGCTAATTACATTGCCGGTTGCCAAATTGCATTATCTCTTATAGTTTCCGAGATATGGACTATCGATAATTTACACCTTAGGCTCTGCTTCTAACTTGGGCCCAAATTGTAAAATGGTCTTATCTATTGGCGATTTCGTCCCAATTCACATTCCAAGTAATATTCGGCATGCTAATTACATTGCCAGTTGCCAAATTGCATTATCTCTTATAGTTTCCGAGATATGGACTATGGATAATTTACACCTTAGGCTCTGCTTCTAACTTGGGCCCAAATTGTAAAATGGTCTTATCTATTGGCGATTTCATTCCAATTCACATTCCAAGTAATATTCGGCATGCTAATAACATTGCCGGTTGCCAAATTGCATTATCTCTTATAGTTTCCGAGATATGGACTATCGATAATTTACACCTTAGGCTCTGCTTCTAACTTGGGCCCAAATTGTAAAATGGTCTTATCTATTGGCGATTTCGTTCCAATTCACATTCCAAGTAATATTCGGCATGCTAATTACATTGCCGGTTGCCAAATTGCATTATCTCTTATAGTTTCCGAGATATGGACTATCGGTAATTTACACCTTAGGCTCCGCTTCTAACTTGGGCCCAAATTGTAAAATCGTCTTATCTATTGGCGATTTCGTTCCAATTCACATTCCAAGTAATATTCGGCATGCTAATTACATTGCCGGTTGCCAAATTGCATTATCTCTTATAGTTTCCGAGATATGGACTATCGATAATTTACACCTTAGGCTCTGCTTCTAACTTGGGCCCAAATTGTAAAATGGTCTTATCTATTGGCGATTTCATTCCAATTCACATTCCAAGTAATATTCGGCATGCTAATTACATTGCCGGTTGCCAAATTGCATTATCTCTTATAGTTTCCGAGATATGGACTATCGATAATTTACACCTTAGGCTCTGCTTCTAACTTGGGCCCAAATTGTAAAATGGTCTTATCTATTGGCGATTTCGTTCCAATTCACATTCCAAGTAATATTCGGCATGCTAATTACATTGCCGGTTGCCAAATTGCATTATCTCTTATAGTTTCCGAGATATGAACTATCGGTAATTTACACCTTAGGCTCTGCTTCTAACTTGGGCCAAAATTGTAAAATCGTCTTATCTATTGGCGATTTCGTTCCAATTCACATTCCAAGTAATATTCGGCATGCTAATTACATTGCCGGTTGCCAAATTGCATTATCTCTTATAGTTTCCGAGATATGGACTATCGATAATTTACACCTTAGGCTCTGCTTCTAACTTGGGCCCAAATTGTAAAATGGTCTTATCTATTGGCGATTTCGTTCCAATTCACATTCCAAGTAATATTCGGCATGCTAATTACATTGCCGGTTGCCAAATTGAATTATCTCTTATAGTTTCCGAGATATGGACTATCGATAATTTACACCTTAGGCTCTGCTTCTAACTTGGGCCCAAATTGTAAAATGGTCTTATCTATTGGCGATTTCGTTCCAATTCACATTACAAGTGGTATTCGGCATGCTAATTACATTGCCGGTTGCCAAATTGCATTATCTCTTATAGTTTCCGAGATATGGACTATCGATAATTTACACCTTAGGCTCTGCTTCTAACTTGGGCCCAAATTGTAAAATGGTCTTATCTATTGGCGATTTCGTTCCAATTCACATTCCAAGTAATATTCGGCATGCTAATTACATTGCCGGTTGCCAAATTGCATTATCTCTTATAGTTTCCGAGATATGGACTATCGATAATTTACACCTTAGGCTCTGCTTCTAACTTGGGCCCAAATTGTAAAATGGTCTTATCTATTGGCGATTTCGTTCCAATTCACATTCCAAGTAATATTCGGCATGCTAATTACATTGCCTGTTGCCAAATTGCATTATCTCTTATAGTTTCCGAGATATGGACTATCGATAATTTACACCTTAGGCTCTGCTTCTAACTTGGGCCCAAATTGTAAAATGGTCTTATCTATTGGCGATTTCATTCCAATTCACATTCCAAGTAATATTCGGCATGCTAATAACATTGCCGGTTGCCAAATTGCATTATCTCTTATAGTTTCCGAGATATGGACTATCGATAATTTACACCTTAGGCTCTGCTTCTAACTTGGGCCCAAATTGTAAAATGGTCTTATCTATTGGCGATTTCATTCCAATTCACATTCCAAGTAATATTCGGCATGCTAATTACATTGCCGGTTGCCAAATTGCATTATCTCTTATAGTTTCCGAGATATGGACTATCGATAATTTACACCTTAGGCTCTGCTTCTAACTTGGGCCCAAATTGTAAAATGGTCTTATCTATTGGCGATTTCGTTCCAATTCACATTCCAAGTAATATTCGGCATGCTAATTACATTGCCGGTTGCCAAATTGCATTATCTCTTATAGTTTCCGAGATATGAACTATCGGTAATTTACACCTTAGGCTCTGCTTCTAACTTGGGCCAAAATTGTAAAATCGTCTTATCTATTGGCGATTTCGTTCCAATTCACATTCCAAGTAATATTCGGCATGCTAATTACATTGCCGGTTGCCAAATTGAATTATCTCTTATAGTTTCCGAGATATGGACTATCGATAATTTACACCTTAGGCTCTGCTTCTAACTTGGACCCAAATTGTAAAATGGTCTTATCTATTGGCGATTTCGTTCCAATTCACATTCCAAGTAATATTCGGCATGCTAATTACATTGCCGGTTCCCAAATTGCATTATCTCTTATAGTTTCCGAGATATGGACTATCGATTATTTTTAACCTTAGGCTCTGCTTCTAACTTGGGCCCAAACTGTAAAATGGTCTTATCTATTGGCGATTTCGTTCCAATTCACATTCCAAGTAGTATTCGGCATGCTAATTACATTGCCGGTTGCCAAATTGCATTATCTCTTATAGTTTCCGAGATATGGACTATCGATAATTTACACCTTAGGCTCTGCTTCTAACTTGGGCCCAAATTGTAAAATGGTCTTATCTATTGGCGATTTCGTCCCAATTCACATTCCAAGTAATATTCGGCATGCTAATTACATTGACAGTTGCCAAATTGCATCATCTCTTATAGTTTTCGAGATATGGACTATGGATAATTTACACCTTAGGCTCTGCTTCTAACTTGGGCCCAAATTGTAAAATGGTCTTATCTATTGGCGATTTCATTCCAATTCACATTCCAAGTAATATTCGGCATGCTAATTACATTGCCGGTTGCCAAATTGCATTATCTCTTATAGTTTCCGAGATATGGACTATGGATAATTTACACCTTAGGCTCTGCTTCTAACTTGGTCCCAAATTGTAAAATGGTCTTATCCATTGGCGATTTCGTTCCAATTCACATTCCAAGTAATATTCGGCATGCTAATTACATTGCCGGTTGCCAAATTGCATTATCTCTTATAGTTCCCGAGATATGGACTATCGATAATTTACACCTTAGGCTCTGTTCTAACTTGGGCCCAAATTGTAAAATGGTCTTATCTATTGGCGATTTCGTTCCAATTCACATTCCAAGTAATATTCGACATGCTAATTACATTGCCGGTGGCCAAGTTGCATTATCTCTTATAGTTTCCGAGATATGGACTATCGATAATTTACACCTTAGGCTCTGCTTCTAACTTGGGCCCAAATTGTAAAATGGTCTTATCTATTGGCGTTTTCGTTCCAATTCACATTCCAAGTAATATTCGGCATGCTAATTACAATGCCGGTTCCCAAATTGCATTAACTCTTATAGTTTCCGAGATATGGACTATCGATTATTTTTAACCTTAGGCTCTGCTTCTAGCCTGGGCCCAAACTGTAAAATGGTCTTATCTATTGGCGATTTCGTTCCAATTCACATTCCAAGTAGTATTCGGCATGCTAATTACATTGCCGGTTGCCAAATTGCATTATCTCTTATAGTTTCCGAGATATGGACTATCGATAATTTACACCTTAGGCTCTGCTTCTAACTTGGGCCCAAATTGTAAAATGGTCTTATCTATTGGCGATTTCGTCCCAATTCACATTCCAAGTAGTATTCGGCATGCTAATTACATTGCCAGTTGCCAAATTGCATTATCTCTTATAGTTTCCGAGATATGGACTATGGATAATTTACACCTTAGGCTCTGCTTCTAACTTGGGCCCAAATTGTAAAATGGTCTTATCTATTGGCGATTTCGTTCCAATTCACATTCCAAGTAATATTCGGCATGCTAATTACATTGCCGGTTGCCAAATTGCATTATCTCTTATAGTTTCCGAGATATGAACTATCGGTAATTTACACCTTAGGCTCTGCTTCTAACTTGGGCCAAAATTGTAAAATCGTCTTATCTATTGGCGATTTCGTTCCAATTCACATTCCAAGTAATATTCGGCATGCTAATTACATTGCCGGTTGCCAAATTGAATTATCTCTTATAGTTTCCGAGATATGGACTATCGATAATTTACACCTTAGGCTCTGCTTCTAACTTGGACCCAAATTGTAAAATGGTCTTATCTATTGGCGATTTCGTTCCAATTCACATTCCAAGTAATATTCGGCATGCTAATTACATTGCCGGTTCCCAAATTGCATTATCTCTTATAGTTTCCGAGATATGGACTATCGATTATTTTTAACCTTAGGCTCTGCTTCTAACTTGGGCCCAAACTGTAAAATGGTCTTATCTATTGGCGATTTCGTTCCAATTCACATTCCAAGTAGTATTCGGCATGCTAATTACATTGCCGGTTGCCAAATTGCATTATCTCTTATAGTTTCCGAGATATGGACTATCGATAATTTACACCTTAGGCTCTGCTTCTAACTTGGGCCCAAATTGTAAAATGGTCTTATCTATTGGCGATTTCGTCCCAATTCACATTCCAAGTAATATTCGGCATGCTAATTACATTGCCAGTTGCCAAATTGCATCATCTCTTATAGTTTTCGAGATATGGACTATGGATAATTTACACCTTAGGCTCTGCTTCTAACTTGGGCCCAAATTGTAAAATGGTCTTATCTATTGGCGATTTCATTCCAATTCACATTCCAAGTAATATTCGGCATGCTAATTACATTGCCGGTTGCCAAATTGCATTATCTCTTATAGTTTCCGAGATATGGACTATGGATAATTTACACCTTAGGCTCTGCTTCTAACTTGGTCCCAAATTGTAAAATGGTCTTATCCATTGGCGATTTCGTTCCAATTCACATTCCAAGTAATATTCGGCATGCTAATTACATTGCCGGTTGCCAAATTGCATTATCTCTTATAGTTCCCGAGATATGGACTATCGATAATTTACACCTTAGGCTCTGTTCTAACTTGGGCCCAAATTGTAAAATGGTCTTATCTATTGGCGATTTCGTTCCAATTCACATTCCAAGTAATATTCGACATGCTAATTACATTGCCGGTGGCCAAGTTGCATTATCTCTTATAGTTTCCGAGATATGGACTATCGATAATTTACACCTTAGGCTCTGCTTCTAACTTGGGCCCAAATTGTAAAATGGTCTTATCTATTGGCGATTTCGTTCCAATTCACATTCCAAGTAATATTCGGCATGCTAATTACAATGCCGGTTCCCAAATTGCATTAACTCTTATAGTTTCCGAGATATGGACTATCGATTATTTTTAACCTTAGGCTCTGCTTCTAACTTGGGCCCAAACTGTAAAATGGTCTTATCTATTGGCGATTTCGTTCCAATTCACATTCCAAGTAGTATTCGGCATGCTAATTACATTGCCGGTTGCCAAATTGCATTATCTCTTATAGTTTCCGAGATATGGACTATCGATAATTTACACCTTAGGCTCTGCTTCTAACTTGGGCCCAAATTGTAAAATGGTCTTATCTATTGGCGATTTCGTCCCAATTCACATTCCAAGTAGTATTCGGCATGCTAATTACATTGCCAGTTGCCAAATTGCATTATCTCTTATAGTTTCCGAGATATGGACTATGGATAATTTACACCTTAGGCTCTGCTTCTAACTTGGGCCCAAATTGTAAAATTTTCTTATCTATTGGCGATTTCATTCCAATTCACATTCCAAGTAATATTCGGCATGCTAATTACATTGCCGGTTGCCAAATTGCATTATCTCTTATAGTTTCCGAGATATGGACTATCGATAATTTACACCTTAGGCTCTGCTTCTAACTAGGGCCCAAATTGTAAAATGGTCTTATCTATTGGCGATTTCGTTCCAATTCACATTCCAAGTAATATTCGGCATGCTAATTACATTGCCGGTTGCCAAATTGCATTATCACTTATAGTTTCCGAGATATGGACTATCGGTAATTTACACCTTAGGCTCTGCTTCTAACTTGGGCCCAAATTGTAAAATCGTCTTATCTATTGGCGATTTCGTTCCAATTCACATTCCAAGTAATATTCGGCATGCTAATTACATTGCCGGTTGCCAAATTGCATTATCTCTGATAGTTTCCGAGATATGGACTATCGATAATTTACACCTTAGGCTCTGCTTCTAACTTGGGCCCAAATTGTAAAATGGTCTTATCTATTGGCGATTTCATTCCAATTCACATTCCAAGTAATATTCGGCATGCTAATAACATTGCCGGTTGCCAAATTGCATTATCTCTTATAGTTTCCGAGATATGGACTATCGATAATTTACACCTTAGGCTCTGCTTCTAACTTGGGCCCAAATTGTAAAATGGTCTTATCTATTGGCGATTTCGTTCCAATTCACATTCCAAGTAATATTCGGCATGCTAATTACATTGCCGGTTGCCAAATTGCATTATCTCTTATAGTTTCCGAGATATGGACTATCGGTAATTTACACCTTAGGCTCCGCTTCTAACTTGGGCCCAAATTGTAAAATCGTCTTATCTATTGGCGATTTCGTTCCAATTCACATTCCAAGTAATATTCGGCATGCTAATTACATTGCCGGTTGCCAAATTGCATTATCTCTTATAGTTTCCGAGATATGGACTATCGATAATTTACACCTTAGGCTCTGCTTCTAACTTGGGCCCAAATTGTAAAATGGTCTTATCTATTGGCGATTTCATTCCAATTCACATTCCAAGTAATATTCGGCATGCTAATTACATTGCCGGTTGCCAAATTGCATTATCTCTTATAGTTTCCGAGATATGGACTATCGATAATTTACACCTTAGGCTCTGCTTCTAACTTGGGCCCAAATTGTAAAATGGTCTTATCTATTGGCGATTTCGTTCCAATTCACATTCCAAGTAATATTCGGCATGCTAATTACATTGCCGGTTGCCAAATTGCATTATCTCTTATAGTTTCCGAGATATGAACTATCGGTAATTTACACCTTAGGCTCTGCTTCTAACTTGGGCCAAAATTGTAAAATCGTCTTATCTATTGGCGATTTCGTTCCAATTCACATTCCAAGTAATATTCGGCATGCTAATTACATTGCCGGTTGCCAAATTGCATTATCTCTTATAGTTTCCGAGATATGGACTATCGATAATTTACACCTTAGGCTCTGCTTCTAACTTGGGCCCAAATTGTAAAATGGTCTTATCTATTGGCGATTTCGTTCCAATTCACATTCCAAGTAATATTCGGCATGCTAATTACATTGCCGGTTGCCAAATTGAATTATCTCTTATAGTTTCCGAGATATGGACTATCGATAATTTACACCTTAGGCTCTGCTTCTAACTTGGGCCCAAATTGTAAAATGGTCTTATCTATTGGCGATTTCGTTCCAATTCACATTCCAAGTAATATTCGGCATGCTAATTACATTGCCGGTTCCCAAATTGCATTATCTCTTATAGTTTCCGAGATATGGACTATCGATTATTTTTAACCTTAGGCTCTGCTTCTAACTTGGGCCCAAACTGTAAAATGGTCTTATCTATTGGCGATTTCGTTCCAATTCACATTCCAAGTAGTATTCGGCATGCTAATTACATTGCCGGTTGCCAAATTGCATTATCTCTTATAGTTTCCGAGATATGGACTATCGATAATTTACACCTTAGGCTCTGCTTCTAACTTGGGCCCAAATTGTAAAATGGTCTTATCTATTGGCGATTTCGTCCCAATTCACATTCCAAGTAATATTCGGCATGCTAATTACATTGCCAGTTGCCAAATTGCATCATCTCTTATAGTTTTCGAGATATGGACTATGGATAATTTACACCTTAGGCTCTGCTTCTAACTTGGGCCCAAATTGTAAAATGGTCTTATCTATTGGCGATTTCGTTCCAATTCACATTCCAAGTAATATTCGGCATGCTAATTACATTGCCGGTTGCCAAATTGCATTATCTCTTATAGTTTCCGAGATATGGACTATCGATAATTTACACCTTAGGCTCTGCTTCTAACTTGGGCCCAAATTGTAAAATGGTCTTATCTATTGGCGATTTCGTCCCAATTCACATTCTAAGTAATATTCGGCATGCTAATTACATTGCCAGTTGCCAAATTGCATTATCTCTTATAGTTTCCGAGATATGGACTATGGATAATTTACACCTTAGGCTCTGCTTCTAACTTGGGCCCAAATTGTAAAATGGTCTTATCTATTGGCGATTTCGTTCCAATTCACATTCCAAGTAATATTCGGCATGCTAATTACATTGCCGCTTGCCAAATTGAATTATCTCCTATAGTTTCCGAGATATGGACTATCGATAATTTACACCTTAGGCTCTGCTTCTAACTTGGGCCCAAATTGTAAAATGGTCTTACCTATTGGCGATTTCGTTCCAATTCACATTCCAAGTAATATTCGGCATGCTAATTACATTGCCGGTGGCCAAGTTGCATTATCTCTTATAGTTTCCGAGATATGGACTATCGATAATTTACACCTTAGGCTCTGCTTCTAACTTGGGCCCAAATTGTAAAATGGTCTTATCTATTGGCGATTTCGTTCCAATTCACATTCCAAGTAATATTCGGCATGCTAATTACATTGCCGGTTCCCAAATTGCATTATCTCTTATAGTTTCCGAGATATGGACTATCGATTATTTTTAACCTTAGGCTCTGCTTCTAACTTGGGCCCAAACTGTAAAATGGTCTTATCTATTGGCGATTTCGTTCCAATTCACATTCCAAGTAGTATTCGGCATGCTAATTACATTGCCGATTGCCAAATTGTATTATCTCTTATAGTTTCCGAGATATGGACTATCGATAATTTACACCTTAGGCTCTGCTTCTAACTTGGGCCCAAATTGTAAAATGGTCTTATCTATTGGCGATTTCGTCCCAATTCACATTCCAAGTAATATTCGGCATGCTAATTACATTGCCAGTTGCCAAATTGCATTATCTCTTATAGTTTTCGAGATATGGACTATGGATAATTTACACCTTAGGCTCTGCTTCTAACTTGGGCCCAAATTGTAAAATGGTCTTATCTATTGGCGATTTCATTCCAATTCACATTCCAAGTAATATTCGGCATGCTAATTACATTGCCGGTTGCCAAATTGCATTATCTCTTATAGTTTCCGAGATATGGACTATCGATAATTTACACCTTAGGCTCTGCTTCTAACTTGGGCCCAAATTGTAAAATGGTCTTATCTATTGGCGATTTCGTCCCAATTCACATTCCAAGTAATATTCGGCATGCTAATTACATTGCCAGTTGCCAAATTGCATTATCTCTTATAGTTTCCGAGATATGGACTATGGATAATTTACACCTTAGGCTCTGCTTCTAACTTGGGCCCAAATTGTAAAATGGTCTTATCTATTGGCGATTTCATTCCAATTCACATTCCAAGTAATATTCGGCATGCTAATAACATTGCCGGTTGCCAAATTGCATTATCTCTTATAGTTTCCGAGATATGGACTATCGATAATTTACACCTTAGGCTCTGCTTCTATCTTGGGCTCAAATTGTAAAATGGTCTTATCTATTGGCGATTTCGTTCCAATTCACATTCCAAGTAATATTCGGCATGCTAATTACATTGCCGGTTGCCAAATTGCATTATCTCTTATAGTTTCCGAGATATGGACTATCGGTAATTTACACCTTAGGCTCCGCTTCTAACTTGGGCCCAAATTGTAAAATGTCTTATCTATTGGCGATTTCGTTCCAATTCACATTCCAAGTAATATTCGGCATGCTAATTACATTGCCGGTTGCCAAATTGCATTATCTCTTATAGTTTCCGAGATATGGACTATCGATAATTTACACCTTAGGCTCTGCTTCTAACTTGGGCCCAAATTGTAAAATGGTCTTATCTATTGGCGATTTCATTCCAATTCACATTCCAAGTAATATTCGGCATGCTAATTACATTGCCGGTTGCCAAATTGCATTATCTCTTATAGTTTCCGAGATATGGACTATCGATAATTTACACCTTAGGCTCTGCTTCTAACTTGGGCCCAAATTGTAAAATGGTCTTATCTATTGGCGATTTCGTTCCAATTCACATTCCAAGTAATATTCGGCATGCTAATTACATTGCCGGTTGCCAAATTGCATTATCTCTTTTAGTTTCCGAGATATGAACTATCGGTAATTTACACCTTAGGCTCTGCTTCTAACTTGGGCCAAAATTGTAAAATCGTCTTATCTATTGGCGATTTCGTACCAATTCACATTCCAAGTAATATTCGGCATGCTAATTACATTGCCGGTTGCCAAATTGCATTATCTCTTATAGTTTCCGAGATATGGACTATCGATAATTTACACCTTAGGCTCTGCTTCTAACTTGGGCCCAAATTGTAAAATGGTCTTATCTATTGGCGATTTCGTTCCAATTCACATTCCAAGTAATATTCGGCATGCTAATTACATTGCCGGTTGCCAAATTGAATTATCTCTTATAGTTTCCGAGATATGGACTATCGATAATTTACACCTTAGGCTCTGCTTCTAACTTGGGCCCAAATTGTAAAATGGTCTTATCTATTGGCGATTTCGTTCCAATTCACATTCCAAGTAATATTCGGCATGCTAATTACATTGCCGGTTCCCAAATTGCATTATCTCTTATAGTTTCCGAGATATGGACTATCGATTATTTTTAACCTTAGGCTCTGCTTCTAACTTGGGCCCAAACTGTAAAATGGTCTTATCTATTGGCGATTTCGTTCCAATTCACATTCCAAGTAGTATTCGGCATGCTAATTACATTGCCGGTTGCCAAATTGCATTATCTCTTATAGTTTCCGAGATATGGACTATCGATAATTTACACCTTAGGCTCAGCTTCTAACTTGGGCCCAAATTGTAAAATGGTCTTATCTATTGGCGATTTCGTCCCAATTCACATTCCAAGTAATATTCGGCATGCTAATTACATTGCCAGTTGCCAAATTGCATCATCTCTTATAGTTTTCGAGATATGGACTATGGATAATTTACACCTTAGGCTCTGCTTCTAACTTGGGCCCAAATTGTAAAATGGTCTTATCTATTGGCGATATCATTCCAATTCACATTCCAAGTAATATTCGGCATGCTAATTACATTGCCGGTTGCCAAATTGCATTATCTCTTATAGTTTCCGAGATATGGACTATCGATAATTTACACCTTAGGCTCTGCTTCTAACTTGGGCCCAAATTGTAAAATGGTCTTATCTATTGGCGATTTCGTCCCAATTCACATTCCAAGTAATATTCGGCATGCTAATTACATTGCCAGTTGCCAAATTGCATTATCTCTTATAGTTTCCGAGATATGGACTATGGATAATTTACACCTTAGGCTCTGCTTCTAACTTGGGCCCAAATTGTAAAATGGTCTTATCTATTGGCGATTTCATTCCAATTCACATTCCAAGTAATATTCGGCATGCTAATAACATTGCCGGTTGCCAAATTGCATTATCTCTTATAGTTTCCGAGATATGGACTATCGATAATTTACACCTTAGGCTCTGCTTCTAACTTGGGCCCAAATTGTAAAATGGTCTTATCTATTGGCGATTTCGTTCCAATTCACATTCCAAGTAATATTCGGCATGCTAATTACATTGAAGGTTGCCAAATTGCATTATCTCTTATAGTTTCCGAGATATGGACTATCGGTAATTTACACCTTAGGCTCCGCTTCTAACTTGGGCCCAAATTGTAAAATCGTCTTATCTATTGGCGATTTCGTTCCAATTCACATTCCAAGTAATATTCGGCATGTTAATTACATTGCCGGTTGCCAAATTGCATTATCTCTTATAGTTTCCGAGATATGGACTATCGATAATTTACACCTTAGGCTCTGCTTCTAACTTGGGCCCAAATTGTAAAATGGTCTTATCTATTGGCGATTTCATTCCAATTCACATTCCAAGTAATATTCGGCATGCTAATTACATTGCCGGTTGCCAAATTGCATTATCTCTTATAGTTTCCGAGATATGGACTATCGATAATTTACACCTTAGGCTCTGCTTCTAACTTGGGCCCAAATTGTAAAATGGTCTTATCTATTGGCGATTTCGTTCCAATTCACATTCCAAGTAATATTCGGCATGCTAATTACATTGCCGGTTCCCAAATTGCATTATCTCTTATAGTTTCCGAGATATGGACTATCGATTATTTTTAACCTTAGGCTCTGCTTCTAACTTGGGCCCAAACTGTAAAATGGTCTTATCTATTGGCGATTTCGTTCCAATTCACATTCCAAGTAGTATTCGGCATGCTAATTACATTGCCGGTTGCCAAATTGCATTATCTCTTATAGTTTCCGAGATATGGACTATCGATAATTTACACCTTAGGCTCTGCTTCTAACTTGGGCCCAAATTGTAAAATGGTCTTATCTATTGGCGATTTCGTCCCAATTCACATTCCAAGTAATATTCGGCATGCTAATTACATTGCCAGTTGCCAAATTGCATCATCTCTTATAGTTTTCGAGATATGGACTATGGATAATTTACACCTTAGGCTCTGCTTCTAACTTGGGCCCAAATTGTAAAATGGTCTTATCTATTGGCGATTTCATTCCAATTCACATTCCAAGTAATATTCGGCATGCTAATTACATTGCCGGTTGCCAAATTGCATTATCTCTTATAGTTTCCGAGATATGGACTATCGATAATTTACACCTTAGGCTCTGCTTCTAACTTGGGCCCAAATTGTAAAATGGTCTTATCTATTGGCGATTTCGTCCCAATTCACATTTCAAGTAATATTCGGAATGCTAATTACATTGCCAGTTGCCAAATTGCATTATCTCTTATAGTTTCCGAGATATGGACTATGGATAATTTACACCTTAGGCTCTGCTTCTAACTTGGGCCCAAATTGTAAAATGGTCTTATCTATTGGCGATTTCATTCAAATTCACATTCCAAGTAATATTCGGCATGCTAATAACATTGCCGGTTGCCAAATTGCATTATCTCTTATAGTTTCCGAGATATGGACTATCGATAATTTACACCTTAGGCTCTGCTTCTAACTTGGGCCCAAATTGTAAAATGGTCTTATCTATTGGCGATTTCGTTCCAATTCACATTCCAAGTAATATTCGGCATGCTAATTACATTGAAGGTTGCCAAATTGCATTATCTCTTATAGTTTCCGAGATATGGACTATCGGTAATTTACACCTTAGGCTCCGCTTCTAACTTGGGCCCAAATTGTAAAATCGTCTTATCTATTGGCGATTTCGTTCCAATTCACATTCCAAGTAATATTCGGCATGTTAATTACATTGCCGGTTGCCAAATTGCATTATCTCTTATAGTTTCCGAGATATGGACTATCGATAATTTACACCTTAGGCTCTGCTTCTAACTTGGGCCCAAATTGTAAAATGGTCTTATCTATTGGCGATTTCATTCCAATTCACATTCCAAGTAATATTCGGCATGCTAATTACATTGCCGGTTGCCAAATTGCATTATCTCTTATAGTTTCCGAGATATGGACTATCGATAATTTACACCTTAGGCTCTGCTTCTAACTTGGGCCCAAATTGTAAAATGGTCTTATCTATTGGCGATTTCGTTTCAATTCACATTCCAAGTAATATCCGGCATGCTAATTACATTGCCGGTTGCCAAATTGAATTATCTCTTATAGTTTCCGAGATATGGACTATCGGTAATTTACACCTTAGGCTCTGCTTCTAACTTGGGCCAAAATTGTAAAATCGTCTTATCTATTGGCGATTTCGTTCCAATTCACATTCCAAGTAATATTCGGCATGCTAATTACATTGCCGGTTGCCAAATTGCATTATCTCTTATAGTTTCCGAGATATGGACTATCGATAATTTACACCTTAGGCTCTGCTTCTAACTTGGGCCCAAATTTTAAAATGGTCTTATCTATTGGCGATTTCGTTCCAATTCACATTCCAAGTAATATTCGGCATGCTAATTACATTGCCGGTTGCCAAATTGAATTATCTCTTATAGTTTCCGAGATATGGACTATCGATAATTTACACCTTAGGCTCTGCTTTTAACTTGGGCCCAAATTGTAAAATGGTCTTATCTATTGGCGATTTCGTTCCAATTCATATTCCAAGTGGTATTCGGCATGCTAATTACATTGCCGGTTGCCAAATTGCATTATCTCTTATAGTTTCCGAGATATGGACTATCGATAATTTACACCTTAGGCTCTGCTTCTAACTTGGGCCCAAATTGTAAAATGGTCTTATCTATTGGCGATTTCGTTCCAATTCACATTCCAAGTAATATTCGGCATGCTAATTACATTGCCGGTTGCCAAATTGCATTATCTCTTATAGTTTCCGAGATATGGACTATCGATAATTTACACCTTAGGCTCTGCTTCTAACTTGGGCCCAAATTGTAAAATGGTCTTATCTATTGGCGATTTCGTCCCAATTCACATTCCAAGTAATATTCGGCATGCTAATTACATTGCCGGTTGCCAAATTGCATTATCTCTTTTAGTTTCCGAGATATGGACTATCGATAATTTACACCTTAGGCTCTGCTTCTAACTTGGGCCCAAATTGTAAAATGGTCTTATCTATTGGCGATTTCGTTCCAATTCACATTCCAAGTAATATTCGGCATGCTAATTACATTGCCGGTTGCCAAATTGCATTATCTCTTATAGTTTCCGAGAAATGGACTATCGATAGTTTACACCTTAGGCTCTGCTTCTAACTTGGGCCCAAATTGTAAAATGGCCTTATCTATTGGCGATTTCGTTCCAATTCACATTCCAAGTAATATTCGGCATGCTAATTACATTGCCGGTTGCCAAATTGCATTATCTCTTATAGTTTCCGAGATATGGACTATCGATAATTTACACCTTAGGCTCTGCTTCTAACTTGGGCCCAAATTGTAAAATGGTCTTATCTATTGGCGATTTCGTTCCAATTCACATTCCAAGTAATATTCGGCATGCTAAATACATTGCCGGTGGCCAAATTGAATTATCTCTTATAGTTTCCGAGATATGGACTATCGATAATTTACACCTTAGGCTCTGCTTCTAACTTGGGCCCAAATTGTAAAATGGTCTTACCTATTGGCGATTTCGTTCCAATTCACATTCCAAGTAATATTCGGCATGCTAATTACATTGCCGGTTGCCAAATTGCATTATCTCTTATAGTTTCCGAGATATGGACTATCGATAATTTACACCTTAGGCTCTGCTTCTAACTTGGGCCCAAATTGTAAAATGGTCTTATCTATTGGCGATTTCGTTCCAATTCACATTCCAAGTAATATTCGGCATACTAATTACATTGCCGGTTGCCAAATTGCATTATCTCTTATAGTTTCCGAGATATGGACTATCGATAATTTACACCTTAGGCTCTGCTTCTAACTTGGGCCCAAATTGTAATATGGTCTTATCTATTGGCGATTTCGTTCCAATTCACATTCCAAGTAATATTCGGCATGCTAATTACATTGCCGGTTGCCAAATTGCATTATCTTTTATAGTTTCCGAGATATGGACTATCGATAATTTACACCTTAGGCTCTGCTTCTAACTTGGGCCCAAATTGTAAAATGGTCTTATCTATTGGCGATTTCGTTCCAATTCACATTCCAAGTAATATTCGGCATGCTAATTACATTGCCGGTTGCCAAATTGCATTATCTCTTATAGTTTTCGAAATATGGACTATCGATAATTTACACCTTAGGCTCTGCTTCTAACTTGGGCCCAAATTGTAAAATGGTCTTATCTATTGGCGATTTCGTTCCAATTCACATTCCAAGTAATATTCGGCATGCTAATTACATTGCCGGTTGCCAAATTGCATTATCTCTTATAGTTTCCGAGATATGGACTATCGATAATTTACACCTTAGGCTCTGCTTCTAACTTGGGCCCAAATTGTAAAATGGTCTTATCTATTGGCGATTTCGTTCCAATTCACATTCCATGTAATATTCGGCATGCTAATTACATTGCCGGTTGCCAAATTGCATTATCTCTTATAGTTTTCGAGATACGGACTATCGATAATTTACACCTTAGGCTCTGCTTCTAACTTGGGCCCAAATTGTAAAATGGTCTTATCTATTGGCGATTTCGTTCCAATTCACACTCCAAGTAATATTCGGCATGCTAATTACATTGCCGGTTGCGAAATTGCATTATCTCTTATAGTTTCCGAGATATGGACTATCAATAATTTACACCTTAGGCTTTGCTTCTAACTTGGGCCCAAATTGTAAAATGGTCTTATCTATTGGCGATTTCGTTCCAATTCACATTCACAATTTGGAATGTGAATTGGAACGAAATCGCCAATAGATAAGGCGATCGATGTCGGAAACTATAAGAGATAATGCAATTTGGCAACCGGCAATGTAATTAGCATGCCGAATATTACTTGGAATGTGAATTGGAACGAAATCGCCAATAGATAAGACCATATTACAATTTGGGCCCAAGTTAGAAGCAGAGTATAAGGTGTAAATTATCGATAGTCCATATCTCGGAAACTATAAGAGATAATGCAATTTGGCAACCGGCAATGTAATTAGCATGCCGAATATTACTTGGAATGTGAATTGGAACGAAATCGCCAATAGATAAGACAATTTTACAATTTGGGCCCAAGTTAGAAGCAGAGCCTAAGGTGTAAATTATCGATAGTCCATATCTCGGAAACTATAAGAGATAATGCAATTTGGCAACCGGCAATTTAATTAACATGCCGAATATTACTTGGAATGTGAATTGGAACGAAATCGCCAATAGGTAAGACCATTTTACAATTTGGGCCCAAGTTAGAAGCAGAGCCTAAGGTGTAAATTATCGATAGTCCATATCTCGGAAACTATAAGAGATAATGCAATTTGGCAACCGGCAATTTAATTAACATGCCGAATATTACTTGGAATGTGAATTGGAACGAAATCGCCAATAGATAAGACCATTTTACAATTTGGGCCCAAGTTAGAAGCAGAGCCTAAGGTGTAAATTATCGATAGTCCATATCTCGGAAACTATAAGAGATAATGCAATTTGGCAACCGGCAATGTAATTAGCATGTCGAATATTACTTGGAATGTGAATTGGAACGAAATCGCCAATAGATAAGACCATTTTACAATTTGGGCCCAAGTTAGAAGCAGAGCCAAAGGTGTAAATTACCGATAGTCCATATCTCGGAAACTATAAGAGATAATGCAATTTGGCAACCGGCAATGTAATTAGCATGCCGAATATTCCTTGGAATGTGAATTGGAACGAAATCGCCAATAGATAAGACCATTTTACAATTTGGGCCCAAGTTAGAAGCAGAGCCTAAGGTGTAAATTATCGATAGTCCATATCTCGGAAACTATAAGAGATAATGCAATTTGGCAACCGGCAATGTAATTAGCATGCCGAATATTACTTGGAATGTGAATTGGAATGAAATCGCCAATAGATAAGACCATTTTACAATTTGGGCCCAAGTTAGAAGCAGAGCCTAAGGTGTAAATTATCGATAGTCCATATCTCGGAAACTATAAGAGATAATTCAATTTGGCAACCGGCAATGTAATTAGCATGCCGAATATTATTTGGAATGTGAATTGGAACGAAATCGCCAATAGATAAGGCGATTTTACAATTTGGGCCCAAGTTAGAAGCAGAGCCTAAGGTGTAAATTATCGATAGTCCATATCTCGGAAACTATAAGAGATAATGCAATTTGGCAACCGGCAATGTAATTAGCATGCCGAATATTACTTGGAATGTGAATTGGAATGAAATCGCCAATAGATAAGACCATTTTATTATTTGAGCCCAAGTTAGAAGCAGAGCCTAAGGTGTAAATTATCGATAGTCCATATCTCGGAAACTATAAGAGATAATGCAATTTGGCAACCGGCAATGTAATTAGCATGCCGAATATTACCTGGAATGTGAATTGGAACGAAATCGGCAATAGATAAGACCATTTTACAATTTGGGCCCAAGTTAGAAGCAGAGCCTAAGATGTAAATTATCGATAGTCCATATCTCGGAAACTCTAAGAGATAATGCAATTTAGCAACCGGCAATGTAATTAGCATGCCGAATATTACTTGGAATGTGAATTGGAACGAAATCGCCAATAGATAAGACCATTTTACAATTTGGGCCCAAGTTAGAAGCAGAGCCTAAGGTGTAAATTATCGTCTTATCTATTGGCGATTTCGTTCCAATTCACATTCCAAGTAATATTCGGCATGCTAATTACATTGCCGATTGCCAAATTGCATTATCTC
The DNA here is from genome assembly GCF_030347505.1 of Rhynchophorus ferrugineus. Lineage (NCBI taxonomy): Eukaryota > Metazoa > Arthropoda > Insecta > Coleoptera > Curculionidae > Rhynchophorus > Rhynchophorus ferrugineus. The sequence continues at coordinate 346,124 of NW_027472732.1, read as the reverse complement.
TTATAGTTTCCGAGATATGGACTATCGATAATTTACACCTTAGGCTCTGCTTCTAACTTGGGCCCAAATTGTAAAATGGTCTTATCTATTTGCGATTTCGTTACAATTCACATTCCAAGTAATATTCGGCATGCTAATTACATTGCCGGTTGCCAAATTGAATTATCTCCTATAGTTTCCGAGATATGGACTATCGATAATTTACACCTTAGGCTCTGCTTCTAACTTGGGCCCAAATTGTAAAATGGTCTTACCTATTGGCGATTTCGTTCCAATTCACATTCCAAGTAATATTCGGCATGCTAATTACATTGCCAGTGGCCAAGTTGCATTATCTCTTATAGTTTCCGAGATATGGACTATCGATTATTTACACCTTAGGCTCTGCTTCTAACTTGGGCCCAAATTGTAAAATGGTCTTATCTATTGGCGATTTCGTTCCAATTCACATTCCAAGTAATATTCATCATGCTAATTACATTGCCGGTTCCCAAATTGCATTATCTCTTATAGTTTCCGAGATATGGACTATCGATTATTTTTAACTTTAGGCTCTGCTTCTAACTTGGGCCCAAACTGTAAAATGGTCTTATCTATTGGCGATTTCGTTCCAATTCACATTCCAAGTAGTATTCGGCATGCTAGTTACATTGCCGGTTGCCAAATTGCATTATCTCTTATAGTTTCCGAGATATGGACTATCGATAATTTACACCTTAGGCTCTGCTTCTAACTTGGGCCCAAATTGTAAAATGGTCTTATCTATTGGCGATTTCGTCCCAATTCACATTCCAAGTAATATTCGGCATGCTAATTACATTGCCAGTTGCCAAATTGCATTATCTCTTATAGTTTCCGAGATATGGACTATCGATAATTTACACCTTAGGCTCTGCTTCTAACTTGGGCCCAAATTGTAAAATGGTCTTATCTATTGGCGATTTCGTTCCAATTCACATTCCAAGTAATATTCGGCATGCTAATTACATTGCCGGTTGCCAAATTGCATTATCTCTTATAGTTTCCTAGATATGGACTATCGGTAATTTACACCTTAGGCTCTGCTTCTAACTTGGGCCCAAATTGTAAAATCGTCTTATCTATTGGCGATTTCGTTCCAATTCACATTCCAAGTAATATTCGGCATGCTAATTACATTGCCGGTTGCCAAATTGCATTATCTCTTATAGTTTCCGAGATATGGACTATCGATAATTTACACCTTAGGCTCTGCTTCTAACTTGGGCCCAAATTGTAAAATGGTCTTATCTATTGGCGATTTCATTCCAATTCACATTCCAAGTAATATTCGGCATGCTAATTACATTGCCGGTTCCCAAATTGCATTATCTCTTATAGTTTCCGAGATATGGACTATCGATTATTTTTAACCTTAGGCTCTGCTTCTAACTTGGGCCCAAACTGTAAAATGGTCTTATCTATTGGCGATTTCGTTCCAATTCACATTCCAAGTAGTATTCGGCATGCTAATTACATTGCCGGTTGCCAAATTGCATTATCTCTTATAGTTTCCGAGATATGGACTATCGATAATTTACACCTTAGGCTCTGCTTCTAACTTGGGCCCAAATTGTAAAATGGTCTTATCTATTGGCGATTTCGTCCCAATTCACTTTCCAAGTAATATTCGGCATGCTAATTACATTGCCAGTTGCCAAATTGCATTATCTCTTATAGTTTTCGAGATATGGACTATGGATAATTTACACCTTAGGCTCTGCTTCTAACTTGGGCCCAAATTGTAAAATGGTCTTATCTATTGGCGATTTCATTCCAATTCACATTCCAAGTAATATTCGGCATGCTAATTACATTGCCGGTTGCCAAATTGCATTATCACTTATAGTTTCCGAGATATGGACTATCGATAATTTACACCTTAGGCTCTGCTTCTAACTTGGGCCCAAATTGTAAAATGGTCTTATCTATTGGCGATTTCGTCCCAATTCACAATCCAAGTAATATTCGGCATGCTAATTACATTGCCAGTTGCCAAATTGCATTATCTCTTATAGTTTCCGAGATATGGACTATGGATAATTTACACCTTAGGCTCTGCTTCTAACTTGGGCCCAAATTGTAAAATGGTCTTATCTATTGGCGATTTCATTCCAATTCACATTCCAAGTAATATTCGGCATGCTAATAACATTGCCGGTTGCCAAATTGCATTATCTCTTATAGTTTCCGAGATATGGACCATCGATAATTTACACCTTAGGCTCTGCTTCTAACTTGGGCCCAAATTGTAAAATGGTCTTATCTATTGGCGATTTCGTTCCAATTCATATTCCAAGTGGTATTCGGCATGCTAATTACATTGCCGGTTGCCAAATTGCATTATCTCTTATAGTTTCCGAGATATGGACTATCGATAATTTACACCTTAATCTCTGCTTCTAACTTGGGCTCAAATTGTAAAATGGTCTTATCTATTGGCGATTTCGTCCCAATTCACATTCCAAGTAATATTCGGCATGCTAATTACATTGCCGGTTGCCAAATTGCATTATCTCTTATAGTTTCCGAGATATGGACTATCGATAATTTACACCTTAGGCTCTGCTTCTAACTTGGGCCCAAATTGTAAAATGGTCTTATCTATTGGCGATTTCGTTCCAATTCACATTCCAAGTAATATTCGGCATGCTAATTACATTGCCGGTTGCCAAATTGCATTATCTCTTTTAGTTTCCGAGATATGGACTATCGATAATTTACACCATAGGCTCTGCTTCTAACTTGGGCCCAAATTGTAAAATGGTCTTATCTATTGGCGATTTCGTTCCAATTCACACTCCAAGTAATATTCGGCATGCTAATTACATTGCCGGTTGCCAAATTGAATTATCTCTTATAGTTTCCGAGATATGGACTATCGATAATTTACACCTTAGGCTCTGCTTCTAACTTGGGCCCAAATTGTAAAATGGTCTTATCTATTGGCGATTTCGTTCCAATTCACATTCCAAGTAATATTCGGCATGCTAATTACATTGCCGGTTTCCAAATTGAATTATCTCTTATAGTTTCCGAGATATGGACTATCGATAATTTACACCTTAGGCTCTGCTTCTAACTTGGGCCCAAATTGTAAAATGGTCTTACCTATTGGCGATTTCGTTCCAATTCACATTCCAAGTAATATTCGGCATGCTAATTACATTGCCGGTTGCCAAATTGCATTATATCTTATAGTTTCCGAGATATGGACTATCGATAATTTACACCTTAGGCTCTGCTTCTAACTTGGGCCCAAATTGTAAAATGGTCTTATCTATTGGCGATTTCGTTCCAATTCACATTCCAAGTAATATTCGGCATGCTAATTACATTGCCGGTTGCCAAATTGCATTATCTCTTATAGTTTCCGAGATATGGACTATCGATAATTTACACCTAAGGCTCTGCTTCTAACTTGGGCCCAAATTGTAATATGGTCTTATCTATTGGCGATTTCGTTCCAATTCACTTTCCAAGTAATATTCGGCATGCTAATTACATTGCCGGTTGCCAAATTGCATTATCTCTTATAGTTTCCGAGATATGGACTATCGATAATTTACACCTTAGGCTCTGCTTCTAACTTGGGCCCAAATTATAAAATGGTCTTATCTATTGGCGATTTCGTTCCAATTCACATTCCAAGTAATATTCGGCATGCTAATTACATTGCCGGTTGCCAAATTGCATTATCTCTTATAGTTTCCGAGATACGGACTATCGATAATTTACACCTTAGGCTCTGCTTCTAACTTGGGCCCAAATTGTAAAATGGTCTTATCTATTGGCGATTTCGTTCCAATTCACACTCCAAGTAATATTCGGCATGTTAATTACATTGCCGGTTGCGAAATTGCATTATCTCTTATAGTTTCCGAGATATGGACTATCAATAATTTACACCTTAGGCTCTGCTTCTAACTTGGGCCCAAATTGTAAAATGGTCTTATCTATTGGCGATTTCGTTCCAATTCACATTCCAAGTAATATTCGGCATGCTAATTACATTGCCGGTTGCCAAATTGCATTATATCTTATAGTTTCCGAGATATGGACTATGGATAATTTACACCTTAGGCTCTGCTTCTAACTTGGGCCCAAATTGTAAAATGGTCTTATCTATTGGCGATTTCGTTCCAATTCACATTCCAAGTAATATTCGGCATGCTAATTACATTGCCGGTTGCCAAATTGCATTATCTCTTATAGTTTCCGAGATATGGACTATCGATAATTTACACCTTAGGCTCTGCTTCTAACTTGGGCCCAAATTGTAAAATGGTCTTATCTATTGGCGATTTCGTTCCAATTCACATTCCAAGTAATATTCGGCAAGCTAATTACATTGCCGGTTGCCAAATTGCATTATCTCTTATAGTTTCCGAGATATGGACTATCGATAATTTACACCTTAGGCTCTGCTTCTAACTTGGGCCCAAATTGTAAAATGGTCTTCTCTATTGGCGATTTCGTTCCAATTCACATTCCAAGTAATATTCGGTATGCTAATTACATTGCCGGTTGCCAAATTGCATTATCTCTTATAGTTTCCGAGATATGGACTATGGATAATTTACACCTTAGGCTCTGCTTCTAACTTGGGCCCAAATTGTAAAATGGTCTTATCTATTGGCGATTTCATTCCAATTCACATTCCAAGTAATATTCGGCATGCTAATAACATTGCCGGTTGCCAAATTGCATTATCTCTTATAGTTTCCGAGATATGGACTATCGATAATTTACACCTTAGGCTCTGCTTCTAACTTGGGCCCAAATTGTAAAATGGTCTTATCTATTGGCGATTTCGTTCCAATTCACATTCCAAGTAATATTCGGCATGCTAATTACATTGCCGGTTGCCAAATTGCATTATCTCTTATAGTTTCCGAGATATGGACTATCGGTAATTTACACCTTAGGCTCTGCTTCTAACTTGGGCCCAAATTGTAAAATGGTCTTATCTATTGGCGACTTCGTTCCAATTCACATTTCAAGTAATATTCCGCATGCTAATTACATTGCCGGTTGCCAAATTGCATTATCTCTTATAGTTTCCGAGATATGGACTATCGATAATTTACACCTTAGGCTCTGCTTCTAACTTGGGCCCAAATTGTAAAATGGTCTTATCTATTGGCGATTTCGTTCCAATTCACATTCCAAGTAATATTCGGCATGCTAATTACATTGCCGGTTGCCAAATTGCATTATCTCTTATAGTTTCCGAGATATGGACTATCGATAATTTACACCTTAGGCTCTGCTTCTAACTTGGGCCCAAATTGTAAACTGGTCTTATCTATTGGCGATTTCGTTCCAATTCACACTCCAAGTAATATTCGGCATGCTAATTACATTGCCGGTTGCGAAATTGCATTATCTCTTATAGTTTCCGAGATATGGACTATCAATAATTTACACCTTAGGCTCTGCTTCTAACTTGGGCCCAAATTGTAAAATGGCTTATCTATTGGCGATTTCGTTCCAATTCACATTCCAAGTAATATTCGGCATGCTAATTACATTGCCGGTTGCCAAATTGCATTATCTCTTATAGTTTCCGAGATATGGACTATGGATAATTTACACCTTAGGCTCTGCTTCTAACTTGGGCCCAAATTGTAAAATGGTCTTATCTATTGGCGATTTCGTTCCAATTCACATTCCAAGTAATATTCGGCATGCTAATTACATTGCCGGTTGCCAAATTGCATTATCTCTCATAGTTTCCGAGATATGGACTATCGATAGTTTACACCTTAGGCTCTGCTTCTAACTTGGGCCCAAATTGTAAAATGGTCTTATCTATTGGCGATTTCGTTCCAATTCACATTCCAAGTAATATTCGGCATGCTAATTATATTGCCGGTTGCCAAATTGCATTATCTCTTATAGTTTCCGAGATATGGACTATCGATAATTTACACCTTAGGCTCTGCTTCTAACTTGGGCCCAAATTGTAAAATGGTCTTCTCTATTGGCGATTTCGTTCCAATTCACATTCCAAGTAATATTCGGCATGCTAATTACATTGCCGGTAGCCAAATTGCATTATCTCTTATAGTTTCCGAGATATGGACTCTCGATAATTTACACCTTAGGCTCTGCTTCTAACTTGGGCCCAAATTGTAAAATGGTCTTATCTATTGGCGATTTCGTTCCAATTCACATTCCAAGTAATATTCGGCATGCTAATTACATTGCCGATTGCCAAATTGCATTATCTCATATAGTTTCCGAGATATGGACTATCGATAATTTACACCTTAGGCTCTACTTCTAACTTGGGCCCAAATTGTAAAATGGTCTTATCTATTGGCGATTTCGTTCCAATTCACATTCCAAGCAATATCCGGCATGCTAATTACATTGCCGGTTGCCAAATTGAATTATCTCTTATAGTGTCCGAGATATGGACTATCGATAATTTACACCTTAGGCTCTGCTTCTAACTTGGTCCCAAATTGTAAAATGGTCTTACCTATTGGCGATTTTGTTCCAATTCACATTCCAAGTAATATTCGGCATGCTAATTACATTGCCGGTTGCCAAATTGCATTATCTCTTATAGTTTCCGAGATATGGACTATCGATAATTTACACCTTAGGCTCTGCTTCTAACTTGGGCCCAAATTGTAAAATGGTCTTATCTATTGGCGATATCGTTCCAATTCACATTCCAAGTAATATTCGGCATGCTAATTACATTGCCGGTTGCCAAATTGCATTACCTCTTATAGTTTCCGAGATATGGACTATCGATAATTTACACCTTAGGATCTGCTTCTAACTTGGGCCCAAATTGTAAAATGGTCTTACCTATTGGCGATTTCGTTCCAATTCACATTCCAAGTAATATTCGGCATGCTAATTACATTGCCGGTTGCCAAATTGCATTATCTCTTATAGTTTCCGAGATATGGACTATCGATAATTTACACCTTAGGCTCTGCTTCTAACTTGGGCCCAAATTGTAAAATGGTCTTATCTATTGGCGATTTCGTTCCAATTCACATTCCAAGTAATATCGGCATGCTAATTACATTGCCGGTTGCCAAATTGCATTATCTCTTATAGTTTCCGAGATATGGACTATCGATAATTTACACCTTAGGCTCTGCTTCTAACTTGGGCCCAAATTGTAATATGGTCTTATCTATTGGCGATTTCGTTCCAATTCACATTCCAAGTAATATTCGGCATGCTAATTACATTGCCGGTTGCCAAATTGCATTATCTCTTATAGTTTCCGAGATATGGACTATCGATAATTTACACCTTAGGCTCTGCTTCTAACTTGGGCCCAAATTGTAATATGGTCTTATCTATTGGCGATTTCGTTCCAATTCACATTCCAAGTAATATTCGGCATGCTAATTACATTGCCGGTTGCCAAATTGCATTATCTCTTATAGTTTCCGAGATATGGACTATCGATAATTTACACCTTAGGCTCTGCTTCTAACTTGGGCCCAAATTGTAAAATGGTCTTATCTATTGGCGATTTCGTTCCAATTCACATTCCAAGTAATATTCGGCATGCTAATTACATTGCCGGTTGTCAAATTGCATTATCTCTTATAGTTTCCGAGATATGGACTATCGATAATTTACACCTTAGGCTCTGCTTCTAACTTGGGCCCAAATTGTAAAATGGTCTTATCTATTGGCGATTTCGTTCCAATTCACATTCCAAGTAATATTCGGCATGCTAATTACATTGCCGGTTGCCAAATTGCATTATCTCTTATAGTTTCCGAGATATGGACTATCGATAATTTACACCTTAGGCTCTGCTTCTAACTTGGGCCCAAATTGTAAAATGGTCTTATCTATTGGCGATTTCGTTCCAATTCACATTCCAAGTAATATTCGGCATGCTAATTACATTGCCGGTTGCCAAATTGCATTATCTCTTATAGTTTCCGAGATATGGACTATCGATAATTTACACCTTAGGCTCTGCTTCTAACTTGGGCCCAAATTGTAAAATGGTCTTATCTATTGGCGATTTCGTTCCAATTCACACTCCAAGTAATATTCGGCATGCTAATTACATTGCCGGTTGCGAAATTGCATTATCTCTTATAGTTTCCGAGATATGGACTATCAATAATTTACACCTTAGGCTCTGCTTCTAACTTGGGCCCAAATTGTAAAATGGCTTATCTATTGGCGATTTCGTTCCAATTCACATTCCAAGTAATATTCGGCATGCTAATTACATTGCCGGTTGCCAAATTGCATTATCTCTTATAGTTTCCGAGATATGGACTATGGATAATTTACACCTTAGGCTCTGCTTCTAACTTGGGCCCAAATTGTAAAATGGTCTTATCTATTGGCGATTTCGTTCCAATTCACATTCCAAGTAATATTCGGCATGCTAATTACATTGCCGGTTGCCAAATTGCATTATCTCTTGTAGTTTCCGAGATATGGACTATCGATAGTTTACACCTTAGGCTCTGCTTCTAACTTGGGCCCAAATTGTAAAATGGTCTTATCTATTGGCGATTTCGTTCCAATTCACATTCCAAGTAATATTCGGCATGCTAATTACATTGCCGGTTGCCAAATTGCATTATCTCTTATAGTTTCCGAGATATGGACTATCGATAATTTACACCTTAGGCTCTGCTTCTAACTTGGGCCCAAATTGTAAAATGGTCTTCTCTATTGGCGATTTCGTTCCAATTCACATTCCAAGTAATATTCGGCATGCTAATTACATTGCCGGTAGCCAAATTGCATTATCTCTTATAGTTTCCGAGATATGGACTCTCGATAATTTACACCTTAGGCTCTGCTTCTAACTTGGGCCCAAATTGTAAAATGGTCTTATCTATTGGCGATTTCGTTCCAATTCACATTCCAAGTAATATTCGGCATGCTAATTACATTGCCGGTTGCCAAATTGCATTATCTCATATAGTTTCCGAGATATGGACTATCGATAATTTACACCTTAGGCTCTACTTCTAACTTGGGCCCAAATTGTAAAATGGTCTTATCTATTGGCGATTTCGTTCCAATTCACATTCCAAGCAATATCCGGCATGCTAATTACATTGCCGGTTGCCAAATTGAATTATCTCTTATAGTGTCCGAGATATGGACTATCGATAATTTACACCTTAGGCTCTGCTTCTAACTTGGGCCCAAATTGTAAAATGGTCTTACCTATTGGCGATTTCGTTCCAATTCACATTCCAAGTAATATTCGGCATGCTAATTACATTGCCGGTTGCCAAATTGCATTATCTCTTATAGTTTCCGAGATATGGACTATCGATAATTTACACCTTAGGCTCTGCTTCTAACTTGGGCCCAAATTGTAAAATGGTCTTATCTATTGGCGATTTCGTTCCAATTCACATTCCAAGTAATATTCGGCATGCTAATTACATTGCCGGTTGCCAAATTGCATTATCTCTTATAGTTTCCGAGATATGGACTATCGATAATTTACACCTTAGGCTCTGCTTCTAACTTGGGCCCAAATTGTAATATGGTCTTATCTATTGGCGATTTCGTTCCAATTCACATTCCAAGTAATATTCGGCATGCTAATTACATTGCCGGTTGCCAAATTGCATTACCTCTTATAGTTTCCGAGATATGGACTATCGATAATTTACACCTTAGGATCTGCTTCTAACTTGGGCCCAAATTGTAAAATGGTCTTACCTATTGGCGATTTCGTTCCAATTCACATTCCAAGTAATATTCGGCATGCTAATTACATTGCCGGTTGCCAAATTGCATTATCTCTTATAGTTTCCGAGATATGGACTATCGATAATTTACACCTTAGGCTCTGCTTCTAACTTGGGCCCAAATTGTAAAATGGTCTTATCTATTGGCGATTTCGTTCCAATTCACATTCCAAGTAATATCGGCATGCTAATTACATTGCCGGTTGCCAAATTGCATTATCTCTTATAGTTTCCGAGATATGGACTATCGATAATTTACACCTTAGGCTCTGCTTCTAACTTGGGCCCAAATTGTAATATGGTCTTATCTATTGGCGATTTCGTTCCAATTCACATTCCAAGTAATATTCGGCATGCTAATTACATTGCCGGTTGCCAAATTGCATTATCTCTTATAGTTTCCGAGATATGGACTATCGATAATTTACACCTTAGGCTCTGCTTCTAACTTGGGCCCAAATTGTAAAATGGTCTTATCTATTGGCGATTTCGTTCCAATTCACATTCCAAGTAATATTCGGCATGCTAATTACATTGCCGGTTGTCAAATTGCATTATCTCTTATAGTTTCCGAGATATGGACTATCGATAATTTACACCTTAGGCTCTGCTTCTAACTTGGGCCCAAATTGTAAAATGGTCTTATCTATTGGCGATTTCGTTCCAATTCACATTCCAAGTAATATTCGGCATGCTAATTACATTGCCGGTTGCCAAATTGCATTATCTCTTATAGTTTCCGAGATATGGACTATCGATAATTTACACCTTAGGCTCTGCTTCTAACTTGGGCCCAAATTGTAAAATGGTCTTATCTATTGGCGATTTCGTTCCAATTCACATTCCAAGTAGTATTCGGCATGCTAATTACATTGCCGGTTGCCAAATTGCATTATCTCTTATAGTTTCCGAGATATGGACTATCGATAATTTACACCTTAGGCTCTGCTTCTAACTTGGGCCCAAATTGTAAAATGGTCTTATCTATTGGCGATTTCGTCCCAATTCACTTTCCAAGTAATATTCGGCATGCTAATTACATTGCCAGTTGCCAAATTGCATTATCTCTTATAGTTTTCGAGATATGGACTATGGATAATTTACACCTTAGGCTCTGCTTCTAACTTGGGCCCAAATTGTAAAATGGTCTTATCTATTGGCGATTTCATTCCAATTCACATTCCAAGTAATATTCGGCATGCTAATTACATTGCCGGTTGCCAAATTGCATTATCACTTATAGTTTCCGAGATATGGACTATCGATAATTTACACCTTAGGCTCTGCTTCTAACTTGGGCCCAAATTGTAAAATGGTCTTCTCTATTGGCGATTTCATTCCAATTCACATTCCAAGTAATATTCGGCATGCTAATTACATTGCCGGTTGCCAAATTGAATTATCTCTTATAGTTTCCGAGATATGGACTATCGATAATTTACACCTTAGGCTCTGCTTCTAACTTGGGCCCAAATTGTAAAATGGTCTTATCTATTGGCGATTTCGTTCCAATTCACATTCCAAGTAATATTCGGCATGCTAATTACATTGCCGGTTGCCAAATTGCATTATCTCTTATAGTTTCCGAGATATGGACTATCGATAATTTACACCTTAGGCTCTGCTTCTAACTTGGGCCCAAATTGTAAAATGGTCTTATCTATTGGCGATTTCGTTCCAATTCACATTCCAAGTAATATTCGGCATGCTAATTACATTGCCGGTTGCCAAATTGAATTATCTCTTATAGTTTCCGAGATATGGACTATCGATAATTTACACCTTAGGCTCTGCTTCTAACTTGGGCCCAAATTGTAAAATGGTCTTATCTATTGGCGATTTCGTTCCAATTCACATTCCAAGTAATATTCGGCATGCTAATTACATTGCCGGTTGCCAAATTGCATTATCTCTTATAGTTTCCGAGATATGGACTATCGATAATTTACACCTTAGGCTCTGCTTCTAACTTGGGCCCAAATTGTAAAATGGTCTTATCTATTGGCGATTTCGTTCCAATTCACATTCCAAGTAATATTCGGCATACTAATTACATTGCCGGTTGCCAAATTGCATTATCTCTTATAGTTTCCGAGATATGGACTATCGATAATTTACACCTTAGGCTCTGCTTCTAACTTGGGCCCAAATTGTAATATGGTCTTATCTATTGGCGATTTCGTTCCAATTCACATTCCAAGTAATATTCGGCATGCTAATTACATTGCCGGTTGCCAAATTGCATTATCTTTTATAGTTTCCGAGATATGGACTATCGATAATTTACACCTTAGGCTCTGCTTCTAACTTGGGCCCAAATTGTAAAATGGTCTTATCTATTGGCGATTTCGTTCCAATTCACATTCCAAGTAATATTCGGCATGCTAATTACATTGCCGGTTGCCAAATTGCATTATCTCTTATAGTTTTCGAAATATGGACTATCGATAATTTACACCTTAGGCTCTGCTTCTAACTTGGGCCCAAATTGTAAAATGGTCTTATCTATTGGCGATTTCGTTCCAATTCACATTCCAAGTAATATTCGGCATGCTAATTACATTGCCGGTTGCCAAATTGCATTATCTCTTATAGTTTCCGAGATATGGACTATCGATAATTTACACCTTAGGCTCTGCTTCTAACTTGGGCCCAAATTGTAAAATGGTCTTATCTATTGGCGATTTCGTTCCAATTCACATTCCATGTAATATTCGGCATGCTAATTACATTGCCGGTTGCCAAATTGCATTATCTCTTATAGTTTTCGAGATACGGACTATCGATAATTTACACCTTAGGCTCTGCTTCTAACTTGGGCCCAAATTGTAAAATGGTCTTATCTATTGGCGATTTCGTTCCAATTCACACTCCAAGTAATATTCGGCATGCTAATTACATTGCCGGTTGCGAAATTGCATTATCTCTTATAGTTTCCGAGATATGGACTATCAATAATTTACACCTTAGGCTTTGCTTCTAACTTGGGCCCAAATTGTAAAATGGTCTTATCTATTGGCGATTTCGTTCCAATTCACATTCACAATTTGGAATGTGAATTGGAACGAAATCGCCAATAGATAAGTCGGAAACTATAAGAGATAATGCAATTTGGCAACCGGCAATGTAATTAGCATGCCGAATATTACTTGGAATGTGAATTGGAACGAAATCGCCAATAGATAAGACCATATTACAATTTGGGCCCAAGTTAGAAGCAGAGTATAAGGTGTAAATTATCGATAGTCCATATCTCGGAAACTATAAGAGATAATGCAATTTGGCAACCGGCAATGTAATTAGCATGCCGAATATTACTTGGAATGTGAATTGGAACGAAATCGCCAATAGATAAGACAATTTTACAATTTGGGCCCAAGTTAGAAGCAGAGCCTAAGGTGTAAATTATCGATAGTCCATATCTCGGAAACTATAAGAGATAATGCAATTTGGCAACCGGCAATTTAATTAACATGCCGAATATTACTTGGAATGTGAATTGGAACGAAATCGCCAATAGGTAAGACCATTTTACAATTTGGGCCCAAGTTAGAAGCAGAGCCTAAGGTGTAAATTATCGATAGTCCATATCTCGGAAACTATAAGAGATAATGCAATTTGGCAACCGGCAATTTAATTAACATGCCGAATATTACTTGGAATGTGAATTGGAACGAAATCGCCAATAGATAAGACCATTTTACAATTTGGGCCCAAGTTAGAAGCAGAGCCTAAGGTGTAAATTATCGATAGTCCATATCTCGGAAACTATAAGAGATAATGCAATTTGGCAACCGGCAATGTAATTAGCATGTCGAATATTACTTGGAATGTGAATTGGAACGAAATCGCCAATAGATAAGACCATTTTACAATTTGGGCCCAAGTTAGAAGCAGAGCCAAAGGTGTAAATTACCGATAGTCCATATCTCGGAAACTATAAGAGATAATGCAATTTGGCAACCGGCAATGTAATTAGCATGCCGAATATTCCTTGGAATGTGAATTGGAACGAAATCGCCAATAGATAAGACCATTTTACAATTTGGGCCCAAGTTAGAAGCAGAGCCTAAGGTGTAAATTATCGATAGTCCATATCTCGGAAACTATAAGAGATAATGCAATTTGGCAACCGGCAATGTAATTAGCATGCCGAATATTACTTGGAATGTGAATTGGAATGAAATCGCCAATAGATAAGACCATTTTACAATTTGGGCCCAAGTTAGAAGCAGAGCCTAAGGTGTAAATTATCGATAGTCCATATCTCGGAAACTATAAGAGATAATTCAATTTGGCAACCGGCAATGTAATTAGCATGCCGAATATTATTTGGAATGTGAATTGGAACGAAATCGCCAATAGATAAGGCGATTTTACAATTTGGGCCCAAGTTAGAAGCAGAGCCTAAGGTGTAAATTATCGATAGTCCATATCTCGGAAACTATAAGAGATAATGCAATTTGGCAACCGGCAATGTAATTAGCATGCCGAATATTACTTGGAATGTGAATTGGAATGAAATCGCCAATAGATAAGACCATTTTATTATTTGAGCCCAAGTTAGAAGCAGAGCCTAAGGTGTAAATTATCGATAGTCCATATCTCGGAAACTATAAGAGATAATGCAATTTGGCAACCGGCAATGTAATTAGCATGCCGAATATTACCTGGAATGTGAATTGGAACGAAATCGGCAATAGATAAGACCATTTTACAATTTGGGCCCAAGTTAGAAGCAGAGCCTAAGATGTAAATTATCGATAGTCCATATCTCGGAAACTCTAAGAGATAATGCAATTTAGCAACCGGCAATGTAATTAGCATGCCGAATATTACTTGGAATGTGAATTGGAACGAAATCGCCAATAGATAAGACCATTTTACAATTTGGGCCCAAGTTAGAAGCAGAGCCTAAGGTGTAAAATCGTCTTATCTATTGGCGATTTCGTTCCAATTCACATTCCAAGTAATATTCGGCATGCTAATTACATTACCGGTTGCCAAATTGCATTATCTCTTATAGTTTCCGAGATATGGACTATCGATAATTTACACCTTAGGCTCTGCTTCTAACTTGGGCCCAAATTGTAAAATGGTCTTATCTATTTGCGATTTCGTTACAATTCACATTCCAAGTAATATTCGGCATGCTAATTACATTGCCGGTTGCCAAATTGAATTATCTCCTATAGTTTCCGAGATATGGACTATCGATAATTTACACCTTAGGCTCTGCTTCTAACTTGGGCCCAAATTGTAAAATGGTCTTACCTATTGGCGATTTCGTTCCAATTCACATTCCAAGTAATATTCGGCATGCTAATTACATTGCCAGTGGCCAAGTTGCATTATCTCTTATAGTTTCCGAGATATGGACTATCGATAATTTACACCTTAGGCTCTGCTTCTAACTTGGGCCCAAATTGTAAAATGGTCTTATCTATTGGCGATTTCGTTCCAATTCACATTCCAAGTAATATTCGTCATGCTAATTACATTGCCGGTTCCCAAATTGCATTATCTCTTATAGTTTCCGAGATATGGACTATCGATTATTTTTAACCTTAGGCTCTGCTTCTAACTTGGGCCCAAACTGTAAAATGGTCTTATCTATTGGCGATTTCGTTCCAATTCACATTCCAAGTAGTATTCGGCATGCTAGTTACATTGCCGGTTGCCAAATTGCATTATCTCTTATAGTTTCCGAGATATGGACTATCGATAATTTACACCTTAGGCTCTGCTTCTAACTTGGGCCCAAATTGTAAAATGGTCTTATCTATTGGCGATTTCGTCCCAATTCACATTCCAAGTAATATTCGGCATGCTAATTACATTGCCAGTTGCCAAATTGCATTATCTCTTATAGTTTCCGAGATATGGACTATCGATAATTTACACCTTAGGCTCTGCTTCTAACTTGGGCCCAAATTGTAAAATGGTCTTATCTATTGGCGATTTCGTTCCAATTCACATTCCAAGTAATATTCGGCATGCTAATTACATTGCCGGTTGCCAAATTGCATTATCTCTTATAGTTTCCTAGATATGGACTATCGGTAATTTACACCTTAGGCTCTGCTTCTAACTTGGGCCCAAATTGTAAAATCGTCTTATCTATTGGCGATTTCGTTCCAATTCACATTCCAAGTAATATTCGGCATGCTAATTACATTGCCGGTTGCCAAATTGCATTATCTCTTATAGTTTCCGAGATATGGACTATCGATAATTTACACCTTAGGCTCTGCTTCTAACTTGGGCCCAAATTGTAAAATGGTCTTATCTATTGGCGATTTCATTCCAATTCACATTCCAAGTAATATTCGGCATGCTAATTACATTGCCGGTTCCCAAATTGCATTATCTCTTATAGTTTCCGAGATATGGACTATCGATTATTTTTAACCTTAGGCTCTGCTTCTAACTTGGGCCCAAACTGTAAAATGGTCTTATCTATTGGCGATTTCGTTCCAATTCACATTCCAAGTAGTATTCGGCATGCTAATTACATTGCCGGTTGCCAAGTTGCATTATCTCTTATAGTTTCCGAGATATGGACTATCGATAATTTACACCTTAGGCTCTGCTTCTAACTTGGGCCCAAATTGTAAAATGGTCTTATCTATTGGCGATTTCGTCCCAATTCACTTTCCAAGTAATATTCGGCATGCTAATTACATTGCCAGTTGCCAAATTGCATTATCTCTTATAGTTTTCGAGATATGGACTATGGATAATTTACACCTTAGGCTCTGCTTCTAACTTGGGCCCAAATTGTAAAATGGTCTTATCTATTGGCGATTTCATTCCAATTCACATTCCAAGTAATATTCGGCATGCTAATTACATTGCCGGTTGACAAATTGCATTATCACTTATAGTTTCCGAGATATGGACTATCGATAATTTACACCTTAGGCTCTGCTTCTAACTTGGGCCCAAATTGTAAAATGGTCTTATCTATTGGCGATTTCGTCCCAATTCACAATCCAAGTAATATTCGGCATGCTAATTACATTGCCAGTTGCCAAATTGCATTATCTCTTATAGTTTCCGAGATATGGACTATGGATAATTTACACCTTAGGCTCTGCTTCTAACTTGGGCCCAAATTGTAAAATGGTCTTATCTATTGGCGATTTCATTCCAATTCACATTCCAAGTAATATTCGGCATGCTAATAACATTGCCGGTTGCCAAATTGCATTATCTCTTATAGTTTCCGAGATATGGACCATCGATAATTTACACCTTAGGCTCTGCTTCTAACTTGGGCCCAAATTGTAAAATGGTCTTATCTATTGGCGATTTCGTTCCAATTCATATTCCAAGTGGTATTCGGCATGCTAATTACATTGCCGGTTGCCAAATTGCATTATCTCTTATAGTTTCCGAGATATGGACTATCGATAATTTACACCTTAGGCTCTGCTTCTAACTTGGGCCCAAATTGTAAAATGGTCTTATCTATTGGCGATTTCGTCCCAATTCACATTCCAAGTAATATTCGGCATGCTAATTACATTGCCGGTTGCCAAATTGCATTATCTCTTATAGTTTCCGAGATATGGACTATCGATAATTTACACCTTAGGCTCTGCTTCTAACTTGGGCCCAAATTGTAAAATGGTCTTATCTATTGGCGATTTCGTTCCAATTCACATTCCAAGTAATATTCGGCATGCTAATTACATTGCCGGTTGCCAAATTGCATTATCTCTTTTAGTTTCCGAGATATGGACTATCGATAATTTACACCTTAGGCTCTGCTTCTAACTTGGGCCCAAATTGTAAAATGGTCTTATCTATTGGCGATTTCGTTCCAATTCACATTCCAAGTAATATTCGGCATGCTAATTACATTGCCGGTTGCCAAATTGAATTATCTCTTATAGTTTCCGAGATATGGACTATCGATAATTTACACCTTAGGCTCTGCTTCTAACTTGGGCCCAAATTGTAAAATGGTCTTATCTATTGGCGATTTCGCTCCAATTCACATTCCAAGTAATATTCGGCATTCTAATTACATTGCCGGTTTCCAAATTGAATTATCTCTTATAGTTTCCGAGATATGGACTATCGATAATTTACACCTTAGGCTCTGCTTCTAACTTGGGCCCAAATTGTAAAATGGTCTTACCTATTGGCGATTTCGTTCCAATTCACATTCCAAGTAATATTCGGCATGCTAATTACATTGCCGGTTGCCAAATTGCATTATATCTTATAGTTTCCGAGATATGGACTATCGATAATTTACACCTTAGGCTCTGCTTCTAACTTGGGCCCAAATTGTAAAATGGTCTTATCTATTGGCGATTTCGTTCCAATTCACATTCCAAGTAATATTCGGCATGCTAATTACATTGCCGGTTGCCAAATTGCATTATCTCTTATAGTTTCCGAGATATGGACTATCGATAATTTACACCTAAGGCTCTGCTTCTAACTTGGGCCCAAATTGTAATATGGTCTTATCTATTGGCGATTTCGTTCCAATTCACTTTCCAAGTAATATTCGGCATGCTAATTACATTGCCGGTTGCCAAATTGCATTATCTCTTATAGTTTCCGAGATATGGACTATCGATAATTTACACCTTAGGCTCTGCTTCTAACTTGGGCCCAAATTATAAAATGGTCTTATCTATTGGCGATTTCGTTCCAATTCACATTCCAAGTAATATTCGGCATGCTAATTACATTGCCGGTTGCCAAATTGCATTATCTCTTATAGTTTCCGAGATACGGACTATCGATAATTTACACCTTAGGCTCTGCTTCTAACTTGGGCCCAAATTGTAAAATGGTCTTATCTATTGGCGATTTCGTTCCAATTCACACTCCAAGTAATATTCGGCATGTTAATTACATTGCCGGTTGCGAAATTGCATTATCTCTTATAGTTTCCGAGATATGGACTATCAATAATTTACACCTTAGGCTCTGCTTCTAACTTGGGCCCAAATTGTAAAATGGTCTTATCTATTGGCGATTTCGTTCCAATTCACATTCCAAGTAATATTCGGCATGCTAATTACATTGCCGGTTGCCAAATTGCATTATATCTTATAGTTTCCGAGATATGGACTATGGATAATTTACACCTTAGGCTCTGCTTCTAACTTGGGCCCAAATTGTAAAATGGTCTTATCTATTGGCGATTTCGTTCCAATTCACATTCCAAGTAATATTCGGCATGCTAATTACATTGCCGGTTGCCAAATTGCATTATCTCTTATAGTTTCCGAGATATGGACTATCGATAATTTACACCTTAGGCTCTGCTTCTAACTTGGGCCCAAATTGTAAAATGGTCTTATCTATTGGCGATTTCGTTCCAATTCACATTCCAAGTAATATTCGGCAAGCTAATTACATTGCCGGTTGCCAAATTGCATTATCTCTTATAGTTTCCGAGATATGGACTATCGATAATTTACACCTTAGGCTCTGCTTCTAACTTGGGCCCAAATTGTAAAATGGTCTTATCTATTGGCGATTTCATTCCAATTCACATTCCAAGTAATATTCGGCATGCTAATTACATTGCCGGTTGCCAAATTGCATTATCTCTTATAGTTTCCGAGATATGGACTATCGATAATTTACACCTTAGGCTCTGCTTCTAACTTGGGCCCAAATTGTAAAATGGTCTTATCTATTGGCGATTTCATTCCAATTCACATTCCAAGTAATATTCGGCAAGCTAATTACATTGCCGGTTGCCAAATTGCATTATCTCTTATAGTTTCCGAGATATGGACTATCGATAATTTACACCTTAGGCTCTGCTTCTAACTTGGGCCCAAATTGTAAAATGGTCTTATCTATTGGCGATTTCATTCCAATTCACATTCCAAGTAATATTCGGCAAGCTAATTACATTGCCGGTTGCCAAATTGCATTATCTCTTATAGTTTCCGAGATATGGACTATCAATAATTTACACCTTAGGCTCTGCTTCTAACTTGGGCCCAAATTGTAAAATGGTCTTATCTATTGGCGATTTCGTTCCAATTCACATTCCAAGTAATATCGGCATGCTAATTACATTGCCGGTTGCCAAATTGCATTATCTCTTATAGTTTCCGAGATATGGACTATCGATAATTTACACCTTAGGCTCTGCTTCTAACTTGGGCCCAAATTGTAAAATGGTCTTCTCTATTGGCGATTTCGTTCCAATTCACATTCCAAGTAATATTCGGTATGCTAATTACATTGCCGGTTGCCAAATTGCATTATCTCTTATAGTTTCCGAGATATGGACTATGGATAATTTACACCTTAGGCTCTGCTTCTAACTTGGGCCCAAATTGTAAAATGGTCTTATCTATTGGCGATTTCATTCCAATTCACATTCCAAGTAATATTCGGCATGCTAATAACATTGCCGGTTGCCAAATTGCATTATCTCTTATAGTTTCCGAGATATGGACTATCGATAATTTACACCTTAGGCTCTGCTTCTAACTTGGGCCCAAATTGTAAAATGGTCTTATCTATTGGCGATTTCGTTCCAATTCACATTCCAAGTAATATTCGGCATGCTAATTACATTGCCGGTTGCCAAATTGCATTATCTCTTATAGTTTCCGAGATATGGACTATCGGTAATTTACACCTTAGGCTCTGCTTCTAACTTGGGCCCAAATTGTAAAATGGTCTTATCTATTGGCGACTTCGTTCCAATTCACATTTCAAGTAATATTCCGCATGCTAATTACATTGCCGGTTGCCAAATTGCATTATCTCTTATAGTTTCCGAGATATGGACTATCGATAATTTACACCTTAGGCTCTGCTTCTAACTTGGGCCCAAATTGTAAAATGGTCTTATCTATTGGCGATTTCGTTCCAATTCACATTCCAAGTAATATTCGGCATGCTAATTACATTGCCGGTTGCCAAATTGCATTATCTCTTATAGTTTCCGAGATATGGACTATCGATAATTTACACCTTAGGCTCTGCTTCTAACTTGGGCCCAAATTGTAAACTGGTCTTATCTATTGGCGATTTCGTTCCAATTCACACTCCAAGTAATATTCGGCATGCTAATTACATTGCCGGTTGCGAAATTGCATTATCTCTTATAGTTTCCGAGATATGGACTATCAATAATTTACACCTTAGGCTCTGCTTCTAACTTGGGCCCAAATTGTAAAATGGCTTATCTATTGGCGATTTCGTTCCAATTCACATTCCAAGTAATATTCGGCATGCTAATTACATTGCCGGTTGCCAAATTGCATTATCTCTTATAGTTTCCGAGATATGGACTATGGATAATTTACACCTTAGGCTCTGCTTCTAACTTGGGCCCAAATTGTAAAATGGTCTTATCTATTGGCGATTTCGTTCCAATTCACATTCCAAGTAATATTCGGCATGCTAATTACATTGCCGGTTGCCAAATTGCATTATCTCTCATAGTTTCCGAGATATGGACTATCGATAGTTTACACCTTAGGCTCTGCTTCTAACTTGGGCCCAAATTGTAAAATGGTCTTATCTATTGGCGATTTCGTTCCAATTCACATTCCAAGTAATATTCGGCATGCTAATTATATTGCCGGTTGCCAAATTGCATTATCTCTTATAGTTTCCGAGATATGGACTATCGATAATTTACACCTTAGGCTCTGCTTCTAACTTGGGCCCAAATTGTAAAATGGTCTTCTCTATTGGCGATTTCGTTCCAATTCACATTCCAAGTAATATTCGGCATGCTAATTACATTGCCGGTAGCCAAATTGCATTATCTCTTATAGTTTCCGAGATATGGACTCTCGATAATTTACACCTTAGGCTCTGCTTCTAACTTGGGCCCAAATTGTAAAATGGTCTTATCTATTGGCGATTTCGTTCCAATTCACATTCCAAGTAATATTCGGCATGCTAATTACATTGCCGGTTGCCAAATTGCATTATCTCATATAGTTTCCGAGATATGGACTATCGATAATTTACACCTTAGGCTCTACTTCTAACTTGGGCCCAAATTGTAAAATGGTCTTATCTATTGGCGATTTCGTTCCAATTCACATTCCAAGCAATATCCGGCATGCTAATTACATTGCCGGTTGCCAAATTGAATTATCTCTTATAGTGTCCGAGATATGGACTATCGATAATTTACACCTTAGGCTCTGCTTCTAACTTGGGCCCAAATTGTAAAATGGTCTTACCTATTGGCGATTTTGTTCCAATTCACATTCCAAGTAATATTCGGCATGCTAATTACATTGCCGGTTGCCAAATTGCATTATCTCTTATAGTTTCCGAGATATGGACTATCGATAATTTACACCTTAGGCTCTGCTTCTAACTTGGGCCCAAATTGTAAAATGGTCTTATCTATTGGCGATTTCGTTCCAATTCACATTCCAAGTAATATTCGGCATGCTAATTACATTGCCGGTTGCCAAATTGCATTACCTCTTATAGTTTCCGAGATATGGACTATCGATAATTTACACCTTAGGATCTGCTTCTAACTTGGGCCCAAATTGTAAAATGGTCTTACCTATTGGCGATTTCGTTCCAATTCACATTCCAAGTAATATTCGGCATGCTAATTACATTGCCGGTTGCCAAATTGCATTATCTCTTATAGTTTCCGAGATATGGACTATCGATAATTTACACCTTAGGCTCTGCTTCTAACTTGGGCCCAAATTGTAAAATGGTCTTATCTATTGGCGATTTCGTTCCAATTCACATTCCAAGTAATATCGGCATGCTAATTACATTGCCGGTTGCCAAATTGCATTATCTCTTATAGTTTCCGAGATATGGACTATCGATAATTTACACCTTAGGCTCTGCTTCTAACTTGGGCCCAAATTGTAATATGGTCTTATCTATTGGCGATTTCGTTCCAATTCACATTCCAAGTAATATTCGGCATGCTAATTACATTGCCGGTTGCCAAATTGCATTATCTCTTATAGTTTCCGAGATATGGACTATCGATAATTTACACCTTAGGCTCTGCTTCTAACTTGGGCCCAAATTGTAATATGGTCTTATCTATTGGCGATTTCGTTCCAATTCACATTCCAAGTAATATTCGGCATGCTAATTACATTGCCGGTTGCCAAATTGCATTATCTCTTATAGTTTCCGAGATATGGACTATCGATAATTTACACCTTAGGCTCTGCTTCTAACTTGGGCCCAAATTGTAAAATGGTCTTATCTATTGGCGATTTCGTTCCAATTCACATTCCAAGTAATATTCGGCATGCTAATTACATTGCCGGTTGTCAAATTGCATTATCTCTTATAGTTTCCGAGATATGGACTATCGATAATTTACACCTTAGGCTCTGCTTCTAACTTGGGCCCAAATTGTAAAATGGTCTTATCTATTGGCGATTTCGTTCCAATTCACATTCCAAGTAATATTCGGCATGCTAATTACATTGCCGGTTGCCAAATTGCATTATCTCTTATAGTTTCCGAGATATGGACTATCGATAATTTACACCTTAGGCTCTGCTTCTAACTTGGGCCCAAATTGTAAAATGGTCTTATCTATTGGCGATTTCGTTCCAATTCACATTCCAAGTAATATTCGGCATGCTAATTACATTGCCGGTTGCCAAATTGCATTATCTCTTATAGTTTCCGAGATATGGACTATCGATAATTTACACCTTAGGCTCTGCTTCTAACTTGGGCCCAAATTGTAAAATGGTCTTATCTATTGGCGATTTCGTTCCAATTCACACTCCAAGTAATATTCGGCATGCTAATTACATTGCCGGTTGCGAAATTGCATTATCTCTTATAGTTTCCGAGATATGGACTATCAATAATTTACACCTTAGGCTCTGCTTCTAACTTGGGCCCAAATTGTAAAATGGCTTATCTATTGGCGATTTCGTTCCAATTCACATTCCAAGTAATATTCGGCATGCTAATTACATTGCCGGTTGCCAAATTGCATTATCTCTTATAGTTTCCGAGATATGGACTATGGATAATTTACACCTTAGGCTCTGCTTCTAACTTGGGCCCAAATTGTAAAATGGTCTTATCTATTGGCGATTTCGTTCCAATTCACATTCCAAGTAATATTCGGCATGCTAATTACATTGCCGGTTGCCAAATTGCATTATCTCTTGTAGTTTCCGAGATATGGACTATCGATAGTTTACACCTTAGGCTCTGCTTCTAACTTGGGCCCAAATTGTAAAATGGTCTTATCTATTGGCGATTTCGTTCCAATTCACATTCCAAGTAATATTCGGCATGCTAATTACATTGCCGGTTGCCAAATTGCATTATCTCTTATAGTTTCCGAGATATGGACTATCGATAATTTACACCTTAGGCTCTGCTTCTAACTTGGGCCCAAATTGTAAAATGGTCTTCTCTATTGGCGATTTCGTTCCAATTCACATTCCAAGTAATATTCGGCATGCTAATTACATTGCCGGTAGCCAAATTGCATTATCTCTTATAGTTTCCGAGATATGGACTCTCGATAATTTACACCTTAGGCTCTGCTTCTAACTTGGGCCCAAATTGTAAAATGGTCTTATCTATTGGCGATTTCGTTCCAATTCACATTCCAAGTAATATTCGGCATGCTAATTACATTGCCGGTTGCCAAATTGCATTATCTCATATAGTTTCCGAGATATGGACTATCGATAATTTACACCTTAGGCTCTACTTCTAACTTGGGCCCAAATTGTAAAATGGTCTTATCTATTGGCGATTTCGTTCCAATTCACATTCCAAGCAATATCCGGCATGCTAATTACATTGCCGGTTGCCAAATTGAATTATCTCTTATAGTGTCCGAGATATGGACTATCGATAATTTACACCTTAGGCTCTGCTTCTAACTTGGGCCCAAATTGTAAAATGGTCTTACCTATTGGCGATTTCGTTCCAATTCACATTCCAAGTAATATTCGGCATGCTAATTACATTGCCGGTTGCCAAATTGCATTATCTCTTATAGTTTCCGAGATATGGACTATCGATAATTTACACCTTAGGCTCTGCTTCTAACTTGGGCCCAAATTGTAAAATGGTCTTATCTATTGGCGATTTCGTTCCAATTCACATTCCAAGTAATATTCGGCATGCTAATTACATTGCCGGTTGCCAAATTGCATTATCTCTTATAGTTTCCGAGATATGGACTATCGATAATTTACACCTTAGGCTCTGCTTCTAACTTGGGCCCAAATTGTAATATGGTCTTATCTATTGGCGATTTCGTTCCAATTCACATTCCAAGTAATATTCGGCATGCTAATTACATTGCCGGTTGCCAAATTGCATTACCTCTTATAGTTTCCGAGATATGGACTATCGATAATTTACACCTTAGGATCTGCTTCTAACTTGGGCCCAAATTGTAAAATGGTCTTACCTATTGGCGATTTCGTTCCAATTCACATTCCAAGTAATATTCGGCATGCTAATTACATTGCCGGTTGCCAAATTGCATTATCTCTTATAGTTTCCGAGATATGGACTATCGATAATTTACACCTTAGGCTCTGCTTCTAACTTGGGCCCAAATTGTAAAATGGTCTTATCTATTGGCGATTTCGTTCCAATTCACATTCCAAGTAATATCGGCATGCTAATTACATTGCCGGTTGCCAAATTGCATTATCTCTTATAGTTTCCGAGATATGGACTATCGATAATTTACACCTTAGGCTCTGCTTCTAACTTGGGCCCAAATTGTAATATGGTCTTATCTATTGGCGATTTCGTTCCAATTCACATTCCAAGTAATATTCGGCATGCTAATTACATTGCCGGTTGCCAAATTGCATTATCTCTTATAGTTTCCGAGATATGGACTATCGATAATTTACACCTTAGGCTCTGCTTCTAACTTGGGCCCAAATTGTAAAATGGTCTTATCTATTGGCGATTTCGTTCCAATTCACATTCCAAGTAATATTCGGCATGCTAATTACATTGCCGGTTGTCAAATTGCATTATCTCTTATAGTTTCCGAGATATGGACTATCGATAATTTACACCTTAGGCTCTGCTTCTAACTTGGGCCCAAATTGTAAAATGGTCTTATCTATTGGCGATTTCGTTCCAATTCACATTCCAAGTAATATTCGGCATGCTAATTACATTGCCGGTTGCCAAATTGCATTATCTCTTATAGTTTCCGAGATATGGACTATCGATAATTTACACCTTAGGCTCTGCTTCTAACTTGGGCCCAAATTGTAAAATGGTCTTATCTATTGGCGATTTCATTCCAATTCACATTCCAAGTAATATTCGGCATGCTAATTACATTGCCGGTTGCCAAATTGCATTATCACTTATAGTTTCCGAGATATGGACTATCGATAATTTACACCTTAGGCTCTGCTTCTAACTTGGGCCCAAATTGTAAAATGGTCTTATCTATTGGCGATTTCGTCCCAATTCACAATCCAAGTAATATTCGGCATGCTAATTACATTGCCAGTTGCCAAATTGCATTATCTCTTATAGTTTCCGAGATATGGACTATGGATAATTTACACCTTAGGCTCTGCTTCTAACTTGGGCCCAAATTGTAAAATGGTCTTATCTATTGGCGATTTCATTCCAATTCACATTCCAAGTAATATTCGGCATGCTAATAACATTGCCGGTTGCCAAATTGCATTATCTCTTATAGTTTCCGAGATATGGACCATCGATAATTTACACCTTAGGCTCTGCTTCTAACTTGGGCCCAAATTGTAAAATGGTCTTATCTATTGGCGATTTCGTTCCAATTCATATTCCAAGTGGTATTCGGCATGCTAATTACATTGCCGGTTGCCAAATTGCATTATCTCTTATAGTTTCCGAGATATGGACTATCGATAATTTACACCTTAGGCTCTGCTTCTAACTTGGGCCCAAATTGTAAAATGGTCTTATCTATTGGCGATTTCGTCCCAATTCACATTCCAAGTAATATTCGGCATGCTAATTACATTGCCGGTTGCCAAATTGCATTATCTCTTATAGTTTCCGAGATATGGACTATCGATAATTTACACCTTAGGCTCTGCTTCTAACTTGGGCCCAAATTGTAAAATGGTCTTATCTATTGGCGATTTCGTTCCAATTCACATTCCAAGTAATATTCGGCATGCTAATTACATTGCCGGTTGCCAAATTGCATTATCTCTTTTAGTTTCCGAGATATGGACTATCGATAATTTACACCTTAGGCTCTGCTTCTAACTTGGGCCCAAATTGTAAAATGGTCTTATCTATTGGCGATTTCGTTCCAATTCACATTCCAAGTAATATTCGGCATGCTAATTACATTGCCGGTTGCCAAATTGAATTATCTCTTATAGTTTCCGAGATATGGACTATCGATAATTTACACCTTAGGCTCTGCTTCTAACTTGGGCCCAAATTGTAAAATGGTCTTATCTATTGGCGATTTCGTTCCAATTCACATTCCAAGTAATATTCGGCATGCTAATTACATTGCCGGTTTCCAAATTGAATTATCTCTTATAGTTTCCGAGATATGGACTATCGATAATTTACACCTTAGGCTCTGCTTCTAACTTGGGCCCAAATTGTAAAATGGTCTTACCTATTGGCGATTTCGTTCCAATTCACATTCCAAGTAATATTCGGCATGCTAATTACATTGCCGGTTGCCAAATTGCATTATATCTTATAGTTTCCGAGATATGGACTATCGATAATTTACACCTTAGGCTCTGCTTCTAACTTGGGCCCAAATTGTAAAATGGTCTTATCTATTGGCGATTTCGTTCCAATTCACATTCCAAGTAATATTCGGCATGCTAATTACATTGCCGGTTGCCAAATTGCATTATCTCTTATAGTTTCCGAGATATGGACTATCGATAATTTACACCTAAGGCTCTGCTTCTAACTTGGGCCCAAATTGTAATATGGTCTTATCTATTGGCGATTTCGTTCCAATTCACTTTCCAAGTAATATTCGGCATGCTAATTACATTGCCGGTTGCCAAATTGCATTATCTCTTATAGTTTCCGAGATATGGACTATCGATAATTTACACCTTAGGCTCTGCTTCTAACTTGGGCCCAAATTATAAAATGGTCTTATCTATTGGCGATTTCGTTCCAATTCACATTCCAAGTAATATTCGGCATGCTAATTACATTGCCGGTTGCCAAATTGCATTATCTCTTATAGTTTCCGAGATACGGACTATCGATAATTTACACCTTAGGCTCTGCTTCTAACTTGGGCCCAAATTGTAAAATGGTCTTATCTATTGGCGATTTCGTTCCAATTCACACTCCAAGTAATATTCGGCATGTTAATTACATTGCCGGTTGCGAAATTGCATTATCTCTTATAGTTTCCGAGATATGGACTATCAATAATTTACACCTTAGGCTCTGCTTCTAACTTGGGCCCAAATTGTAAAATGGTCTTATCTATTGGCGATTTCGTTCCAATTCACATTCCAAGTAATATTCGGCATGCTAATTACATTGCCGGTTGCCAAATTGCATTATATCTTATAGTTTCCGAGATATGGACTATGGATAATTTACACCTTAGGCTCTGCTTCTAACTTGGGCCCAAATTGTAAAATGGTCTTATCTATTGGCGATTTCGTTCCAATTCACATTCCAAGTAACATTCGGCATGCTAATTACATTGCCGGTTGCCAAATTGCATTATCTCTTATAGTTTCCGAGATATGGACTATCGATAATTTACACCTTAGGCTCTGCTTCTAACTTGGGCCCAAATTGTAAAATGGTCTTATCTATTGGCGATTTCGTTCCAATTCACATTCCAAGTAATATTCGGCAAGCTAATTACATTGCCGGTTGCCAAATTGCATTATCTCTTATAGTTTCCGAGATATGGACTATCGATAATTTACACCTTAGGCTCTGCTTCTAACTTGGGCCCAAATTGTAAAATGGTCTTCTCTATTGGCGATTTCGTTCCAATTCACATTCCAAGTAATATTCGGCATGCTAATTACATTGCCGGTTGCCAAATTGCATTATCTCTTATAGTTTCCGAGATATGGACTATGGATAATTTACACCTTAGGCTCTGCTTCTAACTTGGGCCCAAATTGTAAAATGGTCTTATCTATTGGCGATTTCATTCCAATTCACATTCCAAGTAATATTCGGCATGCTAATAACATTGCCGGTTGCCAAATTGCATTATCTCTTATAGTTTCCGAGATATGGACTATCGATAATTTACACCTTAGGCTCTGCTTCTAACTTGGGCCCAAATTGTAAAATGGTCTTATCTATTGGCGATTTCGTTCCAATTCACATTCCAAGTAATATTCGGCATGCTAATTACATTGCCGGTTGCCAAATTGCATTATCTCTTATAGTTTCCGAGATATGGACTATCGGTAATTTACACCTTAGGCTCTGCTTCTAACTTGGGCCCAAATTGTAAAATGGTCTTATCTATTGGCGACTTCGTTCCAATTCACATTTCAAGTAATATTCCGCATGCTAATTACATTGCCGGTTGCCAAATTGCATTATCTCTTATAGTTTCCGAGATATGGACTATCGATAATTTACACCTTAGGCTCTGCTTCTAACTTGGGCCCAAATTGTAAAATGGTCTTATCTATTGGCGATTTCGTTCCAATTCACATTCCAAGTAATATTCGGCATGCTAATTACATTGCCGGTTGCCAAATTGCATTATCTCTTATAGTTTCCGAGATATGGACTATCGATAATTTACACCTTAGGCTCTGCTTCTAACTTGGGCCCAAATTGTAAACTGGTCTTATCTATTGGCGATTTCGTTCCAATTCACACTCCAAGTAATATTCGGCATGCTAATTACATTGCCGGTTGCGAAATTGCATTATCTCTTATAGTTTCCGAGATATGGACTATCAATAATTTACACCTTAGGCTCTGCTTCTAACTTGGGCCCAAATTGTAAAATGGCTTATCTATTGGCGATTTCGTTCCAATTCACATTCCAAGTAATATTCGGCATGCTAATTACATTGCCGGTTGCCAAATTGCATTATCTCTTATAGTTTCCGAGATATGGACTATGGATAATTTACACCTTAGGCTCTGCTTCTAACTTGGGCCCAAATTGTAAAATGGTCTTATCTATTGGCGATTTCGTTCCAATTCACATTCCAAGTAATATTCGGCATGCTAATTACATTGCCGGTTGCCAAATTGCATTATCTCTCATAGTTTCCGAGATATGGACTATCGATAGTTTACACCTTAGGCTCTGCTTCTAACTTGGGCCCAAATTGTAAAATGGTCTTATCTATTGGCGATTTCGTTCCAATTCACATTCCAAGTAATATTCGGCATGCTAATTATATTGCCGGTTGCCAAATTGCATTATCTCTTATAGTTTCCGAGATATGGACTATCGATAATTTACACCTTAGGCTCTGCTTCTAACTTGGGCCCAAATTGTAAAATGGTCTTCTCTATTGGCGATTTCGTTCCAATTCACATTCCAAGTAATATTCGGCATGCTAATTACATTGCCGGTAGCCAAATTGCATTATCTCTTATAGTTTCCGAGATATGGACTCTCGATAATTTACACCTTAGGCTCTGCTTCTAACTTGGGCCCAAATTGTAAAATGGTCTTATCTATTGGCGATTTCGTTCCAATTCACATTCCAAGTAATATTCGGCATGCTAATTACATTGCCGGTTGCCAAATTGCATTATCTCATATAGTTTCCGAGATATGGACTATCGATAATTTACACCTTAGGCTCTACTTCTAACTTGGGCCCAAATTGTAAAATGGTCTTATCTATTGGCGATTTCGTTCCAATTCACATTCCAAGCAATATCCGGCATGCTAATTACATTGCCGGTTGCCAAATTGAATTATCTCTTATAGTGTCCGAGATATGGACTATCGATAATTTACACCTTAGGCTCTGCTTCTAACTTGGGCCCAAATTGTAAAATGGTCTTACCTATTGGCGATTTTGTTCCAATTCACATTCCAAGTAATATTCGGCATGCTAATTACATTGCCGGTTGCCAAATTGCATTATCTCTTATAGTTTCCGAGATATGGACTATCGATAATTTACACCTTAGGCTCTGCTTCTAACTTGGGCCCAAATTGTAAAATGGTCTTATCTATTGGCGATTTCGTTCCAATTCACATTCCAAGTAATATTCGGCATGCTAATTACATTGCCGGTTGCCAAATTGCATTACCTCTTATAGTTTCCGAGATATGGACTATCGATAATTTACACCTTAGGATCTGCTTCTAACTTGGGCCCAAATTGTAAAATGGTCTTACCTATTGGCGATTTCGTTCCAATTCACATTCCAAGTAATATTCGGCATGCTAATTACATTGCCGGTTGCCAAATTGCATTATCTCTTATAGTTTCCGAGATATGGACTATCGATAATTTACACCTTAGGCTCTGCTTCTAACTTGGGCCCAAATTGTAAAATGGTCTTATCTATTGGCGATTTCGTTCCAATTCACATTCCAAGTAATATTCGGCATGCTAATTACATTGCCGGTTGCCAAATTGCATTATCTCTTATAGTTTCCGAGATATGGACTATCGATAATTTACACCTTAGGCTCTGCTTCTAACTTGGGCCCAAATTGTAATATGGTCTTATCTATTGGCGATTTCGTTCCAATTCACATTCCAAGTAATATTCGGCATGCTAATTACATTGCCGGTTGCCAAATTGCATTATCTCTTATAGTTTCCGAGATATGGACTATCGATAATTTACACCTTAGGCTCTGCTTCTAACTTGGGCCCAAATTGTAATATGGTCTTATCTATTGGCGATTTCGTTCCAATTCACATTCCAAGTAATATTCGGCATGCTAATTACATTGCCGGTTGCCAAATTGCATTATCTCTTATAGTTTCCGAGATATGGACTATCGATAATTTACACCTTAGGCTCTGCTTCTAACTTGGGCCCAAATTGTAAAATGGTCTTATCTATTGGCGATTTCGTTCCAATTCACATTCCAAGTAATATTCGGCATGCTAATTACATTGCCGGTTGTCAAATTGCATTATCTCTTATAGTTTCCGAGATATGGACTATCGATAATTTACACCTTAGGCTCTGCTTCTAACTTGGGCCCAAATTGTAAAATGGTCTTATCTATTGGCGATTTCGTTCCAATTCACATTCCAAGTAATATTCGGCATGCTAATTACATTGCCGGTTGCCAAATTGCATTATCTCTTATAGTTTCCGAGATATGGACTATCGATAATTTACACCTTAGGCTCTGCTTCTAACTTGGGCCCAAATTGTAAAATGGTCTTATCTATTGGCGATTTCGTTCCAATTCACATTCCAAGTAATATTCGGCATGCTAATTACATTGCCGGTTGCCAAATTGCATTATCTCTTATAGTTTCCGAGATATGGACTATCGATAATTTACACCTTAGGCTCTGCTTCTAACTTGGGCCCAAATTGTAAAATGGTCTTATCTATTGGCGATTTCGTTCCAATTCACACTCCAAGTAATATTCGGCATGCTAATTACATTGCCGGTTGCGAAATTGCATTATCTCTTATAGTTTCCGAGATATGGACTATCAATAATTTACACCTTAGGCTCTGCTTCTAACTTGGGCCCAAATTGTAAAATGGCTTATCTATTGGCGATTTCGTTCCAATTCACATTCCAAGTAATATTCGGCATGCTAATTACATTGCCGGTTGCCAAATTGCATTATCTCTTATAGTTTCCGAGATATGGACTATGGAAAATTTACACCTTAGGCTCTGCTTCTAACTTGGGCCCAAATTGTAAAATGGTCTTATCTATTGGCGATTTCGTTCCAATTCACATTCCAAGTAATATTCGGCATGCTAATTACATTGCCGGTTGCCAAATTGCATTATCTCTTGTAGTTTCCGAGATATGGACTATCGATAGTTTACACCTTAGGCTCTGCTTCTAACTTGGGCCCAAATTGTAAAATGGTCTTATCTATTGGCGATTTCGTTCCAATTCACATTCCAAGTAATATTCGGCATGCTAATTACATTGCCGGTTGCCAAATTGCATTATCTCTTATAGTTTCCGAGATATGGACTATCGATAATTTACACCTTAGGCTCTGCTTCTAACTTGGGCCCAAATTGTAAAATGGTCTTCTCTATTGGCGATTTCGTTCCAATTCACATTCCAAGTAATATTCGGCATGCTAATTACATTGCCGGTAGCCAAATTGCATTATCTCTTATAGTTTCCGAGATATGGACTCTCGATAATTTACACCTTAGGCTCTGCTTCTAACTTGGGCCCAAATTGTAAAATGGTCTTATCTATTGGCGATTTCGTTCCAATTCACATTCCAAGTAATATTCGGCATGCTAATTACATTGCCGGTTGCCAAATTGCATTATCTCATATAGTTTCCGAGATATGGACTATCGATAATTTACACCTTAGGCTCTACTTCTAACTTGGGCCCAAATTGTAAAATGGTCTTATCTATTGGCGATTTCGTTCCAATTCACATTCCAAGCAATATCCGGCATGCTAATTACATTGCCGGTTGCCAAATTGAATTATCTCTTATAGTGTCCGAGATATGGACTATCGATAATTTACACCTTAGGCTCTGCTTCTAACTTGGGCCCAAATTGTAAAATGGTCTTACCTATTGGCGATTTCGTTCCAATTCACATTCCAAGTAATATTCGGCATGCTAATTACATTGCCGGTTGCCAAATTGCATTATCTCTTATAGTTTCCGAGATATGGACTATCGATAATTTACACCTTAGGCTCTGCTTCTAACTTGGGCCCAAATTGTAAAATGGTCTTATCTATTGGCGATTTCGTTCCAATTCACATTCCAAGTAATATTCGGCATGCTAATTACATTGCCGGTTGCCAAATTGCATTATCTCTTATAGTTTCCGAGATATGGACTATCGATAATTTACACCTTAGGCTCTGCTTCTAACTTGGGCCCAAATTGTAATATGGTCTTATCTATTGGCGATTTCGTTCCAATTCACATTCCAAGTAATATTCGGCATGCTAATTACATTGCCGGTTGCCAAATTGAATTACCTCTTATAGTTTCCGAGATATGGACTATCGATAATTTACACCTTAGGATCTGCTTCTAACTTGGGCCCAAATTGTAAAATGGTCTTACCTATTGGCGATTTCGTTCCAATTCACATTCCAAGTAATATTCGGCATGCTAATTACATTGCCGGTTGCCAAATTGCATTATCTCTTATAGTTTCCGAGATATGGACTATCGATAATTTACACCTTAGGCTCTGCTTCTAACTTGGGCCCAAATTGTAAAATGGTCTTATCTATTGGCGATTTCGTTCCAATTCACATTCCAAGTAATATCGGCATGCTAATTACATTGCCGGTTGCCAAATTGCATTATCTCTTATAGTTTCCGAGATATGGACTATCGATAATTTACACCTTAGGCTCTGCTTCTAACTTGGGCCCAAATTGTAATATGGTCTTATCTATTGGCGATTTCGTTCCAATTCACATTCCAAGTAATATTCGGCATGCTAATTACATTGCCGGTTGCCAAATTGCATTATCTCTTATAGTTTCCGAGATATGGACTATCGATAATTTACACCTTAGGCTCTGCTTCTAACTTGGGCCCAAATTGTAAAATGGTCTTATCTATTGGCGATTTCGTTCCAATTCACATTCCAAGTAATATTCGGCATGCTAATTACATTGCCGGTTGTCAAATTGCATTATCTCTTATAGTTTCCGAGATATGGACTATCGATAATTTACACCTTAGGCTCTGCTTCTAACTTGGGCCCAAATTGTAAAATGGTCTTATCTATTGGCGATTTCGTTCCAATTCACATTCCAAGTAATATTCGGCATGCTAATTACATTGCCGGTTGCCAAATTGCATTATCTCTTATAGTTTCCGAGATATGGACTATCGATAATTTACACCTTAGGCTCTGCTTCTAACTTGGGCCCAAATTGTAAAATGGTCTTATCTATTGGCGATTTCGTTCCAATTCACATTCCAAGTAATATTCGGCATGCTAATTACATTGCCGGTTGCCAAATTGCATTATCTCTTATAGTTTCCGAGATATGGACTATCGATAATTTACACCTTAGGCTCTGCTTCTAACTTGGGCCCAAATTGTAAAATGGTCTTATCTATTGGCGATTTCGTTCCAATTCACACTCCAAGTAATATTCGGCATGCTAATTACATTGCCGGTTGCGAAATTGCATTATCTCTTATAGTTTCCGAGATATGGACTATCAATAATTTACACCTTAGGCTCTGCTTCTAACTTGGGCCCAAATTGTAAAATGGTCTTATCTATTGGCGATTTCGTTCCAATTCACATTCCAAGTAATATTCGGCATGCTAATTACATTGCCGGTTGCCAAATTGCATTATCTCTTATAGTTTCCGAGATATGGACTATCGATAATTTACACCTTAGGCTCTGCTTCTAACTTGGGCCCAAATTGTAAAATGGTCTTATCTATTGGCGATTTCGTTCCAATTCACACTCCAAGTAATATTCGGCATGCTAATTACATTGCCGGTTGCGAAATTGCATTATCTCTTATAGTTTCCGAGATATGGACTATCAATAATTTACACCTTAGGCTCTGCTTCTAACTTGGGCCCAAATTGTAAAATGGCTTATCTATTGGCGATTTCGTTCCAATTCACATTCCAAGTAATATTCGGCATGCTAATTACATTGCCGGTTGCCAAATTGCATTATCTCTTATAGTTTCCGAGATATGGACTATGGATAATTTACACCTTAGGCTCTGCTTCTAACTTGGGCCCAAATTGTAAAATGGTCTTATCTATTGGCGATTTCGTTCCAATTCACATTCCAAGTAATATTCGGCATGCTAATTACATTGCCGGTTGCCAAATTGCATTATCTCTTGTAGTTTCCGAGATATGGACTATCGATAGTTTACACCTTAGGCTCTGCTTCTAACTTGGGCCCAAATTGTAAAATGGTCTTATCTATTGGCGATTTCGTTCCAATTCACATTCCAAGTAATATTCGGCATGCTAATTACATTGCCGGTTGCCAAATTGCATTATCTCTTATAGTTTCCGAGATATGGACTATCGATAATTTACACCTTAGGCTCTGCTTCTAACTTGGGCCCAAATTGTAAAATGGTCTTCTCTATTGGCGATTTCGTTCCAATTCACATTCCAAGTAATATTCGGCATGCTAATTACATTGCCGGTAGCCAAATTGCATTATCTCTTATAGTTTCCGAGATATGGACTCTCGATAATTTACACCTTAGGCTCTGCTTCTAACTTGGGCCCAAATTGTAAAATGGTCTTATCTATTGGCGATTTCGTTCCAATTCACATTCCAAGTAATATTCGGCATGCTAATTACATTGCCGGTTGCCAAATTGCATTATCTCATATAGTTTCCGAGATATGGACTATCGATAATTTACACCTTAGGCTCTACTTCTAACTTGGGCCCAAATTGTAAAATGGTCTTATCTATTGGCGATTTCGTTCCAATTCACATTCCAAGCAATATCCGGCATGCTAATTACATTGCCGGTTGCCAAATTGAATTATCTCTTATAGTGTCCGAGATATGGACTATCGATAATTTACACCTTAGGCTCTGCTTCTAACTTGGGCCCAAATTGTAAAATGGTCTTACCTATTGGCGATTTCGTTCCAATTCACATTCCAAGTAATATTCGGCATGCTAATTACATTGCCGGTTGCCAAATTGCATTATCTCTTATAGTTTCCGAGATATGGACTATCGATAATTTACACCTTAGGCTCTGCTTCTAACTTGGGCCCAAATTGTAAAATGGTCTTATCTATTGGCGATTTCGTTCCAATTCACATTCCAAGTAATATTCGGCATGCTAATTACATTGCCGGTTGCCAAATTGCATTATCTCTTATAGTTTCCGAGATATGGACTATCGATAATTTACACCTTAGGCTCTGCTTCTAACTTGGGCCCAAATTGTAATATGGTCTTATCTATTGGCGATTTCGTTCCAATTCACATTCCAAGTAATATTCGGCATGCTAATTACATTGCCGGTTGCCAAATTGCATTACCTCTTATAGTTTCCGAGATATGGACTATCGATAATTTACACCTTAGGATCTGCTTCTAACTTGGGCCCAAATTGTAAAATGGTCTTACCTATTGGCGATTTCGTTCCAATTCACATTCCAAGTAATATTCGGCATGCTAATTACATTGCCGGTTGCCAAATTGCATTATCTCTTATAGTTTCCGAGATATGGACTATCGATAATTTACACCTTAGGCTCTGCTTCTAACTTGGGCCCAAATTGTAAAATGGTCTTATCTATTGGCGATTTCGTTCCAATTCACATTCCAAGTAATATCGGCATGCTAATTACATTGCCGGTTGCCAAATTGCATTATCTCTTATAGTTTCCGAGATATGGACTATCGATAATTTACACCTTAGGCTCTGCTTCTAACTTGGGCCCAAATTGTAATATGGTCTTATCTATTGGCGATTTCGTTCCAATTCACATTCCAAGTAATATTCGGCATGCTAATTACATTGCCGGTTGCCAAATTGCATTATCTCTTATAGTTTCCGAGATATGGACTATCGATAATTTACACCTTAGGCTCTGCTTCTAACTTGGGCCCAAATTGTAAAATGGTCTTATCTATTGGCGATTTCGTTCCAATTCACATTCCAAGTAATATTCGGCATGCTAATTACATTGCCGGTTGTCAAATTGCATTATCTCTTATAGTTTCCGAGATATGGACTATCGATAATTTACACCTTAGGCTCTGCTTCTAACTTGGGCCCAAATTGTAAAATGGTCTTATCTATTGGCGATTTCGTTCCAATTCACATTCCAAGTAATATTCGGCATGCTAATTACATTGCCGGTTGCCAAATTGCATTATCTCTTATAGTTTCCGAGATATGGACTATCGATAATTTACACCTTAGGCTCTGCTTCTAACTTGGGCCCAAATTGTAAAATGGTCTTATCTATTGGCGATTTCGTTCCAATTCACATTCCAAGTAATATTCGGCATGCTAATTACATTGCCGGTTGCCAAATTGCATTATCTCTTATAGTTTCCGAGATATGGACTATCGATAATTTACACCTTAGGCTCTGCTTCTAACTTGGGCCCAAATTGTAAAATGGTCTTATCTATTGGCGATTTCGTTCCAATTCACACTCCAAGTAATATTCGGCATGCTAATTACATTGCCGGTTGCGAAATTGCATTATCTCTTATAGTTTCCGAGATATGGACTATCAATAATTTACACCTTAGGCTCTGCTTCTAACTTGGGCCCAAATTGTAAAATGGCTTATCTATTGGCGATTTCGTTCCAATTCACATTCCAAGTAATATTCGGCATGCTAATTACATTGCCGGTTGCCAAATTGCATTATCTCTTATAGTTTCCGAGATATGGACTATCGATAATTTACACCTTAGGCTCTGCTTCTAACTTGGGCCCAAATTGTAAAATGGTCTTATCTATTGGCGATTTCGTTCCAATTCACATTCCAAGTAATATTCGGCATGCTAATTACATTGCCGGTTGCCAAATTGCATTATCTCTTATAGTTTCCGAGATATGGACTATCGATAATTTACACCTTAGGCTCTGCTTCTAACTTGGGCCCAAATTGTAAAATGGTCTTCTCTATTGGCGATTTCGTTCCAATTCACATTCCAAGTAATATTCGGCATGCTAATTACATTGCCGGTAGCCAAATTGCATTATCTCTTATAGTTTCCGAGATATGGACTCTCGATAATTTACACCTTAGGCTCTGCTTCTAACTTGGGCCCAAATTGTAAAATGGTCTTATCTATTGGCAATTTCGTTCCAATTCACATTCCAAGTAATATTCGGCATGCTAATTACATTGCCGGTTGCCAAATTGCATTATCTCTTATAGTTTCCGAGATATGGACTATCGATAATTTACACCTTAGGCTCTGCTTCTAACTTGGGCCCAAATTGTAAAATGGTCTTATCTATTGGCGATTCGTTCCAATTCACATTCCAAGCAATATCCGGCATGCTAATTACATTGCCGGTTGCCAATTTGAATTATCTCTTATAGTTTCCGAGATATGGACTATCGATAATTTACACCTTAGGCTCTGCTTCTAACTTGGGCCCAAATTGTAAAATAGTCTTACCTATTGGCGATTTCGTTCCAATTCACATTCCAAGTAATATTCGGCATGCTAATTACATTGCCGGTTGCCAAATTGCATTATCTCTTATAGTTTCCGAGATATGGACTATCGATAATTTACACCTTAGGCTCTGCTTCTAACTTGGGCCCAAATTGTAAAATGGTCTTATCTATTGGCGATTTCGTTCCAATTCACATTCCAAGTAATATTCGGCATGCTAATTACATTGCCGGTTGCCAAATTGCATTATCTCTTATAGTTTCCGAGATATGGTCTATCGATAATTTACACCTTAGGCTCTGCTTCTAACTTGGGCCCAAATTGTAAAATGGTCTTATCTATTGGCGATTTCGTTCCAATTCACATTCCAAGTAATATTCGGCATGCTAATTACATTGCCGGTTACCAAATTGCATTATCTCTTATAGTTTCCGAGATATGGACTATCGATAATTTACACCTTAGGCTCTGCTTCTAACTTGGGCCCAAATTGTAAAATGGCCTTATCTATTGGCGATTTCGTTCCAATTCACATTCCAAGTAATACTCGGCATGCTGATTACATTGCCGGTTGCCAAATTGCATTATCTCTTATAGTTTCAGAGATATGGACTATCGATAATTTACACCTTAGGCCCTGCTTCTAACTTGGGCCCAAATTGTAAAATGGTCTTATCTATTGGCGATTTCGTTCCAATTCACATTCCAAGTAATATTCGGCATGCTAATTACATTGCCGGTTGCCAAATTGCATTATCTCTTATAGTTTCCGAGATATGGACTATCGATAATTTACACCTTAGGCTCTGCTTCTAACTTGGGCCCAAATTGTAAAATGGTCTTACCTATTGGCGATTTCGTTCCAATTCACATTCCAAGTAATATTCGGCATGCTAATTACATTGCCGGTGGCCAAGTTGCATTATCTCTTATAGTATCCGAGATATGGACTATCGATAATTTACACCTTAGGCTCTGCTTCTAACTTGGGCCCAAATTGTAAAATGGTCTTATCTATTGGCGATTTCGTTCCAATTCACATTCCAAGTAATATTCGGCATGCTAATTACATTGCCGGTTCCCAAATTGCATTATCTCTTATAGTTTCCGAGATATAGACTATCGATTATTTTTAACCTTAGGCTCTGCTTCTAACTTGGGCCCAAACTGTAAAATGGTCTTATCTATTGGCGATTTCGTTCCAATTCACATTCCAAGTAGTATTCGGCATGCTAATTACATTGCCGGTTGCCAAATTGCATTATCTCTTATAGTTTCCGAGATATGGACTATCGATAATTTACACCTTAGGCTCTGCTTCTAACTTGGGCCCAAATTGTAAAATGGTCTTATCTATTGGCGATTTCGTTCCAATTCACATTCCAAGTAATATTCGGCATGCTAATTACATTGCCAGTTGCCAAATTGCATTATCTCTTATAGTTTCCGAGATATGGACTATGGATAATTTACACCTTAGGCTCTGCTTCTAACTTAGGCCCAAATTGTAAAATGGTCTTATCTATTGCCGATTTCGTTCCAATTCACAATCCAAGTAATATTCGGCATGCTAATTACATTGCCGGTTGCCAAATTGCATTATCTCTTATAGTTTCCGAGATATGGACTATCGATAATTTACACTTTAGGCACTGCTTCTAACTTGGGATCAAATTGTAAAATGGTCTTATCTATTGGCGATTTCATTCCAATTCACATTCCAAGTAATATTCGGCATGCTAATTACATTGCCGGTTGCCAAATTGCATTATCTCTTATAGTTTCCGAGATATGGACTATCGATAATTTACACCTTAGGCTCTGCTTCTAACTTGGGCCCAAATTGTAAAATGGTCTTATCTATTGGCGATTTCGTTCCAATTCACATTCCAAGTAATATTCGCCATGCTAATTACATTGCCGGTTGCCAAATTGCATTATCTCTTATAGTTTCCGAGATATGGACTATCGATAATTTACACCTTAGGCTCTGCTTCTAACTTGGGCCCAAATTGTAAAATCGTCTTATCTATTGGCGATTTCGTTCCAATTCACATTCCAAGTAATATTCGGCATGCTAATTACATTGCCGGTTGCCAAATTGCATTATCTCTTATAGTTTCCGAGATATGGACTATCGATAATTTACACCTTAGGCTCTGCTTCTAACTTGGGCCCAAATTGTAAAATGGTCTTATCTATTGGCGATTTCGTTCCAATTCACATTCCAAGTAATATTCGGCATGCTAATTACATTGCCGGTTGCCAAATTGAATTATCTCTTATAGTTTCCGAGATATGGACTATCGATAATTTACACCTTAGGCTCTGCTTCTAACTTGGGCCCAAATTGTAAAATGGTCTTATCTATTGGCGATTTCGTCCCAATTCACATTCCAAGTAATATTCGGCATGCTAATTACATTGCCGGTTGCGAAATTGCATTATCTCTTATAGTTTCCGAGATATGGACTATCGATAATTTACACCTTAGGCTCTGCTTCTAACTTGGGCCCAAATTGTAAAATGGTCTTATCTATTGGCGATTTCGTTCCAATTCACATTCCAAGTAATATTCGGCATGCTAATTACGTTGCCGGTTGCCAAATTGCATTATCTCTTATAGTTTCCGAGATATGGACTATCGATAATTTACACCTTAGGCTCTGCTTCTAACTTGGGCCCAAATTGTAAAATGGTCTTATCTATTGGCGATTTCGTTCCAATTCACATTCCAAGTAATATTCGGCATGCTAATTACATTGCCGGTTGCCAAATTGCATTATCTCTTATAGTTTCCGAGATATAGACTATCGATAATTTACACCTTAGGCTCTGCTTCTAACTTGGGCCCAAATTGTAAAATGGTCTTATCTATTGGCGATTTCGTCCCAATTCACATTCCAAGTAATATTCGGCATGCTAATTACATTGCCGGTTGCGAAATTGCATTATCTCTTATAGTTTCCGAGATATGGACTATCGATAATTTACACCTTAGGCTCTGCTTCTAACTTGGGCCCAAATTGTAAAATGGTCTTATCTATTGGCGATTTCGTTCCAATTCACATTCCAAGTAATATTCGGCATGCTAATTACATTGCCGGTTGCCAAATTGCATTATCTCTTATAGTTTCCGAGATATGGACTATCGATAATTTACACCTTAGGCTCTGCTTCTAACTTGGGCCCAAATTGTAAAATGGTCTTATCTATTGGCGATTTCGTTCCAATTCACATTCCAAGTAATACTCGGCATGCTAATTACATTGCCGGTTGCCAAATTGCATTATCTCTTATAGTTTCCGAGATATGGACTATCGATAATTTACACCATAGGCCCTGCTTCTAACTTGGGCCCAAATTGTAAAATGGTCTTATCTATTGGCGATTTCGTTCCAATTCACATTCCAAGTAATATTCGGCATGCTAATTACATTGCCGGTTGCCAAATTGCATTATCTCTTATAGTTTCCGAGATATGGACTATCGATAATTTACACCTTAGGCTCTGCTTCTAACTTGGGCCCAAATTGTAAAATGGTCTTACCTATTGGCTATTTCGTTCCAATTCACATTCCAAGTAATATTCGGCATGCTAATTACATTGCCGGTGGCCAAGTTGCATTATCTCTTATAGTATCCGAGATATGGACTATCGATAATTTACACCTTAGGCTCTGCTTCTAACTTGGGCCCAAATTGTAAAATGGTCTTATCTATTGGCGATTTCGTTCCAATTCACATTCCAAGTAATATTCGGCATGCTAATTACATTGCCGGTTCCCAAATTGCATTATCTCTTATAGTTTCCGAGATATAGACTATCGATTATTTTTAACCTTAGGCTCTGCTTCTAACTTGGGCCCAAACTGTAAAATGGTCTTATCTATTGGCGATTTCGTTCCAATTCACATTCCAAGTAGTATTCGGCATGCTAATTACATTGCCGGTTGCCAAATTGCATTATCTCTTATAGTTTCCGAGATATGGACTATCGATAATTTACACCTTAGGCTCTGCTTCTAACTTGGGCCCAAATTGTAAAATGGTCTTATCTATTGGCGATTTCGTTCCAATTCACATTCCAAGTAATATTCGGCATGCTAATTACATTGCCAGTTGCCAAATTGCATTATCTCTTATAGTTTCCGAGATATGGACTATGGATAATTTACACCTTAGGCTCTGCTTCTAACTTGGGCCCAAATTGTAAAATGGTCTTATCTATTGCCGATTTCGTTCCAATTCACAATCCAAGTAATATTCGGCATGCTAATTACATTGCCGGTTGCCAAATTGCATTATCTCTTATAGTTTCCGAGATATGGACTATCGATAATTTACACTTTAGGCACTGCTTCTAACTTGGGATCAAATTGTAAAATGGTCTTATCTATTGGCGATTTCATTCCAATTCACATTCCAAGTAATATTCGGCATGCTAATTACATTGCCGGTTGCCAAATTGCATTATCTCTTATAGTTTCCGAGATATGGACTATCGATAATTTACACCTTAGGCTCTGCTTCTAACTTGGGCCCAAATTGTAAAATGGTCTTATCTATTGGCGATTTCGTTCCAATTCACATTCCAAGTAATATTCGCCATGCTAATTACATTGCCGGTTGCCAAA
The DNA here is from genome assembly GCF_030347505.1 of Rhynchophorus ferrugineus. Lineage (NCBI taxonomy): Eukaryota > Metazoa > Arthropoda > Insecta > Coleoptera > Curculionidae > Rhynchophorus > Rhynchophorus ferrugineus. The sequence continues at coordinate 302,479 of NW_027472732.1, read as the reverse complement.
TTGCATTATCTCTTATAGTTTCCGAGATATGGACTATCGATAATTTACACCTTAGGCTCTGCTTCTAACTTGGGCCCAAATTGTAAAATCGTCTTATCTATTGGCGATTTCGTTCCAATTCACATTCCAAGTAATATTCGGCATGCTAATTACATTGCCGGTTGCCAAATTGCATTATCTCTTATAGTTTCCGAGATATGGACTATCGATAATTTACACCTTAGGCTCTGCTTCTAACTTGGGCCCAAATTGTAAAATGGTCTTATCTATTGGCGATTTCGTTCCAATTCACATTCCAAGTAATATTCGGCATGCTAATTACATTGCCGGTTGCCAAATTGAATTATCTCTTATAGTTTCCGAGATATGGACTATCGATAATTTACACCTTAGGCTCTGCTTCTAACTTGGGCCCAAATTGTAAAATGGTCTTATCTATTGGCGATTTCGTCCCAATTCACATTCCAAGTAATATTCGGCATGCTAATTACATTGCCGGTTGCGAAATTGCATTATCTCTTATAGTTTCCGAGATATGGACTATCGATAATTTACACCTTAGGCTCTGCTTCTAACTTGGGCCCAAATTGTAAAATGGTCTTATCTATTGGCGATTTCGTTCCAATTCACATTCCAAGTAATATTCGGCATGCTAATTACGTTGCCGGTTGCCAAATTGCATTATCTCTTATAGTTTCCGAGATATGGACTATCGATAATTTACACCTTAGGCTCTGCTTCTAACTTGGGCCCAAATTGTAAAATGGTCTTATCTATTGGCGATTTCGTTCCAATTCACATTCCAAGTAATATTCGGCATGCTAATTACATTGCCGGTTGCCAAATTGCATTATCTCTTATAGTTTCCGAGATATGGACTATCGATAATTTACACCTTAGGCTCTGCTTCTAACTTGGGCCCAAATTGTAAAATGGTCTTATCTATTGGCGATTTCGTTCCAATTCACATTCCAAGTAATATTCGGCATGCTAATTACATTGCCGGTTGCCAAATTGCATTATCTCTTATAGTTTCCGAGATATGGACTATCGATAATTTACACCTTAGGCTCTGCTTCTAACTTGGGCCCAAATTGTAAAATGGTCTTATCTATTGGCGATTTCGTTCCAATTCACATTCCAAGTAATACTCGGCATGCTAATTACATTGCCGGTTGCCAAATTGCATTATCTCTTATAGTTTCCGAGATATGGACTATCGATAATTTACACCTTAGGTTCTGCTTCTAACTTGGGCCCAAATTGTAAAATGGTCTTATCTATTGGCGATTTCGTTCCAATTCACATTCCAAGTAATATTCGGCATGCTAATTACATTGCCGGTTGCCAAATTGTATTATCTCTTATAGTTTCCGAGATATGGACTATCGATAATTTACACCTTAGGCTCTGCTTCTAACTTGGGCCCAAATTGTAAAATGGTCTTATCTATTGGCGATTTCGTCCCAATTCACATTCCAAGTAATATTCGGCATGCTAATTACATTGCCGGTTGCGAAATTGCATTATCTCTTATAGTTTCCGAGATATGGACTATCGATAATTTACACCTTAGGCTCTGCTTCTAACTTGGGCCCAAATTGTAAAATGGTCTTATCTATTGGCGATTTCGTTCCAATTCACATTCCAAGTAATATTCGGCATGCTAATTACATTGCCGGTTGCCAAATTGCATTATCTCTTATAGTTTCCGAGATATGGACTATCGATAATTTACACCTTAGGCTCTGCTTCTAACTTGGGCCCAAATTGTAAAATGGCCTTATCTATTGGCGATTTCGTTCCAATTCACATTCCAAGTAATATTTGGCATGCTAATTACATTGCCGGTTGCCAAATTGCATTATCTCTTATAGTTTCCGAGATATGGACTATCGATAATTTACACCTTAGGCTCTGCTTCTAACTTGGGCCCAAATTGTAAAATGGTCTTATCTATTGGCGATTTCGTTCCAATTCACATTCCAAGTAATATTCGGCATGATAATTACATTGCCGGTTGCCAAATTGCATTATCTTTTATAGTTTCCGAGATATGGACTATCGATAATTTACACCTTAGGCTCTGCTTCTAACTTGGGCCCAAATTGTAAAATGGCCTTATCTATTGGCGATTTCGTTCCAATTCACATTCCAAGTAATACTCGGCATGCTGATTACATTGCCGGTTGCCAAATTGCATTATCTCTTATAGTTTCAGAGATATGGACTATCGATAATTTACACCTTAGGCTCTGCTTCCAATTTGGGCCCAAATTGTAAAATGGTCTTATCTATTGGCTATTTCGTTCCAATTCACATTCCAAGTAATATTCGGCATGCTAATTACATTGCCGGTTGCCAAATTGCATTATCTCTTATAGTTTCCGAGATATGGACTATCGATAATTTACACCTTAGGATCTGCTTCTAACTTGGGCCCAAATTGTAAAATGGTCTTATCTATTGGCAATTTCGTTCCAATTCACATTCCAAGTAATATTCGGCATGCTAATTACATTGCCGGTTGCCAAATTGAATTATCTCCTATAGTTTCCGAGATATGGACTATGGATAATTTACACCTTAGGCTCTGCTTCTAACTTGGGCCCAAATTGTAAAATGGTCTTATCTATTGGCGATTTCGTTCCAATTCATATTCCAAGTAATATTCGGCATGCTAATTACATTGCCCGTTGCCAAATTGCATTATCTTTTATAGTTTCCGAGATATGGACTATCGATAATTTACACCTTAGGCTCTGCTTCTAACTTGGGCCCAAATTGTAAAATGGCCTTATCTATTGGCGATTTCGTTCCAATTCACATTCCAAGTAATACTCGGCATGCTGATTACATTGCCGGTTGCCAAATTGCATTATCTCTTATAGTTTCAGAGATATGGACTATCGATAATTTACACCTTAGGCTCTGCTTCTAACTTGGGCCCAAATTGTAAAATGGTCTTATCTATTGGCTATTTCGTTCCAATTCACATTCCAAGTAATATTCGGCATGCTAATTACATTGCCGGTTGCCAAATTGCATTATCTCTTATAGTTTCCGAGATATGGACTATCGATAATTTACACCTTAGGATCTGCTTCTAACTTGGGCCCAAATTGTAAAATGGTCTTATCTATTGGCGATTTCGTTCCAATTCACATTCCAAGTAATATTCGGCATGCTAATTACATTGCCGGTTGCCAAATTGAATTATCTCTTATAGTTTCCGAGATATGGACTATCGATAATTTACACCTTAGGCTCTGGTTCTAACTTGGGCCCAAATTGTAAAATGGTCTAATCTATTGGCGATTTCGTTCCAATTCACATTCCAAGTAATATTCGGCATGCTAATTACATTGCCGGTTGCCAAATTGCATTATCTCTTATAGTTTCCGAGATATGGACTATCGATAATTTACACCTTAGGCTCTGCTTCTAACTTGGGCCCAAATTGTAAAATGGTCTTATCTATTGGCGATTTCGTTCCAATTCACATTCCAAGTAATATTCGGCATGCTAATTACATTGCCGGTGGCCAAGTTGCATTATCTCTTATAGTTTCCGAAATATGGACTATCGATAATTTACACCTTAGGCTCTGCTTCTAACTTGGGCCCAAATTGTAAAATGGTCTTATCTATTGGCGATTTCGTTCCAATTCACATTCTAAGTAATATTCGGCATGCTAATTACATTGCCGGTTCCCAAGTTGCATTATCTCTTATAGTTTCCGAGATATGGACTATCGATTATTTTTAACCTTAGGCTCTGCTTCTAACTTGGGCCCAAACTGTAAAATGGTCTTATCTATTGGCGATTTCGTTCCAATTCACATTCCAAGTAGTATTCGGCATGCTAATTACATTGCCAGTTGCCAAATTGCATTATCTCTTATAGTTTCCGAGATATGGACTATCGATAATTTACACCTTAGGCTCTGCTTCTAACTTGGGCCCAAATTGTAAAATGGTCTTATCTATTGGCGATTTCGTCCCAATTCACATTCCAAGTAATATTCGGCATGCTAATTACATTGCCAGTTGCCAAATTGCATTATCTCTTATAGTTTTCGAGATATGGACTATGGATAATTTACACCTTAGGCTCTGCTTCTAACTTGGGCCCAAATTGTAAAATGGTCTTATCTATTGGCGATTTCGTTCCAATTCACATTCCAAGTAATATTCGGCATGCTAATTACATTGCCGGTTGCCAAATTGCATTATCTCTTTTAGTTTCCGAGATATGGACTATCGATAATTTACACCTTAGGCTCTGCTCCTAACTTGGGCCCAAATTGTAAAATGGTCTTATCTATTGGCGATTTCGTCCCAATTCACATTCCAAGTAATATTCGGCATGCTAATTACATTGCCGGTTGCGAAATTGCATTATCTCTTAGAGTTTCCGAGATATGGACTATCAATAATTTACACCTTAGGCTCTGCTTCTAACTTGGGCCCAAATTGTAAAATGGTCTTATCTATTGGCGATTTCGTTCCAATTCACATTCCAAGTAATATTCGGCATGCTAATTACATTGCCGGTTGCCAAATTGCATTATCTCTTATAGTTTCCGAGATATGGACTATCGATAATTTACACCTTAGGCTCTGCTTCTAACTTGGGCCCAAATTGTAAAATGGTCTTATCTATTGGCGATTTCGTTCCAATTCACATTCCAAGTAATATTCGGCATGCTAATTACATTGCCGGTTGCCAAATTGTATTATCTCTTATAGTTTCCGAGATATGGACTATCGATAATTTACACCTTAGGCTCTGCTTCTAACTTGGGCCCAAATTGTAAAATGGTCTTATCTATTGGCGATTTCGTCCCAATTCACATTCCAAGTGATATTCGGCATGCTAATTACATTGCCGGTTGCGAAATTGCATTATCTCTTATAGTTTCCGAGATATGGACTATCGATAATTTACACCTTAGGCTCTGCTTCTAACTTGGGCCCAAATTGTAAAATGGTCTTATCTATTGGCGATTTCGTTCCAATTCACATTCCAAGTAATATTCGGCATGCTAATTACATTGCCGGTTGCCAAATTGCATTATCTCTTATAGTTTCCGAGATATGGACTATCGATAATTTACACCTTAGGCTCTGCTTCTAACTTGGGCCCAAACTGTAAAATGGCCTTATCTATTGGCGATTTCGTTCCAATTCACATTCCAAGTAATATTTGGCATGCTAATTACATTGCCGGTTGCCAAATTGCATTATCTCTTATAGTTTCCGAGATATGGACTATCGATAATTTACACCTTAGGCTCTGCTTCTAACTTGGGCCCAAATTGTAAAATGGCCTTATCTATTGGCGATTTCGTTCCAATTCACATTCCAAGTAATACTCGGCATGCTGATTACATTGCCGGTTGCCAAATTGCATTATCTCTTATAGTTTCAGAGATATGGACTATCGATAATTTACACCTTAGGCTCTGCTTCTAACTTGGGCCCAAATTGTAAAATGGTCTTATCTATTGGCTATTTCGTTCCAATTCACATTCCAAGTAATATTCGGCATGCTAATTACATTGCCGGTTGCCAAATTGCATTATCTCTTATAGTTTCCGAGATATGGACTATCGATAATTTACACCTTAGGATCTGCTTCTAACTTGGGCCCAAATTGTAAAATGGTCTTATCTATTGGCGATTTCGTTCCAATTCACATTCCAAGTAATATTCGGCATGCTAATTACATTGCCGGTTGCCAAATTGAATTATCTCTTATAGTTTCCGAGATATGGACTATCGATAATTTACACCTTAGGCTCTGCTTCTAACTTGGGCCCAAATTGTAAAATGGTCTTATCTATTGGCGATTTCGTTCCAATTCACATTCCAAGTAATATTCGGCATGCTAATTACATTGCCGGTTGCCAAATTGCATTATCTCTTATAGTTTCCGAGATATGGACTATCGATAATTTACACCTTAGGCTCTGCTTCTAACTTGGGCCCAAATTGTAAAATGGTCTTATCTATTGGCGATTTCGTTCCAATTCACATTCCAAGTAATATTCGGCATGCTAATTACATTGCCGGTTGCCAAATTGAATTATCTCCTATAGTTTCCGAGATATGGACTATCGATAATTTACACCTTAGGCTCTGCTTCTAACTTGGGCCCAAATTGTAAAATGGTCTTACCTATTGGCGATTTCGTTCCAATTCACATTCCAAGTAATATTCGGCATGCTAATTACATTGCCGGTGGCCAAGTTGCATTATCTCTTATAGTTTCCGAAATATGGACTATCGATAATTTACACCTTAGGCTCTGCTTCTAACTTGGGCCCAAATTGTAAAATGGTCTTATCTATTGGCGATTTCGTTCCAATTCACATTCTAAGTAATATTCGGCATGCTAATTACATTGCCGGTTCCCAAATTGCATTATCTCTTATAGTTTCCGAGATATGGACTATCGATTATTTTTAACCTTAGGCTCTGCTTCTAACTTGGGCCCAAACTGTAAAATGGTCTTATCTATTGGCGATTTCGTTCCAATTCACATTCCAAGTAGTATTCGGCATGCTAATTACATTTCCGGTTGCCAAATTGCATTATCTCTTATAGTTTCCGAGATATGGACTATCGATAATTTACACCTTAGGCTCTGCTTCTAACTTGGGCCCAAATTGTAAAATGGTCTTATCTATTGGCGATTTCGTCCCAATTCACATTCCAAGTAATATTCGGCATGCTAATTACATTGCCAGTTGCCAAATTGCATTATCTCTTATAGTTTTCGAGATATGGACTATGGATAATTTACACCTTAGGCTCTGCTTCTAACTTGGGCCCAAATTGTAAAATGGTCTTATCTATTGGCGATTTCATTCCAATTCACATTCCAAGTAATATTCGGCATGCTAATAACATTGCCTGTTGCCAAATTGCATTACCTCTTATAGTTTCCGAGATATGGACTATCGATAATTTACACCTTAGGATCTGCTTCTAACTTGGGCCCAAATTGTAAAATTTTCTTACCTATTGGCGATTTCGTTCCAATTCACATTCCAAGTAATATTCGGCATGCTAATTACATTGCCGGTTGCCAAATTGCATTATCTCTTATAGTTTCCGAGATATGGACTATCGATAATTTACACCTTAGGCTCTGCTTCTAACTTGGGCCCAAATTGTAAAATGGTCTTATCTATTGGCGATTTCGTTCCAATTCACATTCCAAGTAATATTCGGCATGCTAATTACATTGCCGGTTGCCAAATTGCATTATCTCTTATAGTTTCCGAGATATGGACTATCGATAATTTACACCTTAGGCTCTGCTTCTAACTTGGGCCCAAATTGTAATATGGTCTTATCTATTGGCGATTTCGTTCCAATTCACATTCCAAGTAATATTCGGCATGCTAATTACATTGCCGGTTGCCAAATTGCATTATCTCTTATAGTTTCCGAGATATGGACTATCGATAATTTACACCTTAGGCTCTGCTTCTAACTTGGGCCCAAATTGTAAAATGGTCTTATCTATTGGCGATTTCGTTCCAATTCACATTCCAAGTAATATTCGGCATGCTAATTACATTGCCGGTTGCCAAATTGCATTATCTCTTATAGTTTCCGAGATATGGACTATCGATAATTTACACCTTAGGCTCTGCTTCTAACTTGGGCCCAAATTGTAAAATGGTCTTATCTATTGGCGACTTCGTTCCAATTCACATTCCAAGTAATATTCGGCATGCTAATTACATTGCCGGTTGCCAAATTGCATTATCTCTTATAGTTTCCGAGATATGGACTATCGATAATTTACACCTTAGGCTCTGCTTCTAACTTGGGCCCAAATTGTAAAATGGTCTTATCTATTGGCGATTTCGTTCCAATTCACATTCCAAGTAATATTCGGCATGCTAATTACATTGCCGGTTGCCAAATTGCATTATCTCTTATAGTTTCCGAGATATGGACTATCGATAATTTACACCTTAGGCTCTGCTTCTAACTTGGGCCCAAATTGTAAAATGGTCTTATCTATTGGCGATTTCGTTCCAATTCACACTCCAAGTAATATTCGGCATGCTAATTACATTGCCGGTTGCGAAATTGCATTATCTCTTATAGTTTCCGAGATATGGACTATCAATAATTTACACCTTAGGCTCTGCTTCTAACTTGGGCCCAAATTGTAAAATGGCTTATCTATTGGCGATTTCGTTCCAATTCACATTCCAAGTAATATTCGGCATGCTAATTACATTGCCGGTTGCCAAATTGCATTATCTCTTATAGTTTCCGAGATATGGACTATGGAAAATTTACACCTTAGGCTCTGCTTCTAACTTGGGCCCAAATTGTAAAATGGTCTTATCTATTGGCGATTTCGTTCCAATTCACATTCCAAGTAATATTTGGCATGCTAATTACATTGCCGGTTGCCAAATTGCATTATCTCTTATAGTTTCCGAGATATGGACTATCGATAGTTTACACCTTAGGCTCTGCTTCTAACTTGGGCCCAAATTGTAAAATGGTCTTATCTATTGGCGATTTCGTTCCAATTCACATTCCAAGTAATATTCGGCATGCTAATTATATTGCCGGTTGCCAAATTGCATTATCTCTTATAGTTTCCGAGATATGGACTATCGATAATTTACACCTTAGGCTCTGCTTCTAACTTGGGCCCAAATTGTAAAATGGTCTTCTCTATTGGCGATTTCGTTCCAATTCACATTCCAAGTAATATTCGGCATGCTAATTACATTGCCGGTTGCCAAATTGCATTATCTCATATTGTTTCCGAGATATGGACTATCGATAATTTACACCTTAGGCTCTGCTTCTAACTTGGGCCCAAATTGTAAAATGGTCTTATCTATTGGCGATTTCGTTCCAATTCACATTCCAAGTAATATTCGGCATGCTAATTACATTGCCGGTTGCCAAATTGCATTATCTCTTGTAGTTTCCGAGATATGGACTATCGATAGTTTACACCTTAGGCTCTGCTTCTAACTTGGGCCCAAATTGTAAAATGGTCTTATCTATTGGCGATTTCGTTCCAATTCACATTCCAAGTAATATTCGGCATGCTAATTACATTGCCGGTAGCCAAATTGCATTATCTCTTATAGTTTCCGAGATATGGACTCTCGATAATTTACACCTTAGGCTCTGCTTCTAACTTGGGCCCAAATTGTAAAATGGTCTTATCTATTGGCGATTTCGTTCCAATTCACATTCCAAGTAATATTCGGCATGCTAATTACATTGCCGGTTGCCAAATTGCATTATCTCTTATAGTTTCCGAGATATGGACTATCGATAATTTACACCTTAGGCTCTGCTTCTAACTTGGGCCCAAATTGTAAAATGGTCTTATCTATTGGCGATTTCGTTCCAATTCACATTCCAAGCAATATCCGGCATGCTAATTACATTGCCGGTTGCCAAATTGAATTATCTCTTATAGTTTCCGAGATATGGACTATCGATAATTTACACCTTAGGCTCTGCTTCTAACTTGGGCCCAAATTGTAAAATAGTCTTACCTATTGGCGATTACGTTCCAATTCACATTCCAAGTAATATTCGGCATACTAATTACATTGCCGGTTGCCAAATTGCATTATCTCTTATAGTTTCCGAGATATGGACTATCGATAATTTACACCTTAGGCTCTGCTTCTAACTTGGGCCCAAATTGTAAAATGGTCTTATCTATTGGCGATTTCGTTCCAATTCACATTCCAAGTAATATCGGCATGCTAATTACATTGCCGGTTGCCAAATTGCATTATCTCTTATAGTTTCCGAGATATGGACTATCGATAATTTACACCTTAGGCTCTGCTTCTAACTTGGGCCCAAATTGTAATATGGTCTTATCTATTGGCGATTTCGTTCCAATTCACATTCCAAGTAATATTCGGCATGCTAATTACATTGCCGGTTGCCAAATTGCATTATCTCTTATAGTTTCCGAGATATGGACTATCGATAATTTACACCTTAGGCTCTGCTTCTAACTTGGGCCCAAATTGTAAAATGGTCTTATCTATTGGCGATTTCGTTCCAATTCACATTCCAAGTAATATTCGGCATGCTAATTACATTGCCGGTTGTCAAATTGCATTATCTCTTATAGTTTCCGAGATATGGACTATCGATAATTTACACCTTAGGCTCTGCTTCTAACTTGGGCCCAAATTGTAAAATGGTCTTATCTATTGGCGATTTCGTTCCAATTCACATTCCAAGTAATATTCGGCATGCTAATTACATTGCCGTTTGCCAAATTGCATTATCTCTTATAGTTTCCGAGATATGGACTATCGATAATTTACACCTTAGGCTCTGCTTCTAACTTGGGCCCAAATTGTAAAATGGTCTTATCTATTGGCGATTTCGTTCCAATTCACATTCCAAGTAATATTCGGCATGCTAATTACATTGCCGGTTGCCAAATTGCATTATCTCTTATAGTTTCCGAGATATGGACTATCGATAATTTACACCTTAGGCTCTGCTTCTAACTTGGGCCCAAATTGTAAAATGGTCTTATCTATTGGCGATTTCGTTCCAATTCACACTCCAAGTAATATTCGGCATGCTAATTACATTGCCGGTTGCGAAATTGCATTATCTCTTATAGTTTCCGAAATATGGACTATCAATAATTTACACCTTAGGCTCTGCTTCTAACTTGGGCCCAAATTGTAAAATGGCTTATCTATTGGCGATTTCGTTCCAATTCACATTCCAAGTAATATTCGGCATGCTAATTACATTGCCGGTTGCCAAATTGCATTATCTCTTATAGTTTCCGAGATATGGACTATGGATAATTTACACCTTAGGCTCTGCTTCTAACTTGGGCCCAAATTGTAAAATGGTCTTATCTATTGGCGATTTCGTTCCAATTCACATTCCAAGTAATATTCGGCATGCTAATTACATTGCCGGTTGCCAAATTGCATTATCTCTTGTAGTTTCCGAGATATGGACTATCGATAGTTTACACCTTAGGCTCTGCTTCTAACTTGGGCCCAAATTGTAAAATGGTCTTATCTATTGGCGATTTCGTTCCAATTCACATTCCAAGTAATATTCGGCATGCTAATTGCATTGCCGGTTGCCAAATTGCATTATCTCTTATAGTTTCCGAGATATGGACTATGGATAATTTACACCTTAGGCTCTGCTTCTAACTTGGGCCCAAATTGTAAAATAGTCTTACCTATTGGCGATTACGTTCCAATTCACATTCCAAGTAATATTCGGCATGCTAATTACATTGCCGGTTGCCAAATTGCATTATCTCTTATAGTTTCCGAGATATGGACTATCGATAATTTACACCTTAGGCTCTGCTTCTAACTTGGGCCCAAATTGTAAAATGGTCTTATCTATTGGCGATTTCGTTCCAATTCACATTCCAAGTAATATCGGCATGCTAATTACATTGCCGGTTGCCAAATTGCATTATCTCTTATAGTTTCCGAGATATGGACTATCGATAATTTACACCTTAGGCTCTGCTTCTAACTTGGGCCCAAATTGTAATATGGTCTTATCTATTGGCGATTTCGTTCCAATTCACATTCCAAGTAATATTCGGCATGCTAATTACATTGCCGGTTGCCAAATTGCATTATCTCTTATAGTTTCCGAGATATGGACTATCGATAATTTACACCTTAGGCTCTGCTTCTAACTTGGGCCCAAATTGTAAAATGGTCTTATCTATTGGCGATTTCGTTCCAATTCACATTCCAAGTGATATTCGGCATGCTAATTACATTGCCGGTTGTCAAATTGCATTATCTCTTATAGTTTCCGAGATATGGACTATCGATAATTTACACCTTAGGCTCTGCTTCTAACTTGGGCCCAAATTGTAAAATGGTCTTATCTATTGGCGATTTCGTTCCAATTCACACTCCAAGTAATATTCGGCATGCTAATTACATTGCCGGTTGCGAAATTGCATTATCTCTTATAGTTTCCGAAATATGGACTATCAATAATTTACACCTTAGGCTCTGCTTCTAACTTGGGCCCAAATTGTAAAATGGCTTATCTATTGGCGATTTCGTTCCAATTCACATTCCAAGTAATATTCGGCACGCTAATTACATTGCCGGTTGCCAAATTGCATTATCTCTTATAGTTTCCGAGATATGGACTATGGATAATTTACACCTTAGGCTCTGCTTCTAACTTGGGCCCAAATTGTAAAATGGTCTTATCTATTGGCGATTTCGTTCCAATTCACATTCCAAGTAATATTCGGCATGCTAATTACATTGCCGGTTGCCAAATTGCATTATCTCTTGTAGTTTCCGAGATATGGACTATCGATAGTTTACACCTTAGGCTCTGCTTCTAACTTGGGCCCAAATTGTAAAATGGTCTTATCTATTGGCGATTTCGTTCCAATTCACATTCCAAGTAATATTCGGCATGCTAATTGCATTGCCGGTTGCCAAATTGCATTATCTCTTATAGCTTCCGAGATATGGACTGTCGATAATTTACACCTTAGGCTCTGCTTCTAACTTGGGCCCAAATTGTAAAATGGTCTTATCTATTGGCGATTTCGTTCCAATTCACATTCCAAGTAATATTCGGCATGCTAATTACATTGCCGGTTGCCAAATTGCATTATCTCTTATAGTTTCCGAGATATGGACTATCGATAATTTACACCTTAGGCTCTGCTTCTAACTTGGGCCCAAATTGTAAAATGGTCTTATCTATTGGCGATTTCGTTCCAATTCACATTCCAAGTAATATTCGGCATGCTAATTACATTGCCGGTTGCCAAATTGCATTATCTCTTATAGTTTCCGAGATATGGTCTATCGATAATTTACAAATTAGGCTCTGCTTCTAACTTGGGCCCAAATTGTAAAATGGTCTTATCTATTGGCGATTTCGTTCCAATTCACATTCCAAGTAATATTCGGCATGCTAATTACATTGCCGGTTGCCAAATTGCATTATCTCTTATAGTTTCCAAGATAAGGACTATCGATAATTTACACCTTAGGCTCTGCTTCTAACTTGGGCCCAAATTGTAAAATGGCCTTATCTATTGGCGATTTCGTTCCAATTCACATTCCAAGTAATACTCGGCATGCTGATTACATTGCCGGTTGCCAAATTGCATTATCTCTTATAGTTTCAGAGATATGGACTATCGATAATTTACACCTTAGGCCCTGCTTCTAACTTGGGCCCAAATTGTAAAATGGTCTTATCTATTGGCGATTTCGTTCCAATTCACATTCCAAGTAATATTCGGCATGCTAATTACATTGCCGGTTGCCAAATTGCATTATCTCTTATAGTTTCCGAGATATGGACTATCGATAATTTACACCTTAGGCTCTGCTTCTAACTTGGGCCCAAATTGTAAAATGGTCTTACCTATTGGCGATTTCGTTCCAATTCACATTCCAAGTAATATTCGGCATGCTAATTACATTGCCGGTGGCCAAGTTGCATTATCTCTTATAGTTTCCGAGATATGGACTATCGATAATTTACACCTTAGGCTCTGCTTCTAACTTGGGCCCAAATTGTAAAATGGTCTTATCTATTGGCGATTTCGTTCCAATTTACATTCCAAGTAATATTCGGCATGCTAATTACATTGCCGGTTCCCAAATTGCATTATCTCTTATAGTTTCCGAGATATAGACTATCGATTATTTTTAACCTTAGGCTCTGCTTCTAACTTGGGCCCAAACTGTAAAATGGTCTTATCTATTGGCGATTTCGTTCCAATTCACATTCCAAGTAGTATTCGGCATGCTAATTACATTGCCGGTTGCCAAATTGCATTATCTCTTATAGTTTCCGAGATATGGACTATCGATAATTTACACCTTAGGCTCTGCTTCTAACTTGGGCCCAAATTGTAAAATGGTCTTATCTATTGGCGATTTCGTTCCAATTCACATTCCAAGTAATATTCGGCATGCTAATTACATTGCCAGTTGCCAAATTGCATTATCTCTTATAGTTTCCGAGATATGGACTATGGATAATTTACACCTTAGGCTCTGCTTCTAACTTGGGCCCAAATTGTAAAATGGTCTTATCTATTGCCGATTTCGTTCCAATTCACAATCCAAGTAATATTCGGCATGCTAATTACATTGCCGGTTGCCAAATTGCATTATCTCTTATAGTTTCCGAGATATGGACTATCGATAATTTACACTTTAGGCACTGCTTCTAACTTGGGATCAAATTGTAAAATGGTCTTATCTATTGGCGATTTCATTCCAATTCACATTCCAAGTAATATTCGGCATGCTAATTACATTGCCGGTTGCCAAATTGCATTATCTCTTATAGTTTCCGAGATATGGACTATCGATAATTTACACCTTAGGCTCTGCTTCTAACTTGGGCCCAAATTGTAAAATGGTCTTATCTATTGGCGATTTCGTTCCAATTCACATTCCAAGTAATATTCGGCATGCTAATTACATTGCCGGTTGCCAAATTGCATTATCTCTTTTAGTTTCCGAGATATGGACTATCGATAATTTACACCTTAGGCTCTGCTTCTAACTTGGGCCCAAATTGTAAAATGGCCTTATCTATTGGCGATTTCGTTCCAATTCACATTCCAAGTAATATTCGGCATGCTAATTACATTGCCGGTTGCCAAATTGCATTATCTCTTATAGTTTCCAAGATATGGACTATCGATTATTTACACCTTAGGCTCTGCTTCTAACTTGGGCCCAAATTGTAAAATGGTCTTATCTATTGGCGATTTCGTTCCAATTCACATTCCAAGTAATATTCGGCATGCTAATTATATTGCCGGTGGCCAAATTGAATTATCTCTTATAGTTTCCGAGATATGGACCTTCGATAATTTACACCTTAGGCTCTGCTTCTAACTTGGGCCCAAATTGTAAAATGGTCTTACCTATTGGCGATTTCGTTCCAATTCACATTCCAAGTATTATTCGGCATGCTAATTACATTGCCGGTTGGCAAATTGCATTATCTATTATAGTTTCCGAGATATGGACTATCGATAATTTACACCTTAGGCTCTGCTTCTAACTTGGGCCCAAATTGTAAAATGGTCTTATCTATTGGCGATTTCGTTCCAATTCACATTCCAAGTAATATTCGGCATGCTAATTACATTGCCGGTTGCCAAATTGCATTATCTCTTATAGTTTCCGAGATATGGACTATCGATAATTTACACCTTAGGCTCTGCTTCTAACTTGGGCCCAAATTGTAATATGGCCTTATCTATTGGCGATTTCGTTCCAATTCACATTCCAAGTAATATTCGGCATGCTAATTACATTGCCGGTTGCCAAATTGCATTATCTCTTATAGTTTCCGAGATATGGACTATCGATAATTTACACCTTAGGCTCTGCTTCTAACTTGGGCCCAAATTGTAAAATGGTCTTATCTATTGGCGATTTCGTTCCAATTCACATTCCAAGTAATATTCGGCATGCTAATTACATTGCCGGTTGCCAAATTGCATTATCTCTTATAGTTTCCGAGATATGGACTATCGATAATTTACACCTTAGGCTCTGCTTCTAACTTGGGCCCAAATTGTAAAATGGTCTTATCTATTGGCGATTTCGTTCCAATTCACATTCCAAGTAATATTCGTCATGCTAATTACATTGCCGGTTGCCAAATTGCATTATCTCTTATAGTTTCCGAGATATGGACTATCGATAATTTACACCTTAGGCTCTGCTTCTAACTTGGGCCCAAATTGTAAAATGGTCTTATCTATTGGCGATTTCGTTCCAATTCACATTCCAAGTAATATTCGGCATACTAATTACATTGCCGGTTGCCCAATTGCATTATCTCTTATAGTTTCCGAGATATGGACTATCGATAATTTACACCTTAGGCTCTGCTTCTAACTTGGGCCCAAATTGTAAAATGGTCTTATCTATTGGCGATTTCGTTCCAATTCACACTCCAAGTAATATTCGGCATGCTAATTACATTGCCGGTTGCGAAATTGCATTATCTCTTATAGTTTCCGAGATATGGACTATCAATAATTTATACCTTAGGCTCTGCTTCTAACTTGGGCCCAAATTGTAAAATGGTCTTATCTATTGGCGATTTCGTTCCAATTCACATTCCAAGTAATATTCGGCATGCTAATTACATTGCCGGTTGCCAAATTGCATTATCTCTTATAGTTTCCGAGATATGGACTATCGATAATTTACACCTTAGGCTCTGCTTCTAACTTGGGCCCAAATTGTAAAATGGTCTTATCTATTGGCGTTTTCGTTCCAATTCACATTCCAAGTAATATTCGGCATGCTAATTACATTGCCGGTTGGCAAATTGCATTATCTCTTATAGTTTCCGAGATATGGACTATCGATAATTTACACCTTAGGCTCTGCTTCTAACTTGGGCCCAAATTGTAAAATGGTCTTATCTATTGGCGATTTCGTTCCAATTCACATTCCAAGTAATATTCGGCATGCTAATTACATTGCCGGTTGCCAAATTGCATTATCTCTTATAGTTTCCGAGATATGGACTATCGATAATTTACACCTTAGGCTCTGCTTCTAACTTGGGCCCAAATTGTAAAATGGTCTTATCTATTGGCGTTTTCGTTCCAATTCACATTCCAAGTAATATTCGGCATGCTAATTACATTGCCGGTTGGCAAATTGCATTATCTCTTATAGTTTCCGAGATATGGACTATCGATAATTTACACCTTAGGCTCTGCTTCTAACTTGGGCCCAAATTGTAAAATGGTCTTATCTATTGGCGATTTCGTTCCAATTCACATTCCAAGTAATATTCGGCATGCTAATTACATTGCCGGTTGCCAAATTGCATTATCTCTTATAGTTTCCGAGATATGGACTATCGATAATTTACACCTTAGGCTCTGCTTCTAACTTGGGCCCAAATTGTAAAATGGTCTTCTCTATTGGCGATTTCGTTCCAATTCACATTCCAAGTAATATTCGGCATGCTAATTACATTGCCGGTTGCCAAATTGCATTATCTCTTATAGTTTCCGAGATATGGACTATCGATAATTTACACCTTAGGCTCTGCATCTAACTTGGGCCCAAATTGTAAAATGGTCTTATCTATTGGCGATTTCGTTCCAATTCACATTCCAAGTAATATTCGGCATGCTAATACATTGCCGGTTGCCAAATTGCATTATCTCTTATAGTTTCCGAGATATGGACTATCGATAATTTACACCTTAGGCTCTGCTTCTAATTTGGGCTCAAATTGTAAAATCGTCTTATCTATTGGCGATTTCGTTCCAATTCACATTCCAAGTAATATTCGGCATGCTAATTACATTGCCGGTTGCCAAATTGCATTATCTCTTATAGTTTCCGAGATATGGACTATCGATAATTTACACCTTAGGCTCTGCTTCTAACTTGGGCCCAAATTGTAAAATGGTCTTATCTATTGGCGATTTCGTTCCAATTCACATTCCAAGTAATATTCGGCATGCTAATATATTGCCGGTTGCCAAATTGCATTATCTCTTATAGTTTCCGAGATATGGACTATCGATAATTTACACCTTAGGCTCTGCTTCTAACTTGGGCTCAAATTGTAAAATCGTCTTATCTATTGGCGATTTCGTTCCAATTCACATTCCAAGTAATATTCGGCATGCTAATTACATTGCCGGTTGCCAAATTGCATTATCTCTTATAGTTTCCGAGATATGGACTATCGGTAATTTACACCTTAGGCTCTGCTTCTAACTTGGGCCCAAATTGTAAAATGGTCTTATCTATTGGCGATTTCGTTCCAATTCACATTCCAAGTAATATCCGGCATGCTAATTACATTGCCGGTTGCCAAATTGAATTATCTCTTATTGTTTCCGAGATATGGACTATCGATAATTTAAACCTTAGGCTCTGCTTCTAACTTGGGCCCAAATTGTAAAATGGTCTTACCTATTGGCGATTTCGTTCCAATTCACATTCCAAGTAATATTCGGCATGCTAATTACATTGCCGGTTGGCAAATTGCATTATCTATTATAGTTTCCGAGATATATACTATCGATAATTTACACCTTAGGCTCTGCTTCTAACTTGGGCCCAAATTGTAAAATGGTCTTATCTATTGGCGATTTCGTTCCAATTCACATTCCAAGTAATATTCGGCATGCTAATTACATTGCCGGTTGCCAAATTGCATTATCTCTTATAGTTTCCGAGATATGGACTATCGATAATTTACACCTTAGGCTCTGCTTCTAACTTGGGCCCAAATTGTAAAATGGTCTTACCTATTGGCGATTTCGTTCCAATTCACATTCCAAGTAATATTCGGCATGCTAATTACATTGCCGGTTGGCAAATTGCATTATCTATTATAGTTTCCGAGATATATACTATCGATAATTTACACCTTAGGCTCTGCTTCTAACTTGGGCCCAAATTGTAAAATGGTCTTATCTATTGGCGATTTCGTTCCAATTCACATTCCAAGTAATATTCGGCATGCTAATTACATTGCCGGTTGCCAAATTGCATTATCTCTTATAGTTTCCGAGATATGGACTATCGATAATTTACACCTTAGGCTCTGCTTCTAACTTGGGCCCAAATTGTAATATGGTCTTATCTATTGGCGATTTCGTTCCAATTCACATTCCAAGTAATATTCGGCATGCTAATTACATTGCCGGTTGGCAAATTGCATTATCTCTTATAGTTTCCGAGATATGGACTATAGATAATTTACGCCTTAGGCTCTGCTTCTAACTTGGGCCCAAATTGTAAAATGGTCTTATCTATTGGCGATTTCGTTCCAATTCACATTCCAAGTAATATTCGGCATGCTAATTACATTGCCGGTTGCCAAATTGCATTATCTCTTATAGTTTCCGAGATATGGACTATCGATAATTTACACCTTAGGCTCTGCTTCTAACTTGGGCCCAAATTGTAAAATGGTCTTATCTATTGGCGATTTCGTTCCAATTCACATTCCAAGTAATATTCGGCATGCTAATTACATTGCCGGTTGCCAAATTGCATTATCTCTTATAGTTTCCGAGATATGGACTATCGATAATTTACACCTTAGGCTCTGCTTCTAACTTGGGCCCAAATTGTAAAATGGTCTTATCTATTGGCGATTTCGTTCCAATTCACATTCCAAGTAATATTCGGCATACTAATTACATTGCCGGTTGCCAAATTGCATTATCTCTTATAGTTTCCGAGATATGGACTATCGATAATTTACTCCTTAGGCTCTGCTTCTAACTTGGGCCCAAATTGTAAAATGGTCTTATCTATTGGCGATTTCGTTCCAATTCACATTCCAAGTAATATTCGGCATGCTAATTACATTGCCGGTTGCCAAATTGCATTATCTCTTATAGTTTCCGAGATATGGACTATCGATAATTTACACCTTAGGCTCTGCTTCTAACTTGGGCCCAAATTGTAAAATGGTCTTCTCTATTGGCGATTTCGTTCCAATTCACATTCCAAGTAATATTCGGCATGCTAATTACATTGCCGGTTGCCAAATTGCATTATCTCTTATAGTTTCCGAGATGTGGACTATCGATAATTTACACCTTAGGCTCTGCTTCTAACTTGGGCCGAAATTGTAAAATGGTCTTATCTATTGGCCATTTTGTTCCAATTCACACTCCAAGTAATATTCGGCATGCTAATTACATTGCCGGTTGCCCAATTGCATTATCTCTTATAGTTTCCGAGATATGGACTATCGATAATTTACACCTTAGGCTCTGCTTCTAACTTGGGCCCAAATTGTAAAATGGCCTTATCTATTGGCGATTTCGTTCCAATTCACATTCCAAGTAATACTCGGCATGCTGATTACATTGCCGGTTGCCAAATTGCATTATCTCTTATAGTTTCAGAGATATGGACTATCGATAATTTACACCTTAGGCCCTGCTTCTAACTTGGGCCCAAATTGTAAAATGGTCTTATCTATTGGCGATTTCGTTCCAATTCACATTCCAAGTAATATTCGGCATGCTAATTACATTGCCGGTTGCCAAATTGCATTATCTCTTATAGTTTCCGAGATATGGACTATCGATAATTTACACCTTAGGCTCTGCTTCTAACTTGGGCCCAAATTGTAAAATGGTCTTACCTATTGGCGATTTCGTTCCAATTCACATTCCAAGTAATATTCGGCATGCTAATTACATTGCCGGTGGCCAAGTTGCATTATCTCTTATAGTTTCCGAGATATGGACTATCGATAATTTACACCTTAGGCTCTGCTTCTAACTTGGGCCCAAATTGTAAAATGGTCTTATCTATTGGCGATTTCGTTCCAATTTACATTCCAAGTAATATTCGGCATGCTAATTACATTGCCGGTTCCCAAATTGCATTATCTCTTATAGTTTCCGAGATATAGACTATCGATTATTTTTAACCTTAGGCTCTGCTTCTAACTTGGGCCCAAACTGTAAAATGGTCTTATCTATTGGCGATTTCGTTCCAATTCACATTCCAAGTAGTATTCGGCATGCTAATTACATTGCCGGTTGCCAAATTGCATTATCTCTTATAGTTTCCGAGATATGGACTATCGATAATTTACACCTTAGGCTCTGCTTCTAACTTGGGCCCAAATTGTAAAATGGTCTTATCTATTGGCGATTTCGTTCCAATTCACATTCCAAGTAATATTCGGCATGCTAATTACATTGCCAGTTGCCAAATTGCATTATCTCTTATAGTTTCCGAGATATGGACTATGGATAATTTACACCTTAGGCTCTGCTTCTAACTTGGGCCCAAATTGTAAAATGGTCTTATCTATTGCCGATTTCGTTCCAATTCACAATCCAAGTAATATTCGGCATGCTAATTACATTGCCGGTTGCCAAATTGCATTATCTCTTATAGTTTCCGAGATATGGACTATCGATAATTTACACTTTAGGCACTGCTTCTAACTTGGGATCAAATTGTAAAATGGTCTTATCTATTGGCGATTTCATTCCAATTCACATTCCAAGTAATATTCGGCATGCTAATTACATTGCCGGTTGCCAAATTGCATTATCTCTTATAGTTTCCGAGATATGGACTATCGATAATTTACACCTTAGGCTCTGCTTCTAACTTGGGCCCAAATTGTAAAATGGTCTTATCTATTGGCGATTTCGTTCCAATTCACATTCCAAGTAATATTCGGCATGCTAATTACATTGCCGGTTGCCAAATTGCATTATCTCTTTTAGTTTCCGAGATATGGACTATCGATAATTTACACCTTAGGCTCTGCTTCTAACTTGGGCCCAAATTGTAAAATGGCCTTATCTATTGGCGATTTCGTTCCAATTCACATTCCAAGTAATATTCGGCATGCTAATTACATTGCCGGTTGCCAAATTGCATTATCTCTTATAGTTTCCAAGATATGGACTATCGATTATTTACACCTTAGGCTCTGCTTCTAACTTGGGCCCAAATTGTAAAATGGTCTTATCTATTGGCGATTTCGTTCCAATTCACATTCCAAGTAATATTCGGCATGCTAATTATATTGCCGGTGGCCAAATTGAATTATCTCTTATAGTTTCCGAGATATGGACCTTCGATAATTTACACCTTAGGCTCTGCTTCTAACTTGGGCCCAAATTGTAAAATGGTCTTACCTATTGGCGATTTCGTTCCAATTCACATTCCAAGTATTATTCGGCATGCTAATTACATTGCCGGTTGGCAAATTGCATTATCTATTATAGTTTCCGAGATATGGACTATCGATAATTTACACCTTAGGCTCTGCTTCTAACTTGGGCCCAAATTGTAAAATGGTCTTATCTATTGGCGATTTCGTTCCAATTCACATTCCAAGTAATATTCGGCATGCTAATTACATTGCCGGTTGCCAAATTGCATTATCTCTTATAGTTTCCGAGATATGGACTATCGATAATTTACACCTTAGGCTCTGCTTCTAACTTGGGCCCAAATTGTAATATGGCCTTATCTATTGGCGATTTCGTTCCAATTCACATTCCAAGTAATATTCGGCATGCTAATTACATTGCCGGTTGCCAAATTGCATTATCTCTTATAGTTTCCGAGATATGGACTATCGATAATTTACACCTTAGGCTCTGCTTCTAACTTGGGCCCAAATTGTAAAATGGTCTTATCTATTGGCGATTTCGTTCCAATTCACATTCCAAGTAATATTCGGCATGCTAATTACATTGCCGGTTGCCAAATTGCATTATCTCTTATAGTTTCCGAGATATGGACTATCGATAATTTACACCTTAGGCTCTGCTTCTAACTTGGGCCCAAATTGTAAAATGGTCTTATCTATTGGCGATTTCGTTCCAATTCACATTCCAAGTAATATTCGTCATGCTAATTACATTGCCGGTTGCCAAATTGCATTATCTCTTATAGTTTCCGAGATATGGACTATCGATAATTTACACCTTAGGCTCTGCTTCTAACTTGGGCCCAAATTGTAAAATGGTCTTATCTATTGGCGATTTCGTTCCAATTCACATTCCAAGTAATATTCGGCATACTAATTACATTGCCGGTTGCCCAATTGCATTATCTCTTATAGTTTCCGAGATATGGACTATCGATAATTTACACCTTAGGCTCTGCTTCTAACTTGGGCCCAAATTGTAAAATGGTCTTATCTATTGGCGATTTCGTTCCAATTCACACTCCAAGTAATATTCGGCATGCTAATTACATTGCCGGTTGCGAAATTGCATTATCTCTTATAGTTTCCGAGATATGGACTATCAATAATTTATACCTTAGGCTCTGCTTCTAACTTGGGCCCAAATTGTAAAATGGTCTTATCTATTGGCGATTTCGTTCCAATTCACATTCCAAGTAATATTCGGCATGCTAATTACATTGCCGGTTGCCAAATTGCATTATCTCTTATAGTTTCCGAGATATGGACTATCGATAATTTACACCTTAGGCTCTGCTTCTAACTTGGGCCCAAATTGTAAAATGGTCTTATCTATTGGCGTTTTCGTTCCAATTCACATTCCAAGTAATATTCGGCATGCTAATTACATTGCCGGTTGGCAAATTGCATTATCTCTTATAGTTTCCGAGATATGGACTATCGATAATTTACACCTTAGGCTCTGCTTCTAACTTGGGCCCAAATTGTAAAATGGTCTTATCTATTGGCGATTTCGTTCCAATTCACAT
Source organism: Rhynchophorus ferrugineus (assembly GCF_030347505.1). Taxonomy (NCBI): domain Eukaryota; kingdom Metazoa; phylum Arthropoda; class Insecta; order Coleoptera; family Curculionidae; genus Rhynchophorus; species Rhynchophorus ferrugineus. Next base: position 279,204 of record NW_027472732.1, on the reverse strand, counting down.
TCCAAGTAATATTCGGCATGCTAATTACATTGCCGGTTGCCAAATTGCATTATCTCTTATAGTTTCCGAGATATGGACTATCGATAATTTACACCTTAGGCTCTGCTTCTAACTTGGGCCCAAATTGTAAAATGGTCTTATCTATTGGCGTTTTCGTTCCAATTCACATTCCAAGTAATATTCGGCATGCTAATTACATTGCCGGTTGGCAAATTGCATTATCTCTTATAGTTTCCGAGATATGGACTATCGATAATTTACACCTTAGGCTCTGCTTCTAACTTGGGCCCAAATTGTAAAATGGTCTTATCTATTGGCGATTTCGTTCCAATTCACATTCCAAGTAATATTCGGCATGCTAATTACATTGCCGGTTGCCAAATTGCATTATCTCTTATAGTTTCCGAGATATGGACTATCGATAATTTACACCTTAGGCTCTGCTTCTAACTTGGGCCCAAATTGTAAAATGGTCTTCTCTATTGGCGATTTCGTTCCAATTCACATTCCAAGTAATATTCGGCATGCTAATTACATTGCCGGTTGCCAAATTGCATTATCTCTTATAGTTTCCGAGATATGGACTATCGATAATTTACACCTTAGGCTCTGCATCTAACTTGGGCCCAAATTGTAAAATGGTCTTATCTATTGGCGATTTCGTTCCAATTCACATTCCAAGTAATATTCGGCATGCTAATACATTGCCGGTTGCCAAATTGCATTATCTCTTATAGTTTCCGAGATATGGACTATCGATAATTTACACCTTAGGCTCTGCTTCTAATTTGGGCTCAAATTGTAAAATCGTCTTATCTATTGGCGATTTCGTTCCAATTCACATTCCAAGTAATATTCGGCATGCTAATTACATTGCCGGTTGCCAAATTGCATTATCTCTTATAGTTTCCGAGATATGGACTATCGATAATTTACACCTTAGGCTCTGCTTCTAACTTGGGCCCAAATTGTAAAATGGTCTTATCTATTGGCGATTTCGTTCCAATTCACATTCCAAGTAATATTCGGCATGCTAATAGGTTCGTCCATCGATCGATGGACGAACCTATTGCCGGTTGCCAAATTGCATTATCTCTTATAGTTTCCGAGATATGGACTATCGATAATTTACACCTTAGGCTCTGCTTCTAACTTGGGCTCAAATTGTAAAATCGTCTTATCTATTGGCGATTTCGTTCCAATTCACATTCCAAGTAATATTCGGCATGCTAATTACATTGCCGGTTGCCAAATTGCATTATCTCTTATAGTTTCCGAGATATGGACTATCGGTAATTTACACCTTAGGCTCTGCTTCTAACTTGGGCCCAAATTGTAAAATGGTCTTATCTATTGGCGATTTCGTTCCAATTCACATTCCAAGTAATATCCGGCATGCTAATTACATTGCCGGTTGCCAAATTGAATTATCTCTTATTGTTTCCGAGATATGGACTATCGATAATTTAAACCTTAGGCTCTGCTTCTAACTTGGGCCCAAATTGTAAAATGGTCTTACCTATTGGCGATTTCGTTCCAATTCACATTCCAAGTAATATTCGGCATGCTAATTACATTGCCGGTTGGCAAATTGCATTATCTATTATAGTTTCCGAGATATATACTATCGATAATTTACACCTTAGGCTCTGCTTCTAACTTGGGCCCAAATTGTAAAATGGTCTTATCTATTGGCGATTTCGTTCCAATTCACATTCCAAGTAATATTCGGCATGCTAATTACATTGCCGGTTGCCAAATTGCATTATCTCTTATAGTTTCCGAGATATGGACTATCGATAATTTACACCTTAGGCTCTGCTTCTAACTTGGGCCCAAATTGTAAAATGGTCTTACCTATTGGCGATTTCGTTCCAATTCACATTCCAAGTAATATTCGGCATGCTAATTACATTGCCGGTTGGCAAATTGCATTATCTATTATAGTTTCCGAGATATATACTATCGATAATTTACACCTTAGGCTCTGCTTCTAACTTGGGCCCAAATTGTAAAATGGTCTTATCTATTGGCGATTTCGTTCCAATTCACATTCCAAGTAATATTCGGCATGCTAATTACATTGCCGGTTGCCAAATTGCATTATCTCTTATAGTTTCCGAGATATGGACTATCGATAATTTACACCTTAGGCTCTGCTTCTAACTTGGGCCCAAATTGTAATATGGTCTTATCTATTGGCGATTTCGTTCCAATTCACATTCCAAGTAATATTCGGCATGCTAATTACATTGCCGGTTGGCAAATTGCATTATCTCTTATAGTTTCCGAGATATGGACTATAGATAATTTACGCCTTAGGCTCTGCTTCTAACTTGGGCCCAAATTGTAAAATGGTCTTATCTATTGGCGATTTCGTTCCAATTCACATTCCAAGTAATATTCGGCATGCTAATTACATTGCCGGTTGCCAAATTGCATTATCTCTTATAGTTTCCGAGATATGGACTATCGATAATTTACACCTTAGGCTCTGCTTCTAACTTGGGCCCAAATTGTAAAATGGTCTTATCTATTGGCGATTTCGTTCCAATTCACATTCCAAGTAATATTCGGCATGCTAATTACATTGCCGGTTGCCAAATTGCATTATCTCTTATAGTTTCCGAGATATGGACTATCGATAATTTACACCTTAGGCTCTGCTTCTAACTTGGGCCCAAATTGTAAAATGGTCTTATCTATTGGCGATTTCGTTCCAATTCACATTCCAAGTAATATTCGGCATACTAATTACATTGCCGGTTGCCAAATTGCATTATCTCTTATAGTTTCCGAGATATGGACTATCGATAATTTACTCCTTAGGCTCTGCTTCTAACTTGGGCCCAAATTGTAAAATGGTCTTATCTATTGGCGATTTCGTTCCAATTCACATTCCAAGTAATATTCGGCATGCTAATTACATTGCCGGTTGCCAAATTGCATTATCTCTTATAGTTTCCGAGATATGGACTATCGATAATTTACACCTTAGGCTCTGCTTCTAACTTGGGCCCAAATTGTAAAATGGTCTTCTCTATTGGCGATTTCGTTCCAATTCACATTCCAAGTAATATTCGGCATGCTAATTACATTGCCGGTTGCCAAATTGCATTATCTCTTATAGTTTCCGAGATGTGGACTATCGATAATTTACACCTTAGGCTCTGCTTCTAACTTGGGCCGAAATTGTAAAATGGTCTTATCTATTGGCCATTTTGTTCCAATTCACACTCCAAGTAATATTCGGCATGCTAATTACATTGCCGGTTGCCCAATTGCATTATCTCTTATAGTTTCCGAGATATGGACTATCGATAATTTACACCTTAGGCTCTGCTTCTAACTTGGGCCCAAATTGTAAAATGGTCTTATCTATTGGCGATTTCGTTCCAATTCACATTCCAAGTAATATTCGGCATACTAATTACATTGCCGGTTGCCCAATTGCATTATCTCTTATAGTTTCCAAGATATGGACTATCGATAATTTACACCTTAGGCTCTGCTTCTAACTTGGGCCGAAATTGTAAAATGGTCTTATCTATTGGCGATTTCGTTCCAATTCACACTCCAAGTAATATTCGGCATGCTAATTACATTGCCGGTTGCCCAATTGCATTATCTCTTATAGTTTCCGAGATATGGACTATCGATAATTTACACCTTAGGCTCTGCTTCTAACTTGGGCCCAAATTGTAAAATGGTCTTATCTATTGGCGATTTCGTTCCAATTCACATTCCAAGTAATATTCGGCATACTAATTACATTGCCGGTTGCCCAATTGCATTATCTCTTATAGTTTCCGAGATATGGACTATCGATAATTTACACCTTAGGCTCTGCTTCTAACTTGGGCCCAAATTGTAAAATGGTCTTATCTATTGGCGATTTCGTTCCAATTCACATTCCAAGTAATATTCGGCATGCTAATTACATTGCCGGTTGCCAAATTGCATTATCTCTTATAGTTTCCGAGATATGGACTATCGATAATTTACACCTTAGGCTCTGCTTCTAACTTGGGCCCAAATTGTAAAATGGTCTTCTCTATTGGCGATTTCGTTCCAATTCACATTCCAAGTAATATTCGGCATGCTAATTACATTGCCGGTTGCCAAATTGCATTATCTCTTATAGTTTCCGAGATATGGACTATCGATAATTTACACCTTAGGCTCTGCATCTAACTTGGGCCCAAATTGTAAAATGGTCTTATCTATTGGCGATTTCGTTCCAATTCACATTCCAAGTAATATTCGGCATGCTAATACATTGCCGGTTGCCAAATTGCATTATCTCTTATAGTTTCCGAGATATGGACTATCGATAATTTACACCTTAGGCTCTGCTTCTAATTTGGGCTCAAATTGTAAAATCGTCTTATCTATTGGCGATTTCGTTCCAATTCACATTCCAAGTAATATTCGGCATGCTAATTACATTGCCGGTTGCCAAATTGCATTATCTCTTATAGTTTCCGAGATATGGACTATCGATAATTTACACCTTAGGCTCTGCTTCTAACTTGGGCCCAAATTGTAAAATGGTCTTATCTATTGGCGATTTCGTTCCAATTCACATTCCAAGTAATATTCGGCATGCTAATACATTGCCGGTTGCCAAATTGCATTATCTCTTATAGTTTCCGAGATATGGACTATCGATAATTTACACCTTAGGCTCTGCTTCTAACTTGGGCTCAAATTGTAAAATCGTCTTATCTATTGGCGATTTCGTTCCAATTCACATTCCAAGTAATATTCGGCATGCTAATTACATTGCCGGTTGCCAAATTGCATTATCTCTTATAGTTTCCGAGATATGGACTATCGGTAATTTACACCTTAGGCTCTGCTTCTAACTTGGGCCCAAATTGTAAAATGGTCTTATCTATTGGCGATTTCGTTCCAATTCACATTCCAAGTAATATCCGGCATGCTAATTACATTGCCGGTTGCCAAATTGAATTATCTCTTATTGTTTCCGAGATATGGACTATCGATTATTTACACCTTAGGCTCTGCTTCTAACTTGGGCCCAAATTGTAAAATGGTCTTACCTATTGGCGATTTCGTTCCAATTCACATTCCAAGTAATATTCGGCATGCTAATTACATTGCCGGTTGGCAAATTGCATTATCTATTATAGTTTCCGAGATATATACTATCGATAATTTACACCTTAGGCTCTGCTTCTAACTTGGGCCCAAATTGTAAAATGGTCTTATCTATTGGCGATTTCGTTCCAATTCACATTCCAAGTAATATTCGGCATGCTAATTACATTGCCGGTTGCCAAATTCCATTATCTCTTATAGTTTCCGAGATATGGACTATCGATAATTTACACCTTAGGCTCTGCTTCTAACTTGGGCCCAAATTGTAAAATGGTCTTACCTATTGGCGATTTCGTTCCAATTCACATTCCAAGTAATATTCGGCATGCTAATTACATTGCCGGTTGGCAAATTGCATTATCTATTATAGTTTCCGAGATATATACTATCGATAATTTACACCTTAGGCTCTGCTTCTAACTTGGGCCCAAATTGTAAAATGGTCTTATCTATTGGCGATTTCGTTCCAATTCACATTCCAAGTAATATTCGGCATGCTAATTACATTGCCGGTTGCCAAATTGCATTATCTCTTATAGTTTCCGAGATATGGACTATCGATAATTTACACCTTAGGCTCTGCTTCTAACTTGGGCCCAAATTGTAATATGGTCTTATCTATTGGCGATTTCGTTCCAATTCACATTCCAAGTAATATTCGGCATGCTAATTACATTGCCGGTTGCCAAATTGCATTATCTCTTATAGTTTCCGAGATATGGACTATCGATAATTTACGCCTTAGGCTCTGCTTCTAACTTGGGCCCAAATTGTAAAATGGTCTTATCTATTGGCGATTTCGTTCCAATTCACATTCCAAGTAATATTCGGCATGCTAATTATATTGCCGGTTGCCAAATTGCATTATCTCTTATAGTTTCCGAGATATGGACTATCGATAATTTACACCTTAGGCTCTGCTTCTAACTTGGGCCCAAATTGTAAAATGGTCTTATCTATTGGCGATTTCGTTCCAATTCACATTCCAAGTAATATTCGGCATGCTAATTACATTGCCGGTTGCCAAATTGCATTATCTCTTATAGTTTCCGAGATATGGACTATCGATAATTTACACCTTAGGCTCTGCTTCTAACTCGGGCCCAAATTGTAAAATGGTCTTATCTATTGGCGATTTCGTTCCAATTCACATTCCAAGTAATATTCGGCATACTAATTACATTGCCGGTTGCCCAATTGCATTATCTCTTATAGTTTCCGAGATATGGACTATCGATAATTTACACCTTAGGCTCTGCTTCTAACTTGGGCCCAAATTGTAAAATGGTCTTATCTATTGGCGATTTCGTTCCAATTCACACTCCAAGTAATATTCGGCATGCTAATTACATTGCCGGTTGCGAAATTGCATTATCTCTTATAGTTTCCGAGATATGGACTATCAATAATTTACACCTTAGGCTCTGCTTCTAACTTGGGCCCAAATTGTAAAATGGTCTTATCTATTGGCGATTTCGTTCCAATTCACATTCCAAGTAATATTCGGCATGCTAATTACATTGCCGGTTGCCAAATTGCATTATCTCTTATAGTTTCCGAGATATGGACTATCGATAATTTACACCTTAGGCTCTGCTTCTAACTTGGGCCCAAATTGTAAAATGGTCTTATCTATTGGCGTTTTCGTTCCAATTCACATTCCAAGTAATATTCGGCATGCTAATTACATTGCCGGTTGCCAAATTGCATTATCTCTTATAGTTTCCGAGATATGGACTATCGATAATTTACACCTTAGGCTCTGCTTCTAACTTGGGCCCAAATTGTAAAATGGTCTTATCTATTGGCGATTTCGTTCCAATTCACATTCCAAGTAATATTCGGCATGCTAATTACATTGCCGGTTGCCAAATTGCATTATCTCTTATAGTTTCCGAGATATGGACTATCGATAATTTACACCTTAGGCTCTGCTTCTAACTTGGGCCCAAATTGTAAAATGGTCTTCTCTATTGGCGATTTCGTTCCAATTCACATTCCAAGTAATATTCGGCATGCTAATTACATTGCCGGTTGCCAAATTGCATTATCTCTTATAGTTTCCGAGATATGGACTATCGATAATTTACACCTTAGGCTCTGCATCTAACTTGGGCCCAAATTGTAAAATGGTCTTATCTATTGGCGATTTCGTTCCAATTCACATTCCAAGTAATATTCGGCATGCTAATACATTGCCGGTTGCCAAATTGCATTATCTCTTATAGTTTCCGAGATATGGACTATCGATAATTTACACCTTAGGCTCTGCTTCTAATTTGGGCTCAAATTGTAAAATCGTCTTATCTATTGGCGATTTCGTTCCAATTCACATTCCAAGTAATATTCGGCATGCTAATTACATTGCCGGTTGCCAAATTGCATTATCTCTTATAGTTTCCGAGATATGGACTATCGATAATTTACACCTTAGGCTCTGATTCTAACTTGGGCCCAAATTGTAAAATGGTCTTATCTATTGGCGATTTCGTTCCAATTCACATTCCAAGTAATATTCGGCATGCTAATACATTGCCGGTTGCCAAATTGCATTATCTCTTATAGTTTCCGAGATATGGACTATCGATAATTTACACCTTAGGCTCTGCTTCTAACTTGGGCTCAAATTGTAAAATCGTCTTATCTATTGGCGATTTCGTTCCAATTCACATTCCAAGTAATATTCGGCATGCTAATTACATTGCCGGTTGCCAAATTGCATTATCTCTTATAGTTTCCGAGATATGGACTATCGGCAATTTACACCTTAGGCTCTGCTTCTAACTTGGGCCCAAATTGTAAAATGGTCTTATCTATTGGCGATTTCGTTCCAATTCACATTCCAAGTAATATCCGGCATGCTAATTACAGTGCCGGTTGCCAAATTGAATTATCTCTTATTGTTTCCGAGATATGGACTATCGATAATTTACACCTTAGGCTCTGCTTCTAACTTGGGCCCAAATTGTAAAATGGTCTTACCTATTGGCGATTTCGTTCCAATTCACATTCCAAGTAATATTCGGCATGCTAATTACATTGCCGGTTGGCAAATTGCATTATCTATTATAGTTTCCGAGATATATACTATCGATAATTTACACCTTAGGCTCTGCTTCTAACTTGGGCCCAAATTGTAAAATGGTCTTATCTATTGGCGATTTCGTTCCAATTCACATTCCAAGTAATATTCGGCATGCTAATTACATTGCCGGTTGCCAAATTGCATTATCTCTTATAGTTTCCGAGATATGGACTATCGATAATTTACACCTTAGGCTCTGCTTCTAACTTGGGCCCAAATTGTAAAATGGTCTTACCTATTGGCGATTTCGTTCCAATTCACATTCCAAGTAATATTCGGCATGCTAATTACATTGCCGGTTGGCAAATTGCATTATCTATTATAGTTTCCGAGATATATACTATCGATAATTTACACCTTAGGCTCTGCTTCTAACTTGGGCCCAAATTGTAAAATGGTCTTATCTATTGGCGATTTCGTTCCAATTCACATTCCAAGTAATATTCGGCATGCTAATTACATTGCCGGTTGCCAAATTGCATTATCTCTTATAGTTTCCGAGATATGGACTATCGATAATTTACACCTTAGGCTCTGCTTCTAACTTGGGCCCAAATTGTAATATGGTCTTATCTATTGGCGATTTCGTTCCAATTCACATTCCAAGTAATATTCGGCATGCTAATTACATTGCCGGTTGGCAAATTGCATTATCTCTTATAGTTTCCGAGATATGGACTATCGATAATTTACGCCTTAGGCTCTGCTTCTAACTTGGGCCCAAATTGTAAAATGGTCTTATCTATTGGCGATTTCGTTCCAATTCACATTCCAAGTAATATTCGGCATGCTAATTACATTGCCGGTTGCCAAATTGCATTATCTCTTATAGTTTCCGAGATATGGACTATCGATAATTTACACCTTAGGCTCTGCTTCTAACTTGGGCCCAAATTGTAAAATGGTCTTATCTATTGGCGATTTCGTTCCAATTCACATTCCAAGTAATATTCGGCATGCTAATTACATTGCCGGTTGCCAAATTGCATTATCTCTTATAGTTTCCGAGATATGGACTATCGATAATTTACACCTTAGGCTCTGCTTCTAACTTGGGCCCAAATTGTAAAATGGTCTTATCTCTTGGCGATTTCGATTCCAATTCACATTCCAAGTAATATTCGGCATACTAATTACATTGCCGGTTGCCAAATTGCATTATCTCTTATAGTTTCCGAGATATGGACTATCGATAATTTACTCCTTAGGCTCTGCTTCTAACTTGGGCCCAAATTGTAAAATGGTCTTATCTATTGGCGACTTCGTTCCAATTCACATTCCAAGTAATATTCGGCATGCTAATTACATTGCCGGTTGCCAAATTGCATTATCTCTTATAGTTTCCGAGATATGGACTATCGATAATTTACACCTTAGGCTCTGCTTCTAACTTGGGCCCAAATTGTAAAATGGTCTTCTCTATTGGCGATTTCGTTCCAATTCACATTCCAAGTAATATTCGGCATGCTAATTACATTGCCGGTTGCCAAATTGCATTATCTATTATAGTTTCCGAGATGTGGACTATCGATAATTTACACCTTAGGCTCTGCTTCTAACTTGGGCCGAAATTGTAAAATGGTCTTATCTATTGGCGATTTCGTTCCAATTCACACTCCAAGTAATATTCGGCATGCTAATTACATTGCCAGTTGCGAAATTGCATTATCTCTTATAGTTTCCGAGATATGGACTATCGATAATTTACACCTTAGGCTCTGCTTCTAACTTGGGCCCAAATTGTAAAATGGTCTTATCTATTGGCGATTTCGTTCCAATTCACATTCCAAGTAATATTCGGCATGCTAATTACATTGCCGGTTGCCAAATTGCATTATCTCTTATAGTTTCCGAGATATGGACTATCGATAATTTACACCTTAGGCTCTGCTTCTAACTTGGGCCCAAATTGTAAAATGGTCTTCTCTATTGGCAATTTCGTTCCAATTCACATTCCAAGTAATATTCGGCATGCTAATTACATTGCCGGTTGCCAAATTGCATTATCTCTTATAGTTTCCGAGATATGGACTATCGATAATTTACACCTTAGGCTCTGCATCTAACTTGGGCCCAAATTGTAAAATGGTCTTATCTATTGGCGATTTCGTTCCAATTCACATTCCAAGTAATATTCGGCATGCTAATACATTGCCGGTTGCCAAATTGCATTATCTCTTATAGTTTCCGAGATATGGACTATCGATAATTTACACCTTAGGCTCTGCTTCTAATTTGGGCTCAAATTGTAAAATCGTCTTATCTATTGGCGATTTCGTTCCAATTCACATTCCAAGTAATATTCGGCATGCTAATTACATTGCCGGTTGCCAAATTGCATTATCTCTTATAGTTTCCGAGATATGGACTATCGATAATTTACACCTTAGGCTCTGCTTCTAACTTGGGCCCAAATTGTAAAATGGTCTTATCTATTGGCGATTTCGTTCCAATTCACATTCCAAGTAATATTCGGCATGCTAATACATTGCCGGTTGCCAAATTGCATTATCTCTTATAGTTTCCGAGATATGGACTATCGATAATTTACACCTTAGGCTCTGCTTCTAACTTGGGCTCAAATTGTAAAATCGTCTTATCTATTGGCGATTTCGTTCCAATTCACATTCCAAGTAATATTCGGCATGCTAATTACATTGCCGGTTGCCAAATTGCATTATCTCTTATAGTTTCCGAGATATGGACTATCGGTAATTTACACCTTAGGCTCTGCTTCTAACTTGGGCCCAAATTGTAAAATGGTCTTATCTATTGGCGATTTCGTTCCAATTCACATTCCAAGTAATATCCGGCATGCTAATTACATTGCCGGTTGCCAAATTGAATTATCTCTTATTGTTTCCGAGATATGGACTATCGATAATTTACACCTTAGGCTCTGCTTCTAACTTGGGCCCAAATTGTAAAATGGTCTTACCTATTGGCGATTTCGTTCCAATTCACATTCCAAGTAATATTCGGCATGCTAATTACATTGCCGGTTGGCAAATTGCATTATCTATTATAGTTTCCGAGATATATACTATCGATAATTTACACCTTAGGCTCTGCTTCTAACTTGGGCCCAAATTGTAAAATGGTCTTATCTATTGGCGATTTCGTTCCAATTCACATTCTAAGTAATATTCGGCATGCTAATTACATTGCCGGTTGCCAAATTGCATTATCTCTTATAGTTTCCTTGATATGGACTATCGATAATTTACACCTTAGGCTCTGCTTCTAACTTGGGCCCAAATTGTAAAATGGTCTTACCTATTGGCGATTTCGTTCCAATTCACATTCCAAGTAATACTCGGCATGCTAATTACATTGCCGGTTGGCAAATTGCATTATCTATTATAGTTTCCGAGATATATACTATCGATAATTTACACCTTAGGCTCTGCTTCTAACTTGGGCCCAAATTGTAAAATGGTCTTATCTATTGGCGATTTCGTTCCAATTCACATTCCAAGTAATATTCGGCATGCTAATTACATTGCCGGTTGCCAAATTGCATTATCTCTTATAGTTTCCGAGATATGGACTATCGATAATTTACACCTTAGGCTCTGCTTCTAACTTGGGCCCAAATTGTAATATGGTCTTATCTATTGGCGATTTCGTTCCGATTCACATTCCAAGTAATATTCGGCATGCTAATTACATTGCCGGTTGCCAAATTGCATTATCTCTTATAGTTTCCGAGATATGGACTATCGATAATTTACGCCTTAGGCTCTGCTTCTAACTTGGGCCCAAATTGTAAAATGGTCTTATCTATTGGCGATTTCGTTCCAATTCACATTCCAAGTAATATTCGGCATGCTAATTACATTGCCGGTTGCCAAATTGCATTATCTCTTATAGTTTCCGAGATATGGACTATCGATAATTTACACCTTAGGCTCTGCTTCTAACTTGGGCCCAAATTGTAAAATGGTCTTATCTATTGGCGATTTCGTTCCAATTCACATTCCAAGTAATATTCGGCATGCTAATTACATTGCCGGTTGCCAAATTGCATTATCTCTTATAGTTTCCGAGATATGGACTATCGATAATTTACACCTTAGGCTCTGCTTCTAACTTGGGCCCAAATTGTAAAATGGTCTTATCTATTGGCGATTTCGTTCCAATTCACATTCCAAGTAATATTCGGCATACTAATTACATTGCCGGTTGCCCAATTGCATTATCTCTTATAGTTTCCGAGATATGGACTATCGATAATTTACTCCTTAGGCTCTGCTTCTAACTTGGGCCCAAATTGTAAAATGGTCTTATCTATTGGCGATTTCGTTCCAATTCACATTCCAAGTAATATTCGGCATGCTAATTACATTGCCGGTTGCCAAATTGCATTATCTCTTATAGTTTCCGAGATATGGACTATCGATAATTTACACCTTAGGCTCTGCTTCTAACTTGGGCCCAAATTGTAAAATGGTCTTCTCTATTGGCGATTTCGTTCCAATTCACATTCCAAGTAATATTCGGCATGCTAATTACATTGCCGGTTGCCAAATTGCATTATCTCTTATAGTTTCCGAGATGTGGACTATCGATAATTTACACCTTAGGCTCTGCTTCTAACTTGGGCCGAAATTGTAAAATGGTCTTATCTATTGGCGATTTCGTTCCAATTCACACTCCAAGTAATATTCGGCATGCTAATTACATTGCCAGTTGCGAAATTGCATTATCTCTTATAGTTTCCGAGATATGGACTATCGATAATTTACACCTTAGGCTCTGCTTCTAACTTGGGCCCAAATTGTAAAATGGTCTTATCTATTGGCGATTTCGTTCCAATTCACATTCCAAGTAATATTCGGCATGCTAATTACATTGCCGGTTGCCAAATTGCATTATCTCTTATAGTTTCCGAGATATGGCTATCGATAATTTACACCTTAGGCTCTGCTTCTAACTTGGGCCCAAATTGTAAAATGGTCTTATCTATTGGCGATTTCGTTCCAATTCACATTCCAAGTAATATTCGGCATGCTAATACATTGCCGGTTGCCAAATTGCATTATCTCTTATAGTTTCCGAGATATGGACTATCGATAATTTACACCTTAGGCTCTGCTTCTAACTTGGGCTCAAATTGTAAAATCGTCTTATCTATTGGCGATTTCGTTCCAATTCACATTCCAAGTAATATTCGGCATGCTAATTACATTGCCGGTTGCCAAATTGCATTATCTCTTATAGTTTCCGAGATATGGACTATCGGTAATTTACACCTTAGGCTCTGCTTCTAACTTGGGCCCAAATTGTAAAATGGTCTTATCTATTGGCGATTTCGTTCCAATTCACATTCCAAGTAATATCCGGCATGCTAATTACATTGCCGGTTGCCAAATTGAATTATCTCTTATTGTTTCCGAGATATGGACTATCGATTATTTACACCTTAGGCTCTGCTTCTAACTTGGGCCCAAATTGTAAAATGGTCTTACCTATTGGCGATTTCGTTCCAATTCACATTCCAAGTAATATTCGGCATGCTAATTACATTGCCGGTTGGCAAATTGCATTATCTATTATAGTTTCCGAGATATATACTATCGATAATTTACACCTTAGGCTCTGCTTCTAACTTGGGCCCAAATTGTAAAATGGTCTTATCTATTGGCGATTTCGTTCCAATTCACATTCCAAGTAATATTCGGCATGCTAATTACATTGCCGGTTGCCAAATTCCATTATCTCTTATAGTTTCCGAGATATGGACTATCGATAATTTACACCTTAGGCTCTGCTTCTAACTTGGGCCCAAATTGTAAAATGGTCTTACCTATTGGCGATTTCGTTCCAATTCACATTCCAAGTAATATTCGGCATGCTAATTACATTGCCGGTTGGCAAATTGCATTATCTATTATAGTTTCCGAGATATATACTATCGATAATTTACACCTTAGGCTCTGCTTCTAACTTGGGCCCAAATTGTAAAATGGTCTTATCTATTGGCGATTTCGTTCCAATTCACATTCCAAGTAATATTCGGCATGCTAATTACATTGCCGGTTGCCAAATTGCATTATCTCTTATAGTTTCCGAGATATGGACTATCGATAATTTACACCTTAGGCTCTGCTTCTAACTTGGGCCCAAATTGTAATATGGTCTTATCTATTGGCGATTTCGTTCCAATTCACATTCCAAGTAATATTCGGCATGCTAATTACATTGCCGGTTGCCAAATTGCATTATCTCTTATAGTTTCCGAGATATGGACTATCGATAATTTACGCCTTAGGCTCTGCTTCTAACTTGGGCCCAAATTGTAAAATGGTCTTATCTATTGGCGATTTCGTTCCAATTCACATTCCAAGTAATATTCGGCATGCTAATTATATTGCCGGTTGCCAAATTGCATTATCTCTTATAGTTTCCGAGATATGGACTATCGATAATTTACACCTTAGGCTCTGCTTCTAACTTGGGCCCAAATTGTAAAATGGTCTTATCTATTGGCGATTTCGTTCCAATTCACATTCCAAGTAATATTCGGCATGCTAATTACATTGCCGGTTGCCAAATTGCATTATCTCTTATAGTTTCCGAGATATGGACTATCGATAATTTACACCTTAGGCTCTGCTTCTAACTTGGGCCCAAATTGTAAAATGGTCTTATCTATTGGCGATTTCGTTCCAATTCACATTCCAAGTAATATTCGGCATACTAATTACATTGCCGGTTGCCCAATTGCATTATCTCTTATAGTTTCCGAGATATGGACTATCGATAATTTACACCTTAGGCTCTGCTTCTAACTTGGGCCCAAATTGTAAAATGGTCTTATCTATTGGCGATTTCGTTCCAATTCACACTCCAAGTAATATTCGGCATGCTAATTACATTGCCGGTTGCGAAATTGCATTATCTCTTATAGTTTCCGAGATATGGACTATCAATAATTTACACCTTAGGCTCTGCTTCTAACTTGGGCCCAAATTGTAAAATGGTCTTATCTATTGGCGATTTCGTTCCAATTCACATTCCAAGTAATATTCGGCATGCTAATTACATTGCCGGTTGCCAAATTGCATTATCTCTTATAGTTTCCGAGATATGGACTATCGATAATTTACACCTTAGGCTCTGCTTCTAACTTGGGCCCAAATTGTAAAATGGTCTTATCTATTGGCGTTTTCGTTCCAATTCACATTCCAAGTAATATTCGGCATGCTAATTACATTGCCGGTTGCCAAATTGCATTATCTCTTATAGTTTCCGAGATATGGACTATCGATAATTTACACCTTAGGCTCTGCTTCTAACTTGGGCCCAAATTGTAAAATGGTCTTATCTATTGGCGATTTCGTTCCAATTCACATTCCAAGTAATATTCGGCATGCTAATTACATTGCCGGTTGCCAAATTGCATTATCTCTTATAGTTTCCGAGATATGGACTATCGATAATTTACACCTTAGGCTCTGCTTCTAACTTGGGCCCAAATTGTAAAATGGTCTTCTCTATTGGCGATTTCGTTCCAATTCACATTCCAAGTAATATTCGGCATGCTAATTACATTGCCGGTTGCCAAATTGCATTATCTCTTATAGTTTCCGAGATATGGACTATCGATAATTTACACCTTAGGCTCTGCATCTAACTTGGGCCCAAATTGTAAAATGGTCTTATCTATTGGCGATTTCGTTCCAATTCACATTCCAAGTAATATTCGGCATGCTAATACATTGCCGGTTGCCAAATTGCATTATCTCTTATAGTTTCCGAGATATGGACTATCGATAATTTACACCTTAGGCTCTGCTTCTAATTTGGGCTCAAATTGTAAAATCGTCTTATCTATTGGCGATTTCGTTCCAATTCACATTCCAAGTAATATTCGGCATGCTAATTACATTGCCGGTTGCCAAATTGCATTATCTCTTATAGTTTCCGAGATATGGACTATCGATAATTTACACCTTAGGCTCTGATTCTAACTTGGGCCCAAATTGTAAAATGGTCTTATCTATTGGCGATTTCGTTCCAATTCACATTCCAAGTAATATTCGGCATGCTAATTACATTGCCGGTTGCCAAATTGCATTATCTCTTATAGTTTCCGAGATATGGACTATCGATAATTTACGCCTTAGGCTCTGCTTCTAACTTGGGCCCAAATTGTAAAATGGTCTTATCTATTGGCGATTTCGTTCCAATTCACATTCCAAGTAATATTCGGCATGCTAATTACATTGCCGGTTGCCAAATTGCATTATCTCTTATAGTTTCCGAGATATGGACTATCGATAATTTACACCTTAGGCTCTGCTTCTAACTTGGGCCCAAATTGTAAAATGGTCTTATCTATTGGCGATTTCGTTCCAATTCACATTCCAAGTAATATTCGGCATGCTAATTACATTGCCGGTTGCCAAATTGCATTATCTCTTATAGTTTCCGAGATATGGACTATCGATAATTTACACCTTAGGCTCTGCTTCTAACTTGGGCCCAAATTGTAAAATGGTCTTATCTATTGGCGATTTCGTTCCAATTCACATTCCAAGTAATATTCGGCATACTAATTACATTGCCGGTTGCCAAATTGCATTATCTCTTATAGTTTCCGAGATATGGACTATCGATAATTTACTCCTTAGGCTCTGCTTCTAACTTGGGCCCAAATTGTAAAATGGTCTTATCTATTGGCGATTTCGTTCCAATTCACATTCCAAGTAATATTCGGCATGCTAATTACATTGCCGGTTGCCAAATTGCATTATCTCTTATAGTTTCCGAGATATGGACTATCGATAATTTACACCTTAGGCTCTGCTTCTAACTTGGGCCCAAATTGTAAAATGGTCTTCTCTATTGGCGATTTCGTTCCAATTCACATTCCAAGTAATATTCGGCATGCTAATTACATTGCCGGTTGCCAAATTGCATTATCTATTATAGTTTCCGAGATGTGGACTATCGATAATTTACACCTTAGGCTCTGCTTCTAACTTGGGCCGAAATTGTAAAATGGTCTTATCTATTGGCGATTTCGTTCCAATTCACACTCCAAGTAATATTCGGCATGCTAATTACATTGCCAGTTGCGAAATTGCATTATCTCTTATAGTTTCCGAGATATGGACTATCGATAATTTACACCTTAGGCTCTGCTTCTAACTTGGGCCCAAATTGTAAAATGGTCTTATCTATTGGCGATTTCGTTCCAATTCACATTCCAAGTAATATTCGGCATGCTAATTACATTGCCGGTTGCCAAATTGCATTATCTCTTATAGTTTCCGAGATATGGACTATCGATAATTTACACCTTAGGCTCTGCTTCTAACTTGGGCCCAAATTGTAAAATGGTCTTATCTATTGGCGATTTCGTTCCAATTCACATTCCAAGTAATATTCGGCATGCTAATTACATTGCCGGTTGCCAAATTGCATTATCTCTTATAGTTTCCGAGATATGGACTATCGATAATTTACACCTTAGGCTCTGCTTCTAACTTGGGCCCAAATTGTAAAATGGTCTTCTCTATTGGCAATTTCGTTCCAATTCACATTCCAAGTAATATTCGGCATGCTAATTACATTGCCGGTTGCCAAATTGCATTATCTCTTATAGTTTCCGAGATATGGACTATCGATAATTTACACCTTAGGCTCTGCATCTAACTTGGGCCCAAATTGTAAAATGGTCTTATCTATTGGCGATTTCGTTCCAATTCACATTCCAAGTAATATTCGGCATGCTAATACATTGCCGGTTGCCAAATTGCATTATCTCTTATAGTTTCCGAGATATGGACTATCGATAATTTACACCTTAGGCTCTGCTTCTAATTTGGGCTCAAATTGTAAAATCGTCTTATCTATTGGCGATTTCGTTCCAATTCACATTCCAAGTAATATTCGGCATGCTAATTACATTGCCGGTTGCCAAATTGCATTATCTCTTATAGTTTCCGAGATATGGACTATCGATAATTTACACCTTAGGCTCTGCTTCTAACTTGGGCCCAAATTGTAAAATGGTCTTATCTATTGGCGATTTCGTTCCAATTCACATTCCAAGTAATATTCGGCATGCTAATACATTGCCGGTTGCCAAATTGCATTATCTCTTATAGTTTCCGAGATATGGACTATCGATAATTTACACCTTAGGCTCTGCTTCTAACTTGGGCTCAAATTGTAAAATCGTCTTATCTATTGGCGATTTCGTTCCAATTCACATTCCAAGTAATATTCGGCATGCTAATTACATTGCCGGTTGCCAAATTGCATTATCTCTTATAGTTTCCGAGATATGGACTATCGGTAATTTACACCTTAGGCTCTGCTTCTAACTTGGGCCCAAATTGTAAAATGGTCTTATCTATTGGCGATTTCGTTCCAATTCACATTCCAAGTAATATCCGGCATGCTAATTACATTGCCGGTTGCCAAATTGAATTATCTCTTATTGTTTCCGAGATATGGACTATCGATAATTTACACCTTAGGCTCTGCTTCTAACTTGGGCCCAAATTGTAAAATGGTCTTACCTATTGGCGATTTCGTTCCAATTCACATTCCAAGTAATATTCGGCATGCTAATTACATTGCCGGTTGGCAAATTGCATTATCTATTATAGTTTCCGAGATATATACTATCGATAATTTACACCTTAGGCTCTGCTTCTAACTTGGGCCCAAATTGTAAAATGGTCTTATCTATTGGCGATTTCGTTCCAATTCACATTCTAAGTAATATTCGGCATGCTAATTACATTGCCGGTTGCCAAATTGCATTATCTCTTATAGTTTCCTTGATATGGACTATCGATAATTTACACCTTAGGCTCTGCTTCTAACTTGGGCCCAAATTGTAAAATGGTCTTACCTATTGGCGATTTCGTTCCAATTCACATTCCAAGTAATACTCGGCATGCTAATTACATTGCCGGTTGGCAAATTGCATTATCTATTATAGTTTCCGAGATATATACTATCGATAATTTACACCTTAGGCTCTGCTTCTAACTTGGGCCCAAATTGTAAAATGGTCTTATCTATTGGCGATTTCGTTCCAATTCACATTCCAAGTAATATTCGGCATGCTAATTACATTGCCGGTTGCCAAATTGCATTATCTCTTATAGTTTCCGAGATATGGACTATCGATAATTTACACCTTAGGCTCTGCTTCTAACTTGGGCCCAAATTGTAATATGGTCTTATCTATTGGCGATTTCGTTCCGATTCACATTCCAAGTAATATTCGGCATGCTAATTACATTGCCGGTTGCCAAATTGCATTATCTCTTATAGTTTCCGAGATATGGACTATCGATAATTTACGCCTTAGGCTCTGCTTCTAACTTGGGCCCAAATTGTAAAATGGTCTTATCTATTGGCGATTTCGTTCCAATTCACATTCCAAGTAATATTCGGCATGCTAATTACATTGCCGGTTGCCAAATTGCATTATCTCTTATAGTTTCCGAGATATGGACTATCGATAATTTACACCTTAGGCTCTGCTTCTAACTTGGGCCCAAATTGTAAAATGGTCTTATCTATTGGCGATTTCGTTCCAATTCACATTCCAAGTAATATTCGGCATGCTAATTACATTGCCGGTTGCCAAATTGCATTATCTCTTATAGTTTCCGAGATATGGACTATCGATAATTTACACCTTAGGCTCTGCTTCTAACTTGGGCCCAAATTGTAAAATGGTCTTATCTATTGGCGATTTCGTTCCAATTCACATTCCAAGTAATATTCGGCATACTAATTACATTGCCGGTTGCCCAATTGCATTATCTCTTATAGTTTCCGAGATATGGACTATCGATAATTTACTCCTTAGGCTCTGCTTCTAACTTGGGCCCAAATTGTAAAATGGTCTTATCTATTGGCGATTTCGTTCCAATTCACATTCCAAGTAATATTCGGCATGCTAATTACATTGCCGGTTGCCAAATTGCATTATCTCTTATAGTTTCCGAGATATGGACTATCGATAATTTACACCTTAGGCTCTGCTTCTAACTTGGGCCCAAATTGTAAAATGGTCTTCTCTATTGGCGATTTCGTTCCAATTCACATTCCAAGTAATATTCGGCATGCTAATTACATTGCCGGTTGCCAAATTGCATTATCTCTTATAGTTTCCGAGATGTGGACTATCGATAATTTACACCTTAGGCTCTGCTTCTAACTTGGGCCGAAATTGTAAAATGGTCTTATCTATTGGCGATTTCGTTCCAATTCACACTCCAAGTAATATTCGGCATGCTAATTACATTGCCAGTTGCGAAATTGCATTATCTCTTATAGTTTCCGAGATATGGACTATCGATAATTTACACCTTAGGCTCTGCTTCTAACTTGGGCCCAAATTGTAAAATGGTCTTATCTATTGGCGATTTCGTTCCAATTCACATTCCAAGTAATATTCGGCATGCTAATTACATTGCCGGTTGCCAAATTGCATTATCTCTTATAGTTTCCGAGATATGGCTATCGATAATTTACACCTTAGGCTCTGCTTCTAACTTGGGCCCAAATTGTAAAATGGTCTTATCTATTGGCGATTTCGTTCCAATTCACATTCCAAGTAATATTCGGCATGCTAATTACATTGCCGGTTGCCAAATTGCATTATCTCTTATAGTTTCCGAGATATGGACTATCGATAATTTACACCTTAGGCTCTGCTTCTAACTTGGGCCCAAATTGTAAAATGGTCTTATCTATTGGCGATTTCGTTCCAATTCACATTCCAAGTAATATTCGGCATGCTAATTACATTGCCGGTTGCCAAATTGCATTATCTCTTATAGTTTCCGAGATATGGACTATCGATAATTTACACCTTAGGCTCTGCTTCTAACTTGGGCCCAAATTGTAAAATGGTCTTATCTATTGGCGATTTCGTTCCAATTCACATTCCAAGTAATATTCGGCATGCTAATTACATTGCCGGTTGCCAAATTGCATTATGCCTTATAGTTTCCGAGATATGGACTATCGATAATTTACACCTTAGGCTCTGCTTCTAACTTGGGCCCAAATTGTAAAATGGTCTTATCTATTGGCGATTTCGTTCCAATTCACATTCCAAGTAATATTCGGCATGCTAATTACATTGCCGGTTGCCAAATTGCATTATCTCTTATAGTTTCCGAGATATGGACTATCGATAATTTACACCTTAGGCTCTGCTTCTAACTTGGGCCCAAATTGTAAAATGGTCTTATCTATTGGCGATTTCGTTCCAATTCACATTCCAAGTAATATTCGGCATGCTTATACATTGCCGGTTGCCAAATTGCATTATCTCTTATAGTTTCCGAGATATGGACTATCGATAATTTACACCTTAGGCTCTGCTTCTAACTTGGGCTCAAATTGTAAAATCGTCTTATCTATTGGCGATTTCGTTCCAATTCACATTCCAAGTAATATTCGGCATGCTAATTACATTGCCGGTTGCCAAATTGCATTATCTCTTATAGTTTCCGAGATATGGACTATCGATAATTTACACCTTAGGCTCTGCTTCTAACTTGGGCCCAAATTGTAAAATGGTCTTATCTATTGGCGATTTCGTTCCAATTCACATTCCAAGTAATATTCGGCATGCTAATACATTGCCGGTTGCCAAATTGCATTATCTCTTATAGTTTCCGAGATATGGACTATCGATAATTTACACCTTAGGCTCTGCTTCTAACTTGGGCTCAAATTGTAAAATCGTCTTATCTATTGGCGATTTCGTTCCAATTCACATTCGAAGTAATATTCGGCATGCTAATTACATTGCCGGTTGCCAAATTGCATTATCTCTTATAGTTTCCGAGATATGGAATATCGATAATTTACACCTTAGGCTCTGCTTCTAACTTGGGCCCAAATTGTAAAATGGTCTTATCTATTGGCGATTTCGTTCCAATTCACATTCCAAGTAATATTCGGCATGCTAATTACATTGCCGGTTGCCAAATTGCATTATCTCTTATAGTTTCCGAGATATGGACTATCGATAATTTACACCTTAGGCTCTGCTTCTAACTTGGGCCCAAATTGTAAAATGGTCTTATCTATTGGCTATTTCGTTCCAATTCACATTCCAAGTAATAGTCGGCATGCTAATTACATTGCCGGTTGCGAAATTGCATTATCTCTTATAGTTTCCGAGATATGGACTATCGATAATTTACACCTTAGGCTCTGCTTCTAACTTGGGCCCAAATTGTAAAATGGTCTTCTCTATTGGCGATTTCGTTCCAATTCACATTCCAAGTAATATTCGGCATGCTAATTACATTGCCGGTTGCCAAATTGCATTATCTCTTATAGTTTCCGAGATATGGACTATCGATAATTTACACCTTAGGCTCTGCTTCTAACTTGGGCCCAAATTGTAAAATGGTCTTATCTATTGGCGATTTCGTTCCAATTCACATTCCAAGTAATATTCGGCATGCTAATACATTGCCGGTTGCCAAATTGCATTATCTCTTATAGTTTCCGAGATATGGACTATCGATAATTTACACCTTAGGCTCTGCTTCTAACTTGGGCTCAAATTGTAAAATCGTCTTATCTATTGGCGATTTCGTTCCAATTCACATTCCAAGTAATATTCGGCATGCCCATTACATTGCCGGTTGCCAAATTGCATTATCTCTTATAATTTCCGAGATATGGACTATCGATAATTTACACCTTAGGCTCTGCTTCTAACTTGGGCCCAAATTGTAAAATGGTCTTATCTATTGGCGATTTCGTTCCAATTCACATTCCAAGTAATATTCGGCATGCTAATACATTGCCGGTTGCCAAATTGCATTATCTCTTATAGTTTCCGAGATATGGACTATCAATAATTTACACCTTAGGCTCTGCTTCTAACTTGGGCCCAAATTGTAAAATGGTCTTATCTATTGGCGATTTCGTTCCAATTCACATTCCAAGTAATATTCGGCATGCTAATACATTGCCGGCTGCCAAATTGCATTATCTCTTATAGTTTCCGAGATATGGACTATCGATAATTTACACCTTAGGCTCTGCTTCTAACTTGGGCTCAAATTGTAAAATCGTCTTATCTATTGGCGATTTCGTTCCAATTCACATTCCAAGTAATATTCGGCATGCTAATTACATTGCCGGTTGCCAAATTGCATTATCTCTTATAGTTTCCGAGATATGGACTATCGGTAATTTACACCTTAGGCTCTGCTTCTAACTTATGCCCAAATTGTAAAATGGTCTTATCTATTGGCGATTTCGTTCCAATTCACATTCCAAGTAATATCCGGCATGCTAATTACATTGCCGGTTACCAAATTGAATTATCTCTTATAGTTTCCGAGATATGGACTATCGATAATTTACACCTTAGGCTCTGCTTCTAACTTGGGCCCAAATTGTAAAATGGTCTTACCTATTGGCGATTTCGTTCCAATTCACATTCCAAGTAATATTCGGCATGCTAATCACATTGCGGGTTGGCAAATTGCATTATCTATTATAGTTTCCGAGATATGGACTATCGATAATTTACACCTTAGGCTCTGCTTCTAACTTGGGCCCAAATTGTAAAATGGTCTTATCTATTGGCTATTTCGTTCCAATTCACATTCCAAGTAATATTCGGCATGCTAATTACATTGCCGGTTGCCAAATTGCATTATCTCTTATGGTTTCCGAGATATGGACTATCGATAATTTACACCTTAGGCTCTGCTTCTAACTTGGGCCCAAATTGTAAAATGGTCTTCTCTATTGGCGATTTCGTTCCAATTCACATTCCAAGTAATATTCGGCATGCTAATTACATTGCCGGTTGCCAAATTGCATTATCTCTTATAGTTTCCGAGATATGGACTATCGATAATTTACACCTTAGGCTCTGCTTCTAACTTGGGCCCAAATTGTAAAATGGTCTTATCTATTGGCGATTTCGTTCCAATTCACATTCCAAGTAATATTCGGCATACTAATTACATTGCCGGTTGCCCAATTGCATTATCTCTTATAGTTTCCGAGATATGGACTATCGATAATTTACACCTTAGGCTCTGCTTCTAACTTGGGCCCAAATTGTAAAATGGTCTTATCTATTGGCGATTTCGTTCCAATTCACATTCCAAGTAATATTCGGCATGCTAATTACATTGCCGGTTGCCAAATTGCATTATCTCTTATAGTTTCCGAGATATGGACTATCGGTAATTTACACCTTAGGCTCTGCTTCTAACTTGGGCCCAAATTGTAAAATGGTCTTATCTATTGGCGATTTCGTTCCAATTCACATTCCAAGTAATATCCGGCATGCTAATTACATTGCCGGTTGCCAAATTGAATTATCTCTTATAGTTTCCGAGATATGGACTATCGATAATTTACACCTTAGGCTCTGCTTCTAACTTGGGCCCAAATTGTAAAATGGTCTTACCTATTGGCGATTTCGTTCCAATTCACATTCCAAGTAATATTCGGCATGCTAATTACATTGCGGGTTGGCAAATTGCATTATCTATTATAGTTTCCGAGATATGGACTATCGATAATTTACACCTTAGGCTCTGCTTCTAACTTGGGCCCAAATTGTAAAATGGTCTTATCTATTGGCGATTTCGTTCCAATTCACATTCCAAGTAATATTCGGCATGCTAATTACATTGCCGGTTGCCAAATTGCATTATCTCTTATAGTTTCCGAGATATGGACTATCGATAATTTACACCTTAGGCTCTGCTTCTAACTTGGGCCCAAATTGTAATATGGTCTTATCTATTGGCGATTTCGTTCCAATTCACATTCCAAGTAATATTCTTCATGCTAATTACATTGCCGGTTGCCAAATTGCATTATCTCTTATAGTTTCCGAGATATGGACTATCGATAATTTACGCCTTAGGCTCTGCTTCTAACTTGGGCCCAAATTGTAAAATGGTCTTATCTATTGGCGATTTCGTTCCAATTCACATTCCAAGTAATATTCGGCATGCTAATTACATTGCCGGTTGCCAAATTGCATTATCTCTTATAGTTTCCGAGATATGGACTATCGATAATTTACACCTTAGGCTCTGCTTCTAACTTGGGCCCAAATTGTAAAATGGTCTTATCTATTGGCGATTTCGTTCCAATTCACATTCCAAGTAATATTCGGCATGCTAATTACATTGCCGGTTGCCAAATTGCATTATCTCTTATAGTTTCCGAGATATGGACTATCGATAATTTACACCTTAGGCTCTGCTTCTAACTTGGGCCCAAATTGTAAAATGGTCTTATCTATTGGCGATTTCGTTCCAATTCACATTCCAAGTAATATTCGGCATGCTAATTACATTGCCGGTTGCCAAATTGAATTATCTCCTATAGTTTCCGAGATATGGACTATCGATAATTTACACCTTAGGCTCTGCTTCTAACTTGGGCCCAAATTGTAAAATGGTCTTACCTATTGGCGATTTCGTTCCAATTCACATTCCAAGTAATATTCGGCATGCTAATTACATTGCCGGTGGCCAAGTTGCATTATCTCTTATAGTTTCCGAAATATGGACTATCGATAATTTACACCTTAGGCTCTGCTTCTAACTTGGGCCCAAATTGTAAAATGGTCTTATCTATTGGCGATTTCGTTCCAATTCACATTATAAGTAATATTCGGCATGCTAATTACATTGCCGGTTCCCAAATTGCATTATCTCTTATAGTTTCCGAGATATGGACTATCGATTATTTTTACCTTAGGCTCTGCTTCTAACTTGGGCCCAAACTGTAAAATGGTCTTATCTATTGGCGATTTCGTTCCAATTCACATTCCAAGTAGTATTCGGCATGCTAATTACATTTCCGGTTGCCAAATTGCATTATCTCTTATAGTTTCCGAGATATGGACTATCGATAATTTACACCTTAGGCTCTGCTTCTAACTTGGGCCCAAATTGTAAAATGGTCTTATCTATTGGCGATTTCGTCCCAATTCACATTCCAAGTAATATTCGGCATGCTAATTACATTGCCAGTTGCCAAATTGCATTATCTCTTATAGTTTTCGAGATATGGACTATGGATAATTTACACCTTAGGCTCTGCTTCTAACTTGGGCCCAAATTGTAAAATGGTCTTATCTATTGGCGATTTCATTCCAATTCACATTCCAAGTAATATTCGGCATGCTAATAACATTGCCGGTTGCCAAATTGCATTACCTCTTATAGTTTCCGAGATATGGACTATCGATAATTTACACCTTAGGATCTGCTTCTAACTTGGGCCCAAATTGTAAAATTTTCTTACCTATTGGCGATTTCGTTCCAATTCACATTCCAAGTAATATTCGGCATGCTAATTACATTGCCGGTTGCCAAATTGCATTATCTCTTATAGTTTCCGAGATATGGACTATCGATAATTTACACCTTAGGCTCTGCTTCTAACTTGGGCCCAAATTGTAAAATGGTCTTATCTATTGGCGATTTCGTTCCAATTCACATTCCAAGTAATATTCGGCATGCTAATTACATTGCCGGTTGCCAAATTGCATTATCTCTTATAGTTTCCGAGATATGGACTATCGATAATTTACACCTTAGGCTCTGCTTCTAACTTGGGCCCAAATTGTAATATGGTCTTATCTATTGGCGATTTCGTTCCAATTCACATTCCAAGTAATATTCGGCATGCTAATTACATTGCCGGTTGCCAAATTGCATTATCTCTTATAGTTTCCGAGATATGGACTATCGATAATTTACACCTTAGGCTCTGCTTCTAACTTGGGCCCAAATTGTAAAATGGTCTTATCTATTGGCGATTTCGTTCCAATTCACATTCCAAGTAATATTCGGCATGCTAATTACATTGCCAGTTGCCAAATTGCATTATCTCTTATAGTTTCCGAGATATGGACTATCGATAATTTACACCTTAGGCTCTGCTTCTAACTTGGGCCCAAATTGTAAAATGGTCTTATCTATTGGCGACTTCGTTCCAATTCACATTCCAAGTAATATTCGGCATGCTAATTACATTGCCGGTTGCCAAATTGCATTATCTCTTATAGTTTCCGAGATATGGACTATCGATAATTTACACCTTAGGCTCTGCTTCTAACTTGGGCCCAAATTGTAAAATGGTCTTATCTATTGGCGATTTCGTTCCAATTCACATTCCAAGTAATATTCGGCATGCTAATTACATTGCCGGTTGCCAAATTGCATTATCTCTTATAGTTTCCGAGATATGGACTATCGATAATTTACACCTTAGGCTCTGCTTCTAACTTGGGCCCAAATTGTAAAATGGTCTTATCTATTGGCGATTTCGTTCCAATTCACACTCCAAGTAATATTCGGCATGCTAATTACATTGCCGGTTGCGAAATTGCATTATCTCTTATAGTTTCCGAGATATGGACTATCAATAATTTACACCTTAGGCTCTGCTTCTAACTTGGGCCCAAATTGTAAAATGGTCTTATCTATTGGCGATTTCGTTCCAATTCACATTCCAAGTAATATTCGGCATGCTAATTACATTGCCGGTTGCCAAATTGCATTATCTCTTATAGTTTCCGAGATATGGACTATGGATAATTTACACCTTAGGCTCTGCTTCTAACTTGGGCCCAAATTCTAAAATGGTCTTATCTATTGGCGATTTCGTTCCAATTCACATTCCAAGTAATATTTGGCATGCTAATTACATTGCCGGTTGCCAAATTGCATTATCTCTTATAGTTTCCGAGATATGGACTATCGATAGTTTACACCTTAGGCTCTGCTTCTAACTTGGGCCCAAATTGTAAAATGGTCTTATCTATTGGCGATTTCGTTCCAATTCACATTCCAAGTAATATTCGGCATGCTAATTATATTGCCGGTTGCCAAATTGCATTATCTCTTATAGTTTCCGAGATATGGACTATCGATAATTTACACCTTAGGCTCTGCTTCTAACTTGGGCCCAAATTGTAAAATGGTCTTCTCTATTGGCGATTTCGTTCCAATTCACATTCCAAGTAATATTCGGCATGCTAATTACATTGCCGGTAGCCAAATTGCATTATCTCTTATAGTTTCCGAGATATGGACTCTCGATAATTTACACCTTAGGCTCTGCTTCTAACTTGGGCCCAAATTGTAAAATGGTCTTATCTATTGGCGATTTCGTTCCAATTCACATTCCAAGTAATATTCGGCATGCTAATTACATTGCCGGTTGCCAAATTGCATTATCTCATATTGTTTCCGAGATATGGACTATCGATAATTTACACCTTAGGCTCTGCTTCTAACTTGGGCCCAAATTGTAAAATGGTCTTATCTATTGGCGATTTCGTTCCAATTCACATTCCAAGTAATATTCGGCATGCTAATTACATTGCCGGTTGCCAAATTGCATTATCTCTTGTAGTTTCCGAGATATGGACTATCGATAGTTTACACCTTAGGCTCTGCTTCTAACTTGGGCCCAAATTGTAAAATGGTCTTATCTATTGGCGATTTCGTTCCAATTCACATTCCAAGTAATATTCGGCATGCTAATTACATTGGCGGTAGCCAAATTGCATTATCTCTTATAGTTTCCGAGATATGGACTCTCGATAATTTACACCTTAGGCTCTGCTTCTAACTTGGGCCCAAATTGTAAAATGGTCTTATCTATTGGCGATTTCGTTCCAATTCACATTCCAAGTAATATTCGGCATGCTAATTACATTGCCGGTTGCCAAATTGCATTATCTCTTATAGTTTCCGAGATATGGACTATCGATAATTTACACCTTAGGCTCTGCTTCTAACTTGGGCCCAAATTGTAAAATGGTCTTATCTATTGGCGATTTCGTTCCAATTCACATTCCAAGCAATATCCGGCATGCTAATTACATTGCCGGTTGCCAAATTGAATTATCTCTTATAGTTTCCGAGATATGGACTATCGATAATTTACACCTTAGGCTCTGCTTCTAACTTGGGCCCAAATTGTAAAATAGTCTTACCTATTGGCGATTACGTTCCAATTCACATTCCAAGTAATATTCGGCATGCTAATTACATTGCCGGTTGCCAAATTGCATTATCTCTTATAGTTTCCGAGATATGGACTATCGATAATTTACACCTTAGGCTCTGCTTCTAACTTGGGCCCAAATTGTAAAATGGTCTTATCTATTGGCGATTTCGTTCCAATTCACATTCCAAGTAATATCGGCATGCTAATTACATTGCCGGTTGCCAAATTGCATTATCTCTTATAGTTTCCGAGATATGGACTATCGATAATTTACACCTTAGGCTCTGCTTCTAACTTGGGCCCAAATTGTAATATGGTCTTATCTATTGGCGATTTCGTTCCAATTCACATTCCAAGTAATATTCGGCATGCTAATTACATTGCCGGTTGCCAAATTGCATTATCTCTTATAGTTTCCGAGATATGGACTATCGATAATTTACACCTTAGGCTCTGCTTCTAACTTGGGCCCAAATTGTAAAATGGTCTTATCTATTGGCGATTTCGTTCCAATTCACATTCCAAGTAATATTCGGCATGCTAATTACATTGCCGGTTGTCAAATTGCATTATCTCTTATAGTTTCCGAGATATGGACTATCGATAATTTACACCTTAGGCTCTGCTTCTAACTTGGGCCCAAATTGTAAAATGGTCTTATCTATTGGCGATTTCGTTCCAATTCACATTCCAAGTAATATTCGGCATGCTAATTACATTGCCGTTTGCCAAATTGCATTATCTCTTATAGTTTCCGAGATATGGACTATCGATAATTTACACCTTAGGCTCTGCTTCTAACTTGGGCCCAAATTGTAAAATGGTCTTATCTATTGGCGATTTCGTTCCAATTCACATTCCAAGTAATATTCGGCATGCTAATTACATTGCCGGTTGCCAAATTGCATTATCTCTTATAGTTTCCGAGATATGGACTATCGATAATTTACACCTTAGGCTCTGCTTCTAACTTGGGCCCAAATTGTAAAATGGTCTTATCTATTGGCGATTTCGTTCCAATTCACACTCCAAGTAATATTCGGCATGCTAATTACATTGCCGGTTGCGAAATTGCATTATCTCTTATAGTTTCCGAAATATGGACTATCAATAATTTACACCTTAGGCTCTGCTTCTAACTTGGGCCCAAATTGTAAAATGGCTTATCTATTGGCGATTTCGTTCCAATTCACATTCCAAGTAATATTCGGCATGCTAATTACATTGCCGGTTGCCAAATTGTATTATCTCTTATAGTTTCCGAGATATGGACTATGGATAATTTACACCTTAGGCTCTGCTTCTAACTTGGGCCCAAATTGTAAAATGGTCTTATCTATTGGCGATTTCGTTCCAATTCACATTCCAAGTAATATTCGGCATGCTAATTACATTGCCGGTTGCCAAATTGCATTATCTCTTGTAGTTTCCGAGATATGGACTATCGATAGTTTACACCTTAGGCTCTGCTTCTAACTTGGGCCCAAATTGTAAAATGGTCTTATCTATTGGCGATTTCGTTCCAATTCACATTCCAAGTAATATTCGGCATGCTAATTGCATTGCCGGTTGCCAAATTGCATTATCTCTTATAGCTTCCGAGATATGGACTGTCGATAATTTACACCTTAGGCTCTGCTTCTAACTTGGGCCCAAATTGTAAAATGGTCTTATCTATTGGCGATTTCGTTCCAATTCACATTCCAAGTAATATTCGGCATGCTAATTACATTGCCGGTTGCCAAATTGCATTATCTCTTATAGTTTCCGAGATATGGACTATCGATAATTTACACCTTAGGCTCTGCTTCTAACTTGGGCCCAAATTGTAAAATGGTCTTATCTATTGGCGATTTCGTTCCAATTCACATTCCAAGTAATATTCGGCATGCTAATTACATTGCCGGTTGCCAAATTGCATTATCTCTTATAGTTTCCGAGATATGGTCTATCGATAATTTACACCTTAGGCTCTGCTTCTAACTTGGGCCCAAATTGTAAAATGGTCTTATCTATTGGCGATTTCGTTCCAATTCACATTCCAAGTAATATTCGGCATGCTAATTACATTGCCGGTTGCCAAATTGCATTATCTCTTATAGTTTCCAAGATATGGACTATCGATAATTTACACCTTAGGCTCTGCTTCTAACTTGGGCCCAAATTGTAAAATGGCCTTATCTATTGGCGATTTCGTTCCAATTCACATTCCAAGTAATACTCGGCATGCTGATTACATTGCCGGTTGCCAAATTGCATTATCTCTTATAGTTTCAGAGATATGGACTATCGATAATTTACACCTTAGGCCCTGCTTCTAACTTGGGCCCAAATTGTAAAATGGTCTTATCTATTGGCGATTTCGTTCCAATTCACATTCCAAGTAATATTCGGCATGCTAATTACATTGCCGGTTGCCAAATTGCATTATCTCTTATAGTTTCCGAGATATGGACTATCGATAATTTACACCTTAGGCTCTGCTTCTAACTTGGGCCCAAATTGTAAAATGGTCTTACCTATTGGCGATTTCGTTCCAATTCACATTCCAAGTAATATTCGGCATGCTAATTACATTGCCGGTGGCCAAGTTGCATTATCTCTTATAGTTTCCGAGATATGGACTATCGATAATTTACACCTTAGGCTCTGCTTCTAACTTGGGCCCAAATTGTAAAATGGTCTTATCTATTGGCGATTTCGTTCCAATTTACATTCCAAGTAATATTCGGCATGCTAATTACATTGCCGGTTCCCAAATTGCATTATCTCTTATAGTTTCCGAGATATAGACTATCGATTATTTTTAACCTTAGGCTCTGCTTCTAACTTGGGCCCAAACTGTAAAATGGTCTTATCTATTGGCGATTTCGTTCCAATTCACATTCCAAGTAGTATTCGGCATGCTAATTATATTGCCGGTTGCCAAATTGCATTATCTCTTATAGTTTCCGAGATATGGACTATCGATAATTTACACCTTAGGCTCTGCTTCTAACTTGGGCCCAAATTGTAAAATGGTCTTATCTATTGGCGATTTCGTTCCAATTCACATTCCAAGTAATATTCGG
This sequence comes from Rhynchophorus ferrugineus, assembly GCF_030347505.1. Classification (NCBI taxonomy): domain Eukaryota; kingdom Metazoa; phylum Arthropoda; class Insecta; order Coleoptera; family Curculionidae; genus Rhynchophorus; species Rhynchophorus ferrugineus. Next base: position 246,900 of record NW_027472732.1, on the reverse strand, counting down.
CATGCTAATTACATTGCCAGTTGCCAAATTGCATTATCTCTTATAGTTTCCGAGATATGGACTATGGATAATTTACACCTTAGGCTCTGCTTCTAACTTGGGCCCAAATTGTAAAATGGTCTTATCTATTGCCGATTTCGTTCCAATTCACAATCCAAGTAATATTCGGCATGCTAATTACATTGCCGGTTGCCAAATTGCATTATCTCTTATAGTTTCCGAGATATGGACTATCGATAATTTACACTTTAGGCACTGCTTCTAACTTGGGATCAAATTGTAAAATGGTCTTATCTATTGGCGATTTCATTCCAATTCACATTCCAAGTAATATTCGGCATGCTAATTACATTGCCGGTTGCCAAATTGCATTATCTCTTATAGTTTCCGAGATATGGACTATCGATAATTTACACCTTAGGCTCTGCTTCTAACTTGGGCCCAAATTGTAAAATGGTCTTATCTATTGGCGATTTCGTTCCAATTCACATTCCAAGTAATATTCGGCATGCTAATTACATTGCCGGTTGCCAAATTGCATTATCTCTTTTAGTTTCCGAGATATGGACTATCGATAATTTACACCTTAGGCTCTGCTTCTAACTTGGGCCCAAATTGTAAAATGGTCTTATCTATTGGCGATTTCGTTCCAATTCACATTCCAAGTAATATTCGGCATGCTAATTACATTGCCGGTTGCCAAATTGCATTATCTCTTATAGTTTCCGAGATATGGACTATCGATAATTTACACCTTAGGCTCTGCTTCTAACTTGGGCCCAAATTGTAAAATGGCCTTATCTATTGGCGATTTCGTTCCAATTCACATTCCAAGTAATATTCGGCATGCTAATTACATTGCCGGTTGCCAAATTGCATTATCTCTTATAGTTTCCAAGATATGGACTATCGATTATTTACACCTTAGGCTCTGCTTCTAACTTGGGCCCAAATTGTAAAATGGTCTTATCTATTGGCGATTTCGTTCCAATTCACATTCCAAGTAATATTCGGCATGCTAATTATATTGCCGGTGGCCAAATTGAATTATCTCTTATAGTTTCCGAGATATGGACCTTCGATAATTTACACCTTAGGCTCTGCTTCTAACTTGGGCCCAAATTGTAAAATGGTCTTACCTATTGGCGATTTCGTTCCAATTCACATTCCAAGTATTATTCGGCATGCTAATTACATTGCCGGTTGGCAAATTGCATTATCTATTATAGTTTCCGAGATATGGACTATCGATAATTTACACCTTAGGCTCTGCTTCTAACTTGGGCCCAAATTGTAAAATGGTCTTATCTATTGGCGATTTCGTTCCAATTCACATTCCAAGTAATATTCGGCATGCTAATTACATTGCCGGTTGCCAAATTGCATTATCTCTTATAGTTTCCGAGATATGGACTATCGATAATTTACACCTTAGGCTCTGCTTCTAACTTGGGCCCAAATTGTAAAATGGTCTTATCTATTGGCGATTTCGTTCCAATTCACATTCCAAGTAATATTCGGCATGCTAATTACATTGCCGGTTGCCAAATTGCATTATCTCTTATAGTTTCCGAGATATGGACTATCGATAATTTACACCTTAGGCTCTGCTTCTAACTTGGGCCCAAATTGTAAAATGGTCTTATCTATTGGCGATTTCGTTCCAATTCACATTCCAAGTAATATTCGTCATGCTAATTACATTGCCGGTTGCCAAATTGCATTATCTCTTATAGTTTCCGAGATATGGACTATCGATAATTTACACCTTAGGCTCTGCTTCTAACTTGGGCCCAAATTGTAAAATGGTCTTATCTATTGGCGATTTCGTTCCAATTCACATTCCAAGTAATATTCGGCATACTAATTACATTGCCGGTTGCCCAATTGCATTATCTCTTATAGTTTCCGAGATATGGACTATCGATAATTTACACCTTAGGCTCTGCTTCTAACTTGGGCCCAAATTGTAAAATGGTCTTATCTATTGGCGATTTCGTTCCAATTCACACTCCAAGTAATATTCGGCATGCTAATTACATTGCCGGTTGCGAAATTGCATTATCTCTTATAGTTTCCGAGATATGGACTATCAATAATTTACACCTTAGGCTCTGCTTCTAACTTGGGCCCAAATTGTAAAATGGTCTTATCTATTGGCGATTTCGTTCCAATTCACATTCCAAGTAATATTCGGCATACTAATTACATTGCCGGTTGCCCAATTGCATTATCTCTTATAGTTTCCGAGATATGGACTATCGATAATTTACACCTTAGGCTCTGCTTCTAACTTGGGCCCAAATTGTAAAATGGTCTTATCTATTGGCGATTTCGTTCCAATTCACACTCCAAGTAATATTCGGCATGCTAATTACATTGCCGGTTGCGAAATTGCATTATCTCTTATAGTTTCCGAGATATGGACTATCAATAATTTACACCTTAGGCTCTGCTTCTAACTTGGGCCCAAATTGTAAAATGGTCTTATCTATTGGCGATTTCGTTCCAATTCACATTCCAAGTAATATTCGGCATGCTAATTACATTGCCGGTTGCCAAATTGCATTATCTCTTATAGTTTCCGAGATATGGACTATCGATAATTTACACCTTAGGCTCTGCTTCTAACTTGGGCCCAAATTGTAAAATGGTCTTATCTATTGGCGTTTTCGTTCCAATTCACATTCCAAGTAATATTCGGCATGCTAATTACATTGCCGGTTGGCAAATTGCATTATCTCTTATAGTTTCCGAGATATGGACTATCGATAATTTACACCTTAGGCTCTGCTTCTAACTTGGGCCCAAATTGTAAAATGGTCTTATCTATTGGCGATTTCGTTCCAATTCACATTCCAAGTAATATTCGGCATGCTAATTACATTGCCGGTTGCCAAATTGCATTATCTCTTATAGTTTCCGAGATATGGACTATCGATAATTTACACCTTAGGCTCTGCTTCTAACTTGGGCCCAAATTGTAAAATGGTCTTATCTATTGGCGTTTTCGTTCCAATTCACATTCCAAGTAATATTCGGCATGCTAATTACATTGCCGGTTGGCAAATTGCATTATCTCTTATAGTTTCCGAGATATGGACTATCGATAATTTACACCTTAGGCTCTGCTTCTAACTTGGGCCCAAATTGTAAAATGGTCTTATCTATTGGCGATTTCGTTCCAATTCACATTCCAAGTAATATTCGGCATGCTAATTACATTGCCGGTTGCCAAATTGCATTATCTCTTATAGTTTCCGAGATATGGACTATCGATAATTTACACCTTAGGCTCTGCTTCTAACTTGGGCCCAAATTGTAAAATGGTCTTCTCTATTGGCGATTTCGTTCCAATTCACATTCCAAGTAATATTCGGCATGCTAATTACATTGCCGGTTGCCAAATTGCATTATCTCTTATAGTTTCCGAGATATGGACTATCGATAATTTACACCTTAGGCTCTGCATCTAACTTGGGCCCAAATTGTAAAATGGTCTTATCTATTGGCGATTTCGTTCCAATTCACATTCCAAGTAATATTCGGCATGCTAATACATTGCCGGTTGCCAAATTGCATTATCTCTTATAGTTTCCGAGATATGGACTATCGATAATTTACACCTTAGGCTCTGCTTCTAATTTGGGCTCAAATTGTAAAATCGTCTTATCTATTGGCGATTTCGTTCCAATTCACATTCCAAGTAATATTCGGCATGCTAATTACATTGCCGGTTGCCAAATTGCATTATCTCTTATAGTTTCCGAGATATGGACTATCGATAATTTACACCTTAGGCTCTGCTTCTAACTTGGGCCCAAATTGTAAAATGGTCTTATCTATTGGCGATTTCGTTCCAATTCACATTCCAAGTAATATTCGGCATGCTAATACATTGCCGGTTGCCAAATTGCATTATCTCTTATAGTTTCCGAGATATGGACTATCGATAATTTACACCTTAGGCTCTGCTTCTAACTTGGGCTCAAATTGTAAAATCGTCTTATCTATTGGCGATTTCGTTCCAATTCACATTCCAAGTAATATTCGGCATGCTAATTACATTGCCGGTTGCCAAATTGCATTATCTCTTATAGTTTCCGAGATATGGACTATCGGTAATTTACACCTTAGGCTCTGCTTCTAACTTGGGCCCAAATTGTAAAATGGTCTTATCTATTGGCGATTTCGTTCCAATTCACATTCCAAGTAATATCCGGCATGCTAATTACATTGCCGGTTGCCAAATTGAATTATCTCTTATTGTTTCCGAGATATGGACTATCGATAATTTAAACCTTAGGCTCTGCTTCTAACTTGGGCCCAAATTGTAAAATGGTCTTACCTATTGGCGATTTCGTTCCAATTCACATTCCAAGTAATATTCGGCATGCTAATTACATTGCCGGTTGGCAAATTGCATTATCTATTATAGTTTCCGAGATATATACTATCGATAATTTACACCTTAGGCTCTGCTTCTAACTTGGGCCCAAATTGTAAAATGGTCTTATCTATTGGCGATTTCGTTCCAATTCACATTCCAAGTAATATTCGGCATGCTAATTACATTGCCGGTTGCCAAATTGCATTATCTCTTATAGTTTCCGAGATATGGACTATCGATAATTTACACCTTAGGCTCTGCTTCTAACTTGGGCCCAAATTGTAAAATGGTCTTACCTATTGGCGATTTCGTTCCAATTCACATTCCAAGTAATATTCGGCATGCTAATTACATTGCCGGTTGGCAAATTGCATTATCTATTATAGTTTCCGAGATATATACTATCGATAATTTACACCTTAGGCTCTGCTTCTAACTTGGGCCCAAATTGTAAAATGGTCTTATCTATTGGCGATTTCGTTCCAATTCACATTCCAAGTAATATTCGGCATGCTAATTACATTGCCGGTTGCCAAATTGCATTATCTCTTATAGTTTCCGAGATATGGACTATCGATAATTTACACCTTAGGCTCTGCTTCTAACTTGGGCCCAAATTGTAATATGGTCTTATCTATTGGCGATTTCGTTCCAATTCACATTCCAAGTAATATTCGGCATGCTAATTACATTGCCGGTTGGCAAATTGCATTATCTCTTATAGTTTCCGAGATATGGACTATAGATAATTTACGCCTTAGGCTCTGCTTCTAACTTGGGCCCAAATTGTAAAATGGTCTTATCTATTGGCGATTTCGTTCCAATTCACATTCCAAGTAATATTCGGCATGCTAATTACATTGCCGGTTGCCAAATTGCATTATCTCTTATAGTTTCCGAGATATGGACTATCGATAATTTACACCTTAGGCTCTGCTTCTAACTTGGGCCCAAATTGTAAAATGGTCTTATCTATTGGCGATTTCGTTCCAATTCACATTCCAAGTAATATTCGGCATGCTAATTACATTGCCGGTTGCCAAATTGCATTATCTCTTATAGTTTCCGAGATATGGACTATCGATAATTTACACCTTAGGCTCTGCTTCTAACTTGGGCCCAAATTGTAAAATGGTCTTATCTATTGGCGATTTCGTTCCAATTCACATTCCAAGTAATATTCGGCATACTAATTACATTGCCGGTTGCCAAATTGCATTATCTCTTATAGTTTCCGAGATATGGACTATCGATAATTTACTCCTTAGGCTCTGCTTCTAACTTGGGCCCAAATTGTAAAATGGTCTTATCTATTGGCGATTTCGTTCCAATTCACATTCCAAGTAATATTCGGCATGCTAATTACATTGCCGGTTGCCAAATTGCATTATCTCTTATAGTTTCCGAGATATGGACTATCGATAATTTACACCTTAGGCTCTGCTTCTAACTTGGGCCCAAATTGTAAAATGGTCTTCTCTATTGGCGATTTCGTTCCAATTCACATTCCAAGTAATATTCGGCATGCTAATTACATTGCCGGTTGCCAAATTGCATTATCTCTTATAGTTTCCGAGATGTGGACTATCGATAATTTACACCTTAGGCTCTGCTTCTAACTTGGGCCGAAATTGTAAAATGGTCTTATCTATTGGCCATTTTGTTCCAATTCACACTCCAAGTAATATTCGGCATGCTAATTACATTGCCGGTTGCCCAATTGCATTATCTCTTATAGTTTCCGAGATATGGACTATCGATAATTTACACCTTAGGCTCTGCTTCTAACTTGGGCCCAAATTGTAAAATGGTCTTATCTATTGGCGATTTCGTTCCAATTCACATTCCAAGTAATATTCGGCATACTAATTACATTGCCGGTTGCCCAATTGCATTATCTCTTATAGTTTCCGAGATATGGACTATCGATAATTTACACCTTAGGCTCTGCTTCTAACTTGGGCCGAAATTGTAAAATGGTCTTATCTATTGGCGATTTCGTTCCAATTCACACTCCAAGTAATATTCGGCATGCTAATTACATTGCCGGTTGCCCAATTGCATTATCTCTTATAGTTTCCGAGATATGGACTATCGATAATTTACACCTTAGGCTCTGCTTCTAACTTGGGCCCAAATTGTAAAATGGTCTTATCTATTGGCGATTTCGTTCCAATTCACATTCCAAGTAATATTCGGCATACTAATTACATTGCCGGTTGCCCAATTGCATTATCTCTTATAGTTTCCGAGATATGGACTATCGATAATTTACACCTTAGGCTCTGCTTCTAACTTGGGCCCAAATTGTAAAATGGTCTTATCTATTGGCGATTTCGTTCCAATTCACATTCCAAGTAATATTCGGCATGCTAATTACATTGCCGGTTGCCAAATTGCATTATCTCTTATAGTTTCCGAGATATGGACTATCGATAATTTACACCTTAGGCTCTGCTTCTAACTTGGGCCCAAATTGTAAAATGGTCTTCTCTATTGGCGATTTCGTTCCAATTCACATTCCAAGTAATATTCGGCATGCTAATTACATTGCCGGTTGCCAAATTGCATTATCTCTTATAGTTTCCGAGATATGGACTATCGATAATTTACACCTTAGGCTCTGCATCTAACTTGGGCCCAAATTGTAAAATGGTCTTATCTATTGGCGATTTCGTTCCAATTCACATTCCAAGTAATATTCGGCATGCTAATACATTGCCGGTTGCCAAATTGCATTATCTCTTATAGTTTCCGAGATATGGACTATCGATAATTTACACCTTAGGCTCTGCTTCTAATTTGGGCTCAAATTGTAAAATCGTCTTATCTATTGGCGATTTCGTTCCAATTCACATTCCAAGTAATATTCGGCATGCTAATTACATTGCCGGTTGCCAAATTGCATTATCTCTTATAGTTTCCGAGATATGGACTATCGATAATTTACACCTTAGGCTCTGCTTCTAACTTGGGCCCAAATTGTAAAATGGTCTTATCTATTGGCGATTTCGTTCCAATTCACATTCCAAGTAATATTCGGCATGCTAATACATTGCCGGTTGCCAAATTGCATTATCTCTTATAGTTTCCGAGATATGGACTATCGATAATTTACACCTTAGGCTCTGCTTCTAACTTGGGCTCAAATTGTAAAATCGTCTTATCTATTGGCGATTTCGTTCCAATTCACATTCCAAGTAATATTCGGCATGCTAATTACATTGCCGGTTGCCAAATTGCATTATCTCTTATAGTTTCCGAGATATGGACTATCGGTAATTTACACCTTAGGCTCTGCTTCTAACTTGGGCCCAAATTGTAAAATGGTCTTATCTATTGGCGATTTCGTTCCAATTCACATTCCAAGTAATATCCGGCATGCTAATTACATTGCCGGTTGCCAAATTGAATTATCTCTTATTGTTTCCGAGATATGGACTATCGATTATTTACACCTTAGGCTCTGCTTCTAACTTGGGCCCAAATTGTAAAATGGTCTTACCTATTGGCGATTTCGTTCCAATTCACATTCCAAGTAATATTCGGCATGCTAATTACATTGCCGGTTGGCAAATTGCATTATCTATTATAGTTTCCGAGATATATACTATCGATAATTTTCACCTTAGGCTCTGCTTCTAACTTGGGCCCAAATTGTAAAATGGTCTTATCTATTGGCGATTTCGTTCCAATTCACATTCCAAGTAATATTCGGCATGCTAATTACATTGCCGGTTGCCAAATTGCATTATCTCTTATAGTTTCCGAGATATGGACTATCGATAATTTACACCTTAGGCTCTGCTTCTAACTTGGGCCCAAATTGTAAAATGGTCTTACCTATTGGCGATTTCGTTCCAATTCACATTCCAAGTAATATTCGGCATGCTAATTACATTGCCGGTTGGCAAATTGCATTATCTATTATAGTTTCCGAGATATATACTATCGATAATTTACACCTTAGGCTCTGCTTCTAACTTGGGCCCAAATTGTAAAATGGTCTTATCTATTGGCGATTTCGTTCCAATTCACATTCCAAGTAATATTCGGCATGCTAATTACATTGCCGGTTGCCAAATTGCATTATCTCTTATAGTTTCCGAGATATGGACTATCGATAATTTACACCTTAGGCTCTGCTTCTAACTTGGGCCCAAATTGTAATATGGTCTTATCTATTGGCGATTTCGTTCCAATTCACATTCCAAGTAATATTCGGCATGCTAATTACATTGCCGGTTGCCAAATTGCATTATCTCTTATAGTTTCCGAGATATGGACTATCGATAATTTACGCCTTAGGCTCTGCTTCTAACTTGGGCCCAAATTGTAAAATGGTCTTATCTATTGGCGATTTCGTTCCAATTCACATTCCAAGTAATATTCGGCATGCTAATTATATTGCCGGTTGCCAAATTGCATTATCTCTTATAGTTTCCGAGATATGGACTATCGATAATTTACACCTTAGGCTCTGCTTCTAACTTGGGCCCAAATTGTAAAATGGTCTTATCTATTGGCGATTTCGTTCCAATTCACATTCCAAGTAATATTCGGCATGCTAATTACATTGCCGGTTGCCAAATTGCATTATCTCTTATAGTTTCCGAGATATGGACTATCGATAATTTACACCTTAGGCTCTGCTTCTAACTTGGGCCCAAATTGTAAAATGGTCTTATCTATTGGCGATTTCGTTCCAATTCACATTCCAAGTAATATTCGGCATACTAATTACATTGCCGGTTGCCCAATTGCATTATCTCTTATAGTTTCCGAGATATGGACTATCGATAATTTACACCTTGGGCTCTGCTTCTAACTTGGGCCCAAATTGTAAAATGGTCTTATCTATTGGCGATTTCGTTCCAATTCACACTCCAAGTAATATTCGGCATGCTAATTACATTGCCGGTTGCGAAATTGCATTATCTCTTATAGTTTCCGAGATATGGACTATCAATAATTTACACCTTAGGCTCTGCTTCTAACTTGGGCCCAAATTGTAAAATGGTCTTATCTATTGGCGATTTCGTTCCAATTCACATTCCAAGTAATATTCGGCATGCTAATTACATTGCCGGTTGCCAAATTGCATTATCTCTTATAGTTTCCGAGATATGGACTATCGATAATTTACACCTTAGGCTCTGCTTCTAACTTGGGCCCAAATTGTAAAATGGTCTTATCTATTGGCGTTTTCGTTCCAATTCACATTCCAAGTAATATTCGGCATGCTAATTACATTGCCGGTTGCCAAATTGCATTATCTCTTATAGTTTCCGAGATATGGACTATCGATAATTTACACCTTAGGCTCTGCTTCTAACTTGGGCCCAAATTGTAAAATGGTCTTATCTATTGGCGATTTCGTTCCAATTCACATTCCAAGTAATATTCGGCATGCTAATTACATTGCCGGTTGCCAAATTGCATTATCTCTTATAGTTTCCGAGATATGGACTATCGATAATTTACACCTTAGGCTCTGCTTCTAACTTGGGCCCAAATTGTAAAATGGTCTTCTCTATTGGCGATTTCGTTCCAATTCACATTCCAAGTAATATTCGGCATGCTAATTACATTGCCGGTTGCCAAATTGCATTATCTCTTATAGTTTCCGAGATATGGACTATCGATAATTTACACCTTAGGCTCTGCATCTAACTTGGGCCCAAATTGTAAAATGGTCTTATCTATTGGCGATTTCGTTCCAATTCACATTCCAAGTAATATTCGGCATGCTAATACATTGCCGGTTGCCAAATTGCATTATCTCTTATAGTTTCCGAGATATGGACTATCGATAATTTACACCTTAGGCTCTGCTTCTAATTTGGGCTCAAATTGTAAAATCGTCTTATCTATTGGCGATTTCGTTCCAATTCACATTCCAAGTAATATTCGGCATGCTAATTACATTGCCGGTTGCCAAATTGCATTATCTCTTATAGTTTCCGAGATATGGACTATCGATAATTTACACCTTAGGCTCTGATTCTAACTTGGGCCCAAATTGTAAAATGGTCTTATCTATTGGCGATTTCGTTCCAATTCACATTCCAAGTAATATTCGGCATGCTAATACATTGCCGGTTGCCAAATTGCATTATCTCTTATAGTTTCCGAGATATGGACTATCGATAATTTACACCTTAGGCTCTGCTTCTAACTTGGGCTCAAATTGTAAAATCGTCTTATCTATTGGCGATTTCGTTCCAATTCACATTCCAAGTAATATTCGGCATGCTAATTACATTGCCGGTTGCCAAATTGCATTATCTCTTATAGTTTCCGAGATATGGACTATCGGCAATTTACACCTTAGGCTCTGCTTCTAACTTGGGCCCAAATTGTAAAATGGTCTTATCTATTGGCGATTTCGTTCCAATTCACATTCCAAGTAATATCCGGCATGCTAATTACAGTGCCGGTTGCCAAATTGAATTATCTCTTATTGTTTCCGAGATATGGACTATCGATAATTTACACCTTAGGCTCTGCTTCTAACTTGGGCCCAAATTGTAAAATGGTCTTACCTATTGGCGATTTCGTTCCAATTCACATTCCAAGTAATATTCGGCATGCTAATTACATTGCCGGTTGGCAAATTGCATTATCTATTATAGTTTCCGAGATATATACTATCGATAATTTACACCTTAGGCTCTGCTTCTAACTTGGGCCCAAATTGTAAAATGGTCTTATCTATTGGCGATTTCGTTCCAATTCACATTCCAAGTAATATTCGGCATGCTAATTACATTGCCGGTTGCCAAATTGCATTATCTCTTATAGTTTCCGAGATATGGACTATCGATAATTTACACCTTAGGCTCTGCTTCTAACTTGGGCCCAAATTGTAAAATGGTCTTACCTATTGGCGATTTCGTTCCAATTCACATTCCAAGTAATATTCGGCATGCTAATTACATTGCCGGTTGGCAAATTGCATTATCTATTATAGTTTCCGAGATATATACTATCGATAATTTACACCTTAGGCTCTGCTTCTAACTTGGGCCCAAATTGTAAAATGGTCTTATCTATTGGCGATTTCGTTCCAATTCACATTCCAAGTAATATTCGGCATGCTAATTACATTGCCGGTTGCCAAATTGCATTATCTCTTATAGTTTCCGAGATATGGACTATCGATAATTTACACCTTAGGCTCTGCTTCTAACTTGGGCCCAAATTGTAATATGGTCTTATCTATTGGCGATTTCGTTCCAATTCACATTCCAAGTAATATTCGGCATGCTAATTACATTGCCGGTTGGCAAATTGCATTATCTCTTATAGTTTCCGAGATATGGACTATCGATAATTTACGCCTTAGGCTCTGCTTCTAACTTGGGCCCAAATTGTAAAATGGTCTTATCTATTGGCGATTTCGTTCCAATTCACATTCCAAGTAATATTCGGCATGCTAATTACATTGCCGGTTGCCAAATTGCATTATCTCTTATAGTTTCCGAGATATGGACTATCGATAATTTACACCTTAGGCTCTGCTTCTAACTTGGGCCCAAATTGTAAAATGGTCTTATCTATTGGCGATTTCGTTCCAATTCACATTCCAAGTAATATTCGGCATGCTAATTACATTGCCGGTTGCCAAATTGCATTATCTCTTATAGTTTCCGAGATATGGACTATCGATAATTTACACCTTAGGCTCTGCTTCTAACTTGGGCCCAAATTGTAAAATGGTCTTATCTATTGGCGATTTCGTTCCAATTCACATTCCAAGTAATATTCGGCATACTAATTACATTGCCGGTTGCCAAATTGCATTATCTCTTATAGTTTCCGAGATATGGACTATCGATAATTTACTCCTTAGGCTCTGCTTCTAACTTGGGCCCAAATTGTAAAATGGTCTTATCTATTGGCGATTTCGTTCCAATTCACATTCCAAGTAATATTCGGCATGCTAATTACATTGCCGGTTGCCAAATTGCATTATCTCTTATAGTTTCCGAGATATGGACTATCGATAATTTACACCTTAGGCTCTGCTTCTAACTTGGGCCCAAATTGTAAAATGGTCTTCTCTATTGGCGATTTCGTTCCAATTCACATTCCAAGTAATATTCGGCATGCTAATTACATTGCCGGTTGCCAAATTGCATTATCTATTATAGTTTCCGAGATGTGGACTATCGATAATTTACACCTTAGGCTCTGCTTCTAACTTGGGCCGAAATTGTAAAATGGTCTTATCTATTGGCGATTTCGTTCCAATTCACACTCCAAGTAATATTCGGCATGCTAATTACATTGCCAGTTGCGAAATTGCATTATCTCTTATAGTTTCCGAGATATGGACTATCGATAATTTACACCTTAGGCTCTGCTTCTAACTTGGGCCCAAATTGTAAAATGGTCTTATCTATTGGCGATTTCGTTCCAATTCACATTCCAAGTAATATTCGGCATGCTAATTACATTGCCGGTTGCCAAATTGCATTATCTCTTATAGTTTCCGAGATATGGACTATCGATAATTTACACCTTAGGCTCTGCTTCTAACTTGGGCCCAAATTGTAAAATGGTCTTATCTATTGGCGATTTCGTTCCAATTCACATTCCAAGTAATATTCGGCATACTAATTACATTGCCGGTTGCCCAATTGCATTATCTCTTATAGTTTCCGAGATATGGACTATCGATAATTTACACCTTAGGCTCTGCTTCTAACTTGGGCCCAAATTGTAAAATGGTCTTATCTATTGGCGATTTCGTTCCAATTCACATTCCAAGTAATATTCGGCATGCTAATTACATTGCCGGTTGCCAAATTGCATTATCTCTTATAGTTTCCGAGATATGGACTATCGATAATTTACACCTTAGGCTCTGCTTCTAACTTGGGCCCAAATTGTAAAATGGTCTTCTCTATTGGCAATTTCGTTCCAATTCACATTCCAAGTAATATTCGGCATGCTAATTACATTGCCGGTTGCCAAATTGCATTATCTCTTATAGTTTCCGAGATATGGACTATCGATAATTTACACCTTAGGCTCTGCATCTAACTTGGGCCCAAATTGTAAAATGGTCTTATCTATTGGCGATTTCGTTCCAATTCACATTCCAAGTAATATTCGGCATGCTAATACATTGCCGGTTGCCAAATTGCATTATCTCTTATAGTTTCCGAGATATGGACTATCGATAATTTACACCTTAGGCTCTGCTTCTAATTTGGGCTCAAATTGTAAAATCGTCTTATCTATTGGCGATTTCGTTCCAATTCACATTCCAAGTAATATTCGGCATGCTAATTACATTGCCGGTTGCCAAATTGCATTATCTCTTATAGTTTCCGAGATATGGACTATCGATAATTTACACCTTAGGCTCTGCTTCTAACTTGGGCCCAAATTGTAAAATGGTCTTATCTATTGGCGATTTCGTTCCAATTCACATTCCAAGTAATATTCGGCATGCTAATACATTGCCGGTTGCCAAATTGCATTATCTCTTATAGTTTCCGAGATATGGACTATCGATAATTTACACCTTAGGCTCTGCTTCTAACTTGGGCTCAAATTGTAAAATCGTCTTATCTATTGGCGATTTCGTTCCAATTCACATTCCAAGTAATATTCGGCATGCTAATTACATTGCCGGTTGCCAAATTGCATTATCTCTTATAGTTTCCGAGATATGGACTATCGGTAATTTACACCTTAGGCTCTGCTTCTAACTTGGGCCCAAATTGTAAAATGGTCTTATCTATTGGCGATTTCGTTCCAATTCACATTCCAAGTAATATCCGGCATGCTAATTACATTGCCGGTTGCCAAATTGAATTATCTCTTATTGTTTCCGAGATATGGACTATCGATAATTTACACCTTAGGCTCTGCTTCTAACTTGGGCCCAAATTGTAAAATGGTCTTACCTATTGGCGATTTCGTTCCAATTCACATTCCAAGTAATATTCGGCATGCTAATTACATTGCCGGTTGGCAAATTGCATTATCTATTATAGTTTCCGAGATATATACTATCGATAATTTACACCTTAGGCTCTGCTTCTAACTTGGGCCCAAATTGTAAAATGGTCTTATCTATTGGCGATTTCGTTCCAATTCACATTCCAAGTAATATTCGGCATGCTAATTACATTGCCGGTTGCCAAATTGCATTATCTCTTATAGTTTCCTTGATATGGACTATCGATAATTTACACCTTAGGCTCTGCTTCTAACTTGGGCCCAAATTGTAAAATGGTCTTACCTATTGGCGATTTCGTCCCAATTCACATTCCAAGTAATACTCGGCATGCTAATTACATTGCCGGTTGGCAAATTGCATTATCTATTATAGTTTCCGAGATATATACTATCGATAATTTACACCTTAGGCTCTGCTTCTAACTTGGGCCCAAATTGTAAAATGGTCTTATCTATTGGCGATTTCGTTCCAATTCACATTCCAAGTAATATTCGGCATGCTAATTACATTGCCGGTTGCCAAATTGCATTATCTCTTATAGTTTCCGAGATATGGACTATCGATAATTTACACCTTAGGCTCTGCTTCTAACTTGGGCCCAAATTGTAATATGGTCTTATCTATTGGCGATTTCGTTCCGATTCACATTCCAAGTAATATTCGGCATGCTAATTACATTGCCGGTTGCCAAATTGCATTATCTCTTATAGTTTCCGAGATATGGACTATCGATAATTTACGCCTTAGGCTCTGCTTCTAACTTGGGCCCAAATTGTAAAATGGTCTTATCTATTGGCGATTTCGTTCCAATTCACATTCCAAGTAATATTCGGCATGCTAATTACATTGCCGGTTGCCAAATTGCATTATCTCTTATAGTTTCCGAGATATGGACTATCGATAATTTACACCTTAGGCTCTGCTTCTAACTTGGGCCCAAATTGTAAAATGGTCTTCTCTATTGGCGATTTCGTTCCAATTCACATTCCAAGTAATATTCGGCATGCTAATTACATTGCCGGTTGCCAAATTGCATTATCTCTTATAGTTTCCGAGATATGGACTATCGATAATTTACACCTTAGGCTCTGCTTCTAACTTGGGCCCAAATTGTAAAATGGTCTTCTCTATTGGCGATTTCGTTCCAATTCACATTCCAAGTAATATTCGGCATGCTAATTACATTGCCGGTTGCCAAATTGCATTATCTCTTATAGTTTCCGAGATGTGGACTATCGATAATTTACACCTTAGGCTCTGCTTCTAACTTGGGCCGAAATTGTAAAATGGTCTTATCTATTGGCGATTTCGTTCCAATTCACACTCCAAGTAATATTCGGCATGCTAATTACATTGCCAGTTGCGAAATTGCATTATCTCTTATAGTTTCCGAGATATGGACTATCGATAATTTACACCTTAGGCTCTGCTTCTAACTTGGGCCCAAATTGTAAAATGGTCTTATCTATTGGCGATTTCGTTCCAATTCACATTCCAAGTAATATTCGGCATGCTAATTACATTGCCGGTTGCCAAATTGCATTATCTCTTATAGTTTCCGAGATATGGCTATCGATAATTTACACCTTAGGCTCTGCTTCTAACTTGGGCCCAAATTGTAAAATGGTCTTATCTATTGGCGATTTCGTTCCAATTCACATTCCAAGTAATATTCGGCATGCTAATTACATTGCCGGTTGCCAAATTGCATTATCTCTTATAGTTTCCGAGATATGGACTATCGATAATTTACACCTTAGGCTCTGCTTCTAACTTGGGCCCAAATTGTAAAATGGTCTTATCTATTGGCGATTTCGTTCCAATTCACATTCCAAGTAATATTCGGCATGCTAATTACATTGCCGGTTGCCAAATTGCATTATCTCTTATAGTTTCCGAGATATGGACTATCGATAATTTACACCTTAGGCTCTGCTTCTAACTTGGGCCCAAATTGTAAAATGGTCTTATCTATTGGCGATTTCGTTCCAATTCACATTCCAAGTAATATTCGGCATGCTAATTACATTGCCGGTTGCCAAATTGCATTATGCCTTATAGTTTCCGAGATATGGACTATCGATAATTTACACCTTAGGCTCTGCTTCTAACTTGGGCCCAAATTGTAAAATGGTCTTATCTATTGGCGATTTCGTTCCAATTCACATTCCAAGTAATATTCGGCATGCTAATTACATTGCCGGTTGCCAAATTGCATTATCTCTTATAGTTTCCGAGATATGGACTATCGATAATTTACACCTTAGGCTCTGCTTCTAACTTGGGCCCAAATTGTAAAATGGTCTTATCTATTGGCGATTTCGTTCCAATTCACATTCCAAGTAATATTCGGCATGCTTATACATTGCCGGTTGCCAAATTGCATTATCTCTTATAGTTTCCGAGATATGGACTATCGATAATTTACACCTTAGGCTCTGCTTCTAACTTGGGCTCAAATTGTAAAATCGTCTTATCTATTGGCGATTTCGTTCCAATTCACATTCCAAGTAATATTCGGCATGCTAATTACATTGCCGGTTGCCAAATTGCATTATCTCTTATAGTTTCCGAGATATGGACTATCGATAATTTACACCTTAGGCTCTGCTTCTAACTTGGGCCCAAATTGTAAAATGGTCTTATCTATTGGCGATTTCGTTCCAATTCACATTCCAAGTAATATCCGGCATGCTAATTACATTGCCGGTTGCCAAATTGAATTATCTCTTATTGTTTCCGAGATATGGACTATCGATAATTTACACCTTAGGCTCTGCTTCTAACTTGGGCCCAAATTGTAAAATGGTCTTACCTATTGGCGATTTCGTTCCAATTCACATTCCAAGTAATATTCGGCATGCTAATTACATTGCCGGTTGGCAAATTGCATTATCTATTATAGTTTCCGAGATATATACTATCGATAATTTACACCTTAGGCTCTGCTTCTAACTTGGGCCCAAATTGTAAAATGGTCTTATCTATTGGCGATTTCGTTCCAATTCACATTCCAAGTAATATTCGGCATGCTAATTACATTGCCGGTTGCCAAATTGCATTATCTCTTATAGTTTCCTTGATATGGACTATCGATAATTTACACCTTAGGCTCTGCTTCTAACTTGGGCCCAAATTGTAAAATGGTCTTACCTATTGGCGATTTCGTTCCAATTCACATTCCAAGTAATACTCGGCATGCTAATTACATTGCCGGTTGGCAAATTGCATTATCTATTATAGTTTCCGAGATATATACTATCGATAATTTACACCTTAGGCTCTGCTTCTAACTTGGGCCCAAATTGTAAAATGGTCTTATCTATTGGCGATTTCGTTCCAATTCACATTCCAAGTAATATTCGGCATGCTAATTACATTGCCGGTTGCCAAATTGCATTATCTCTTATAGTTTCCGAGATATGGACTATCGATAATTTACACCTTAGGCTCTGCTTCTAACTTGGGCCCAAATTGTAATATGGTCTTATCTATTGGCGATTTCGTTCCGATTCACATTCCAAGTAATATTCGGCATGCTAATTACATTGCCGGTTGCCAAATTGCATTATCTCTTATAGTTTCCGAGATATGGACTATCGATAATTTACGCCTTAGGCTCTGCTTCTAACTTGGGCCCAAATTGTAAAATGGTCTTATCTATTGGCGATTTCGTTCCAATTCACATTCCAAGTAATATTCGGCATGCTAATTACATTGCCGGTTGCCAAATTGCATTATCTCTTATAGTTTCCGAGATATGGACTATCGATAATTTACACCTTAGGCTCTGCTTCTAACTTGGGCCCAAATTGTAAAATGGTCTTATCTATTGGCGATTTCGTTCCAATTCACATTCCAAGTAATATTCGGCATGCTAATTACATTGCCGGTTGCCAAATTGCATTATCTCTTATAGTTTCCGAGATATGGACTATCGATAATTTACACCTTAGGCTCTGCTTCTAACTTGGGCCCAAATTGTAAAATGGTCTTATCTATTGGCGATTTCGTTCCAATTCACATTCCAAGTAATATTCGGCATACTAATTACATTGCCGGTTGCCCAATTGCATTATCTCTTATAGTTTCCGAGATATGGACTATCGATAATTTACTCCTTAGGCTCTGCTTCTAACTTGGGCCCAAATTGTAAAATGGTCTTATCTATTGGCGATTTCGTTCCAATTCACATTCCAAGTAATATTCGGCATGCTAATTACATTGCCGGTTGCCAAATTGCATTATCTCTTATAGTTTCCGAGATATGGACTATCGATAATTTACACCTTAGGCTCTGCTTCTAACTTGGGCCCAAATTGTAAAATGGTCTTCTCTATTGGCGATTTCGTTCCAATTCACATTCCAAGTAATATTCGGCATGCTAATTACATTGCCGGTTG
Source organism: Rhynchophorus ferrugineus (assembly GCF_030347505.1). Classification (NCBI taxonomy): domain Eukaryota; kingdom Metazoa; phylum Arthropoda; class Insecta; order Coleoptera; family Curculionidae; genus Rhynchophorus; species Rhynchophorus ferrugineus. The sequence goes on along the minus strand of NW_027472732.1, from coordinate 228,128 downwards.
CCAAATTGCATTATCTCTTATAGTTTCCGAGATGTGGACTATCGATAATTTACACCTTAGGCTCTGCTTCTAACTTGGGCTCAAATTGTAAAATCGTCTTATCTATTGGCGATTTCGTTCCAATTCACATTCCAAGTAATATTCGGCATGCCCATTACATTGCCGGTTGCCAAATTGCATTATCTCTTATAGTTTCCGAGATATGGACTATCGATAATTTACACCTTAGGCTCTGCTTCTAACTTGGGCCCAAATTGTAAAATGGTCTTATCTATTGGCGATTTCGTTCCAATTCACATTCCAAGTAATATTCGGCATGCTAATACATTGCCGGTTGCCAAATTGCATTATCTCTTATAGTTTCCGAGATATGGACTATCAATAATTTACACCTTAGGCTCTGCTTCTAACTTGGGCCCAAATTGTAAAATGGTCTTATCTATTGGCGATTTCGTTCCAATTCACATTCCAAGTAATATTCGGCATGCTAATACATTGCCGGCTGCCAAATTGCATTATCTCTTATAGTTTCCGAGATATGGACTATCGATAATTTACACCTTAGGCTCTGCTTCTAACTTGGGCTCAAATTGTAAAATCGTCTTATCTATTGGCGATTTCGTTCCAATTCACATTCCAAGTAATATTCGGCATGCTAATTACATTGCCGGTTGCCAAATTGCATTATCTCTTATAGTTTCCGAGATATGGACTATCGGTAATTTACACCTTAGGCTCTGCTTCTAACTTGTGCCCAAATTGTAAAATGGTCTTATCTATTGGCGATTTCGTTCCAATTCACATTCCAAGTAATATCCGGCATGCTAATTACATTGCCGGTTACCAAATTGAATTATCTCTTATAGTTTCCGAGATATGGACTATCGATAATTTACACCTTAGGCTCTGCTTCTAACTTGGGCCCAAATTGTAAAATGGTCTTACCTATTGGCGATTTCGTTCCAATTCACATTCCAAGTAATATTCGGCATGCTAATCACATTGCGGGTTGGCAAATTGCATTATCTATTATAGTTTCCGAGATATGGACTATCGATAATTTACACCTTAGGCTCTGCTTCTAACTTGGGCCCAAATTGTAAAATGGTCTTATCTATTGGCTATTTCGTTCCAATTCACATTCCAAGTAATATTCGGCATGCTAATTACATTGCCGGTTGCCAAATTGCATTATCTCTTATGGTTTCCGAGATATGGACTATCGATAATTTACACCTTAGGCTCTGCTTCTAACTTGGGCCCAAATTGTAAAATGGTCTTCTCTATTGGCGATTTCGTTCCAATTCACATTCCAAGTAATATTCGGCATGCTAATTACATTGCCGGTTGCCAAATTGCATTATTTCTTATAGTTTCCGAGATATGGACTATCGATAATTTACACCTTAGGCTCTGCTTCTAACTTGGGCCCAAATTGTAAAATGGTCTTATCTATTGGCGATTTCGTTCCAATTCACATTCCAAGTAATATTCGGCATGCTAATACATTGCCGGCTGCCAAATTGCATTATCTCTTATAGTTTCCGAGATATGGACTATCGATAATTTACACCTTAGGCTCTGCTTCTAACTTGGGCTCAAATTGTAAAATCGTCTTATCTATTGGCGATTTCGTTCCAATTCACATTCCAAGTAATATTCGGCATGCTAATTACATTGCCGGTTGCCAAATTGCATTATCTCTTATAGTTTCCGAGATATGGACTATCGGTAATTTACACCTTAGGCTCTGCTTCTAACATGGGCCCAAATTGTAAAATGGTCTTATCTATTGGCGATTTCGTTCCAATTCACATTCCAAGTAATATCCGGCATGCTAATTACATTGCCGGTTGCCAAATTGAATTATCTCTTATAGTTTCCGAGATATGGACTATCGATAATTTACACCTTAGGCTCTGCTTCTAACTTGGGCCCAAATTGTAAAATGGTCTTACCTATTGGCGATTTCGTTCCAATTCACATTCCAAGTAATATTCGGCATGCTAATTACATTGCGGGTTGGCAAATTGCATTATCTATTATAGTTTCCGAGATATGGACTATCGATAATTTACACCTTAGGCTCTGCTTCTAACTTGGGCCCAAATTGTAAAATGGTCTTCTCTATTGGCGATTTCGTTCCAATTCACATTCCAAGTAATATTCGGCATGCTAATTACATTGCCGGTTGCCAAATTGCATTATCTCTTATAGTTTCCGAGATATGGACTATCGATAATTTACACCTTAGGCTCTGCTTCTAACTTGGGCCCAAATTGTAAAATGGTCTTATCTATTGGCGATTTCGTTCCAATTCACATTCCAAGTAATATTCGGCATGCTAATACATTGCCGGTTGCCAAATTGCATTATCTCTTATAGTTTCCGAGATATGGACTATCGATAATTTACACCTTAGGCTCTGCTTCTAACTTGGGCTCAAATTGTAAAATCGTCTTACCTATTGGCGATTTCGTTCCAATTCACATTCCAAGTAATATTCGGCATGCCAATTACATTGCCGGTTGCCAAATTGCATTATCTCATATAGTTTCCGAGATATGGACTATCGATAATTTACACCTTAGGCTCTGCTTCTAACTTGGGCCCAAATTGTAAAATGGTCTTATCTATTGGCGATTTCGTTCCAATTCACATTCCAAATAATATTCGGCATGCTAATACATTGCCGGTTGCCAAATTGCATTATCTCTTATAGTTTCCGAGATATGGACTATCAATAATTTACACCTTAGGCTCTGCTTCTAACTTGGGCCCAAATTGTAAAATGGTCTTATCTATTGGCGATTTCGTTCCAATCCACATTCCAAGTAATATTCGGCATGCTAATACATTGCCGGCTGCCAAATTGCATTATCTCTTATAGTTTCCGAGATATGGACTATCGATAATTTACACCTTAGGCTCTGCTTCTAACTTGGGCTCAAATTGTAAAATCGTCTTATCTATTGGCGATTTCGTTCCAATTCACATTCCAAGTAATATTCGGCATGCTAATTACATTGCCGGTTGCCAAATTGCATTATCTCTTATAGTTTCCGAGATATGGACTATCGGTAATTTACACCTTACGCTCTGCTTCTAACTTGGGCCCAAATTGTAAAATGGTCTTATCTATTGGCGATTTCGTTCCAATTCACATTCCAAGTAATATCCGGCATGCTAATTACATTGCCGGTTGCCAAATTGAATTATCTCTTATAGTTTCCGAGATATGGACTATCGATAATTTACACCTTAGGCTCTGCTTCTAACTTGGGCCCAAATTGTAAAATGGTCTTACCTATTGGCGATTTCGTTCCAATTCACATTCCAAGTAATATTCGGCATGCTAATTACATTGCGGGTTGGCAAATTGCATTATCTATTATAGTTTCCGAGATATGGACTATCGATAATTTACACCTTAGGCTCTGCTTCTAACTTGGGCCCAAATTGTAAAATGGTCTTATCTATTGGCGATTTCGTTCCAATTCACATTCCAAGTAATATTCGGCATGCTAATTACATTGCCGGTTGCCAAATTGCATTATCTCTTATAGTTTCCGAGATATGGACTATCGATAATTTACACCTTAGGCTCTGCTTCTAACTTGGGCCCAAATTGTAATATGGTCTTATCTATTGGCGATTTCGTTCCAATTCACATTCCAAGTAATATTCTTCATGCTAATTACATTGCCGGTTGCCAAATTGCATTATCTCTTATAGTTTCCGAGATATGGACTATCGATAATTTACGCCTTAGGCTCTGCTTCTAACTTGGGCCCAAATTGTAAAATGGTCTTATCTATTGGCGATTTCGTTCCAATTCACATTCCAAGTAATATTCGGCATGCTAATTACATTGCCGGTTGCCAAATTGCATTATCTCTTATAGTTTCCGAGATATGGACTATCGATAATTTACACCTTAGGCTCTGCTTCTAACTTGGGCCCAAATTGTAAAATGGTCTTATCTATTGGCGATTTCGTTCCAATTCACATTCCAAGTAATATTCGGCATGCTAATTACATTGCCGGTTGCCAAATTGCATTATCTCTTATAGTTTCCGAGATATGGACTATCGATAATTTACACCTTAGGCTCTGCTTCTAACTTGGGCCCAAATTGTAAAATGGTCTTATCTATTGGCGATTTCGTTCCAATTCACATTCCAAGTAATATTCGGCATACTAATTACATTGCCGGTTGCCCAATTGTATTATCTCTTATAGTTTCCGAGATATGGACTATCGATAATTTACACCTTAGGCTCTGCTTCTAACTTGGGCCCAAATTGTAAAATGGTCTTATCTATTGGCGATTTCGTTCCAATTCACATTCCAAGTAATATTCGGCATGCTAATTACATTACCGGTTGCCAAATTGCATTATCTCTTATAGTTTCCGAGATATGGACTATCGATAATTTACACCTTAGGCTCTGCTTCTAACTTGGGCCCAAATTGTAAAATGGTCTTCTCTATTGGCGATTTCGTTCCAATTCACATTCCAAGTAATATTCGGCATGCTAATTACATTGCCGGTTGCCAAATTGCATTATCTCTTATAGTTTCCGAGATATGGACTATCGATAATTTACACCTTAGGCTCTGCTTCTAACTTGGGCCCAAATTGTAAAATGGTCTTATCTATTGGCGATTTCGTTCCAATTCACATTCCAAGTAATATTCGGCATGCTAGTTACATTGCCGGTTGCCAAATTGCGTTATCTCTTATAGTTTCCGAGATATGGACTATCGATAATTTACACCTTAGGCTCTGCTTCTAACTTGGGCCCAAATTGTAAAATGGTCTTATCTATTGGCGATTTCGTTCCAATTCACATTCCAAGTAATATTCGGCATGCTAATTACATTGCCGGTTGCCAAATTGCATTATCTCTTATAGTTTCCGAGATATGGACTATCGATAATTTACACCTTAGGCTCTGCTTCTAACTTGGGCCCAAATTGTAAAATGGTCTTATCTATTGGCGATTTCGTTCCAATTCACATTCCAAGTAATATTCGGCATGCTAATACATTGCCGGTTGCCAAATTGCATTATCTCTTATAGTTTCCGAGATATGGACTATCGATAATTTACACCTTAGGCTCTGCTTCTAACTTGGGCTCAAATTGTAAAATCGTCTTATCTATTGGCGATTTCGTTCCAATTCACATTCCAAGTAATATTCGGCATGCTAATTACATTGCCGGTTGCCAAATTGCATTATCTCTTATAGTTTCCGAGATATGGACTATCGATAATTTACACCTTAGGCTCTGCTTCTAACTTGGGCCCAAATTGTAAAATGGTCTTATCTATTGGCGATTTCGTTCCAATTCACATTCCAAGTAATATTCGGCATGCTAATACATTGCCGGTTGCCAAATTGCATTATCTCTTATAGTTTCCGAGATATGGACTATCGATAATTTACACCTTAGGCTCTGCTTCTAACTTGGGCTCAAATTGTAAAATCGTCTTTTCTATTGGCGATTTCGTTCCAATTCACATTCCAAGTAATATTCGGCATGCTAATTACATTGCCGGTTGCCAAATTGCATTATCTCTTATAGTTTCCGAGATATGGACTATCGGTAATTTACACCTTAGGCTCTGCTTCTAACTTGGGCCCAAATTGTAAAATGGTCTTATCTATTGTCGATTTCGTTCCAATTCACATTCCAAGTAATATCCGGCATGCTAATTACATTGCCGGTTGCCAAATTGAATTATCTCTTATAGTTTCCGAGATATGGACTATCGTTAATTTACACCTTAGGCTCTGCTTCTAACTTGGGCCCAAATTGTAAAATGGTCTTACCTATTGGCGATTTCGTTCCAATTCACATTCCAAGTAATATTCGGCATGCTAATTACATTGCCGGTTGGCAAATTGCATTATCTATTATAGTTTCCGAGATATGGACTATCGATAATTTACACCTTAGGCTCTGCTTCAAACTTGGGCCCAAATTGTAAAATGGTCTTATCTATTGGCGATTTCGTTCCAATTCACATTCCAAGTAATATTCGGCATGCTAATTACATTGCCGGTTGTCAAATTGCATTATCTCTTATAGTTTCCGAGATATGGACTATCGATAATTTACACCTTAGGCTCTGCTTCTAACTTGGGCCCAATTTGTAATATGGTCTTATCTATTGGCGATTTCGTTCCAATTCACATTCCAAGTAATATTCGGCATGCCTATTACATTGCCGGTTGCCAAATTGCATTACCTCTTATAGTTTCCGAGATATGGACTATCGATAATTTACACCTTAGGCTCTGCTTCTAACTTGGGCCCAAATTGTAAAATGGTCTTATCTATTGGCGATTTCGTTCCAATTCACATTCCAAGTAATATTCGGCATGCTAATTACATTGCCAGTTGCCAAATTGCATTATCTCTTATAGTTTCCGAGATATGGACTATCGATAATTTACACCTTAGGCTCTGCTTCTAACTTGGGCCCAAATTGTAAAATGGTCTTATCTATTGGCGATTTCGTTCCAATTCACATTCCAAGTAATATTCGGCATGCTAATTACATTGCCAGTTGCCAAATTGCATTATCTCTTATAGTTTCCGAGATATGGACTATCGATAATTTACACCTTAGGCTCTGCTTCTAACTTGGGCCCAAATTGTAAAATGGTCTTATCTATTGGCGATTTCGTTCCAATTCACATTCCAAGTAATATTCGGCATTCTAATTACATTGCCGGTTGCCCAATTGCATTATCTCTTATAGTTTCCGAGATATGGACTATCGATAATTTACACCTTAGGCTCTGCTTCTAACTTGGGCCCAAATTGTAAAATGGTCTTATCTATTGGCGATTTCGTTCCAATTCACATTCCAAGTAATATTCGGCATGCTAATTACATTGCCGGTTGCCAAATTGCATTATCTCTTATAGTTTCCGAGATATGGACTATAGATAATTTACACCTTAGGCTCTGCTTCTAACTTGGGCCCAAATTGTAAAATGGTCTTATCTATTGGCGATTTCGTTCCAATTCACATTCCAAGTAATATTCGGCATGCTAATTACATTGCCGGTTGCCAAATTGCATTATCTCTTATCGTTTCCGAGATATGGACTATCGATAATTTACACCTTAGGCTCTGCTTCTAACTTGGGCTCAAATTGTAAAATCGTCTTATCTATTGGCGATTTCGCTCCAATTCACATTCCAAGTAATATTCGGCATGCTATTTACATTGCCGTTTGCCAAATTGCATTATCTCTTATAGTTTCCGAGATATGGACTATCGGTAATTTACACCTTAGGCTCTGCTTCTAACTTGGGCCCAAATTGTAAAATGGTCTTATCTATTGGCGATTTCGTTCCAATTCACATTCCAAGTAATATCCGGCATGCTAATTACATTGCCGGTTGCCGAATTGAATTATCTCTTATAGTTTCCGAGATATGGACTATCGATAATTTACACCTTAGGCTCTGCTTCTAACTTGGGCCCAAATTGTAAAATGGTCTTACCTATTGGCGATTTCGTTCCAATTCACATTCCAAGTAATATTCGGCATGCTAATTACATTGCCGGTTGCCAAATTGCATTATCTCTTATAGTTTCCGAGATATGGACTATCGATAATTTACATCTTAGGCTCTGCTTCTAACTTGGGCCCAAATTGTAAAATGGTCTTATCTATTGGCGATTTCGTTCCAATTCACATTCCAAGTAATATTCGGCATGCTAATTACATTGCCGGTTGCCAAATTGCATTATCTCTTATAGTTTCCGAGATATCGACTATCGATAATTTACACCTTAGGCTCTGCTTCTAACTTGGGCCCAAATTGTAAAATGGTCTTACCTATTGGCGATTTCGTTCCAATTCACATTCCAAGTAATATTCGGCATGCTAATTACATTGCCGGTTGCCAAATTGCATTATCTCTTATAGTTTCCGAGATATGGACTATCGATAATTTACATCTTAGGCTCTGCTTCTAACTTGGGCCCAAATTGTAAAATGGTCTTATCTATTGGCGATTTCGTTCCAATTCACATTCCAAGTAATATTCGGCATGCTAATTACATTGCCGGTTGCCAAATTGCATTATCTCTTATAGTTTCCGAGATATCGACTATCGATAATTTACACCTTAGGCTCTGCTTCTAACTTGGGCCCAAATTGTAAAATGGTCTTATCTATTGCCGATTTCGTTCCAATTCACATTCCAAGTAATATTCGGCATGCTAATTACATTGCCGGTTGCCAAATTGCATTATCTCTTATAGTTTCCGAGATATGGACTATCGATAATTTACACCTTAGGCTCTGCTTCTAACTTGGGCCCAAATTGTAAAATGGTCTTATCTATTGGCGATTTCATTCCAATTCACATTCCAAGTAATATTCGGCATGCTAATTACATTGCCGGTTGCCAAATTGCATTATCTCTTATAGTTTCCGAGATATGGACTATCGATAATTTACACCTTAGGCTCTGCTTCTAACTTGGACCCAAATTGTAAAATGGTCTTATCTATTGGCGATTTCGTTCCAATTCACATTCCAAGTAATATTCTTCATGCTAATTACATTGCCGGTAGCCAAATTGCATTATCTCTTGTAGTTTCCGAGATATGGACTATCGATAATTTACCCCTTAGGCTCTGCTTCTAACTTGGGCCCAAATTGTAAAATCGCCTTATCTATTGGCGATTTCGTTCCAATTCACATTCCAAGTAATATTCGGCATGCTAATTACATTGCCGGTTGCCAAATTGCATTATCTCTTATAGTTTCCGAGATATGGACTATCGATAATTTACACCTTAGGCTCTGCTTCTAACTTGGGCCCAAATTGTAAAATGGTCTTATCTATTGGCGATTTCGTTCCAATTCACATTCCAAGTAATATCCGGCATGCTAATTACATTGCCGGTTGCCAAATTGAATTATCTCTTATAGTTTCCGAGATATGGACTATCGATAATTTACACCTTAGGCTCTGCTTCTAACTTGGGCCCAAATTGTTAAATGGTCTTACCTATTGGCGATTTCGTTCCAATTCACATTCCAAGTAATATTCGGCATGCTAATTACATTGCCGGTTGCCAAATTGCATTATCTCTTATAGTTTCCGAGATATGGACTATCGATAATTTACACCTTAGGCTCTGCTTCTAACTTGGGCCCAAATTGTAAAATGGTCTTATCTATTGGCGATTTCGTTCCAATTCACATTCCAAGTAATATTCGGCATGCTAATTACATTGCCGGTTGCCAAATTGCATTATCTCTTATAGTTTCCGAGATATGGACTATCGATTATTTACATCTTAGGCTCTGCTTCTAACTTGGGCCCAAATTGTAAAATGGTCTTATCTATTGGCGATTTCGTTCCAATTCACATTCCAAGTAATATTCGGCATGCTAATTACATTGCCGGTTGCCAAATTGCATTATCTCTTATAGTTTCCGAGATATGGACTATCGATAATTTACACCTTAGGCTCTGCTTCTAACTTGGGCCCAAATTGTAAAATGGTCTTATCTATTGGCGATTTCGTTCCAATTCACATTCCAAGTAATATTCGGCATGCTAATTACATTGCCGGTTGCCAAATTGCATTATCTCTTATAGTTTCCGAGATATGGACTATCGATAATTTACACCTTAGGCTCTGCTTCTAACTTGGGCCCAAATTGTAAAATCGTCTTATCTATTGGCGATTTCGTTCCAATTCACATTTCAAGTAATATTCGGCATGCTAATTACATTGCCGGTTGCCAAATTGCATTATCTCTTATAGTTTCCGAGATATGGACTATCGATAATTTACACCTTAGGCTCTGCTTCTAGCTTGGGCCCAAATTGTAAAATGGTCTTATCTATTGGCGATTTCGTTCCAATTCACATTCCAAGTAATATTCGGCATGCTAATTACATTGCCGGTTGCCAAATTGAATTATCTCTTATAGTTTCCGAGATATGGGCTATCGATAATTTACACCTTAGGCTCTGCCTCTAACTTGGGCCCAAATTGTAAAATGGTCTTATCTATTGGCGATTTCGTTCCAATTCACATTCCAAGTAGTATTCGGCATGCTAATTACATTGCCGGTTGCCAAATTGCATTATCTCTTATAGTTTCCGAGATATGGACTATCGATAATTTACACCTTAGGCTCTGCTTCTAACTTGGGCCCAAATTGTAAAATGGTCTTATCTATTGGCGATTTCGTTCCAATTCACATTCCAAGTAATATTCGGCATGCTAATTACATTGCCGGTTGCCAAATTGCATTATCTCTTATAGTTTCCGAGATATGGACTATCGATAATTTACACCTTAGGCTCTGCTTCTAGCTTGGGCCCAAATTGTAAAATGGTCTTATCCATTGGCGATTTCGTTCCAATTCACATTCCAAGTAATATTCGGCATGCTAATTACATTGCCGGTTGCCAAATTGAATTATCTCTTATAGTTTCCGAGATATGGACTATCGATAATTTACACCTTAGGCTCTGCCTCTAACTTGGGCCCAAATTGTAAAATGGTCTTATCTATTGGCGATTTCGTTCCAATTCACATTCCAAGTAGTATTCGGCATGCTAATTACATTGCCGGTTGCCAAATTGCATTATCTCTTATAGTTTCCGAGATATGGACTATCGATAATTTACACCTTAGGCTCTGCTTCTAACTTGGGCCCAAATTGTAAAATGGTCTTATCTATTGGCGATTTCGTTCCAATTCACATTCCAAGTAATATTCGGCATGATAATTACATTGCCATTTGCCAAATTGCATTATCTCTTATAGTTTCCGAGATATGGACTATGGATAATTTACACCTTAGGCTCTGCTTCTAACTTGGGCTCAAATTGTAAAATGGTCTTATCTATTGGCGATTTCGTTCCAATTCACATTCCAAGTAATATTCGGCATGTTAATTAAATTGCCGGTTGGCAAATTGCATTATCTCTTATAGTTTCCGAGATATGGACTATCGATAATTTACACCTTAGGCTCTGCTTCTAACTTGGGCCCAAATTGTAAAATGGTCTTATCTATTGGCGATTTCGTTCCAATTCACATTCCAAGTAATATTCGGCATGCTAATTACATTGCCGGTTGCCAAATTGCATTATCTCTTATAGTTTCCGAGATATGGACTATCGATAATTTACACCTTAGGCTCTGCTTCTAACTTGGGCCCAAATTGTAAAATCGCCTTATCTATTGGCGATTTCGTTCCAATTCACATTCCAAGTAATATTCGGCATGCTAATTACATTGCCGGTTGCCAAATTGCATTATCTCTTATAGTTTCCGAGATATGGACTATCGGTAATTTACACCTTAGGCTCTGCTTCTAACTTGGGCCCAAATTGTAAAATGGTCTTATCTATTGGCGATTTCGTTCCAATTCACATTCCAAGTAATATTCGGCATGCTAATTACATTGCCGGTTGCCAAATTGCATTATCTCTTATAGTTTCCGAGATATGGACTATCGATAATTTACACCTTAGGCTCTGCTTCTAACTTGGGCCCAAATTGTAAAATGGTCTTATCTATTGGCGATTTCGTTCCAATTCACATTCCAAGTAATATTCGGCATGCTAATTACATTGCCGGTTGCCAAATTGCATTATCTCTTATAGTTTCCGAGATATGGACTATCGATAATTTACACCTTAGGCTCTGCTTCTAACTTGGGCCCAAATTGTAATATGGTCTTATCTATTGGCGATTTCGTTCCAATTCACATTCCAAGTAATATTCTTCATGCTAATTACATTGCCGGTTGCCAAATTGCATTATCTCTTATAGTTTCCGAGATATGGACTATCGATAATTTACGCCTTAGGCTCTGCTTCTAACTTGGGCCCAAATTGTAAAATGGTCTTATCTATTGGCGATTTCGTTCCAATTCACATTCCAAGTAATATTCGGCATGCTAATTACATTGCCGGTTGCCAAATTGCATTATCTCTTATAGTTTCCGAGATATGGACTATCGATAATTTACACCTTAGGCTCTGCTTCTAACTTGGGCCCAAATTGTAAAATGGTCTTATCTATTGGCGATTTCGTTCCAATTCACATTCCAAGTAATATTCGGCATGCTAATTACATTGCCGGTTGCCAAATTGCATTATCTCTTATAGTTTCCGAGATATGGACTATCGATAATTTACACCTTAGGCTCTGCTTCTAACTTGGGCCCAAATTGTAAAATCGTCTTATCTATTGGCGATTTCGTTCCAATTCACATTTCAAGTAATATTCGGCATGCTAATTACATTGCCGGTTGCCAAATTGCATTATCTCTTATAGTTTCCGAGATATGGACTATCGATAATTTACACCTTAGGCTCTGCTTCTAGCTTGGGCCCAAATTGTAAAATGGTCTTATCTATTGGCGATTTCGTTCCAATTCACATTCCAAGTAATATTCGGCATGCTAATTACATTGCCGGTTGCCAAATTGCATTATCTCTTATAGTTTCCGAGATATGGACTATCGATAATTTACACCTTAGGCTCTGCTTCTAACTTGGGCCCAAATTGTAAAATCGTCTTATCTATTGGCGATTTCGTTCCAATTCACATTCCAAGTAATATTCGGCATGCTAATTACATTGCCGGTTGCCAAATTGCATTATCTCTTATAGTTTCCGAGATATGGACTATCGATAATTTACACCTTAGGCTCTGCTTCTAGCTTGGGCCCAAATTGTAAAATGGTCTTATCTATTGGCGATTTCGTTCCAATTCACATTCCAAGTAATATTCGGCATGCTAATTACATTGCCGGTTGCCAAATTGAATTATCTCTTATAGTTTCCGAGATATGGACTATCGATAATTTACACCTTAGGCTCTGCCTCTAACTTGGGCCCAATTTGTAAAATGGTCTTATCTATTGGCGATTTCGTTCCAATTCACATTCCAAGTAGTATTCGGCATGCTAATTACATTGCCGGTTGCCAAATTGCATTATCTCTTATAGTTTCCGAGATATGGACTATCGATAATTTACACCTTAGGCTCTGCTTCTAACTTGGGCCCAAATTGTAAAATGGTCTTATCTATTGGCGATTTCGTTCCAATTCACATTCCAAGTAATATTCGGCATGCTAATTACATTGCCGGTTGCCAAATTGCATTATCTCTTATAGTTTCCGAGATATGGACTATCGATAATTTACACCTTAGGCTCTGCTTCTAACTTGGGCCCAAATTGTAAAATCGTCTTATCTATTGGCGATTTCGTTCCAATTCACATTTCAAGTAATATTCGGCATGCTAATTACATTGCCGGTTGCCAAATTGCATTATCTCTTATAGTTTCAGAGATATGGACTATCGATAATTTACACCTTAGGCTCTGCTTCTAACTTGGGCCCAAATTGTAAAATGGTCTTATCTATTGGCGATTTCGTTCCAATTCACATTCCAAGTAATATTCGGCATGCTAATTACATTGCCGGTTGCCAAATTGCATTATCTCTTATAGTTTGCGAGATATGGACTATCGATAATTTACACCTTAGGCTCTGCTTCTAACTTGGGTCCAAATTGTAAAATGGCCTTATCTATTGGCGATTTCGTTCCAATTCACATTCCAAATAATATTCGGCATGCTAATTAAATTGCCGGTTGCCAAATTGCATTATCTCTTATAGTTTCCGAGATATGGACTATCGATAATTTACACCTTAGGCTCTGCTTCTAACTTGGGCCCAAATTGTAAAATGGTCTTATCTATTGGCGATTTCGTTCCAATTCACATTCCAAGTAATATTCGGCATGCTAATTACATTGCCGGTTGCCAAATTGCATTATCTCTTATAGTTTCCGAGATATGGACTATCGATAATTTACACCTTAGGCTCTGCTTCTAACTTGGGCCCAAATTGTAAAATCGTCTTATCTATTGGCGATTTCGTTCCAATTCACATTCCAAGTAATATTCGGCATGCTAATTACATTGCCGGTTGCCAAATTGCATTATCTCTTATAGTTTCCGAGATATGGACTATCGATAATTTACACCTTAGGCTCTGCTTCTAACTTGGGCCCAAATTGTAAAATGGTCTTATCTATTGGCGATTTCGTTCCAATTCACATTCCAAGTAATATTCGGCATGTTAATTAAATTGCCGGTTGGCAAATTGCATTATCTCTTATAGTTTCCGAGATATGGACTATCGATAATTTACACCTTAGGCTCTGCTTCTAACTTGGGCCCAAATTGTAATATGGTCTTATCTATTGGCGAATTCGTTCCAATTCACATTCCAAGTAATATTCTTCATGCTAATTACATTGCCGGTAGCCAAATTGCATTATCTCTTATAGTTTCCGAGATATGGACTATCGATAATTTACGCCTTAGGCTCTGCTTCTAACTTGGGCCCAAATTGTAAAATGGTCTTATCTATTGGCGATTTCGTTCCAATTCACATTCCAAGTAATATTCGGCATGCTAATTACATTGCCATTTGCCAAATTGCATTATCTCTTATAGTTTCCGAGATATGGACTATCGATAAATTACACCTTAGGCTCTGCTTCTAACTTGGGCCCAAATTGTAAAATGGTCTTATCTATTGGCAATTTCGTTCCAATTCACATTCCAAGTAATATTCGGCATGTTAATTAAATTGCCGGTTGCCAAATTGCATTATCTCTTATAGTTTCCGAGATATGGACTATCGATAATTTACACCTTAGGCTCTGCTTCTAACTTGGGCCCAAATTGTAAAATGGTCTTATCTATTGGCGATTTCGTTCCAATTCACATTCCAAGTAATATTCGGCATGCTAATTACATTGCCGGTTGCCAAATTGCATTATCTCTTATAGTTTCCGAGATATGGACTATCGATAATTTACACCTTAGGCTCTGCTTCTAACTTGGGCCCAAATTGTAAAATGGTCTTATCTATTGGCGATTTCGTTCCAATTCACATTCCAAGTAATATTCGGCATGCTAATTACATTGCCGGTTGCCAAATTGCATTATCTCTTATAGTTTCCGAGATATGGACTATCGATAATTTACACCTTAGGCTCTGCTTCTAACTTGGGTCCAAATTGTAATATGGTCTTATCTATTGGCGATTTCGTTCCAATTCACATTCCAAGTAATATTCTTCATGTTAATTACATTGCCGGTTGCCAAATTGCATTATCTCTTATAGTTTCCGAGATATGGACTATCGATAATTTACGCCTTAGGCTCTGCTTCTAACTTGGGCCCAAATTGTAAAATGGTCTTATCTATTGGCGATTTCGTTCCAATTCACATTCCAAGTAATATTCGGCATGCTAATTACATTGCCGGTTGCCAAATTGCATTATCTCTTATAGTTTCCGAGATATGGACTATCGATAATTTACACCTTAGGCTCTGCTTCTAACTTGGGCCCAAATTGTAAAATGGTCTTATCTATTGGCGATTTCGTTCCAATTCACATTCCAAGTAATATTCGGCATGCTAATTACATTGCCATTTGCCAAATTGCATTATCTCTTATAGTTTCCGAGATATGGACTATCGATAATTTACACCTTAGGCTCTGCTTCTAACTTGGGCCCAAATTGTAAAATGGTCTTATCTATTGGCGATTTCGTTCCAATTCACATTCCAAGTAATATTCGGCATGCTAATTACATTGCCGGTTGCCAAATTGCACTATCTCTTATAGTTTCCGAGATATGGACTATCGATAATTTACACCTTAGGCTCTGCTTCTAACTTGGGCCCAAATTGTAAAATCGCCTTATCTATTGGCGATTTCGTTCCAATTCACATTCCAAGTAATATTCGGCATGCTAATTACATTGCCGGTTGCCAAATTGCACTATCTCTTATAGTTTCCGAGATATGGACTATCGGTAATTTACACCTTAGGCTCTGCTTCTAACTTGGGCCCAAATTGTAAAATGGTCTTATCTATTGGCGATTTCGTTCCAATTCACATTCCAAGTAATATTCGGCATGCTAATTACATTGCCGGTTGCCAAATTGCACTATCTCTTATAGTTTCCGAGATATGGACTATCGATAATTTACACCTTAGGCTCTGCTTCTAACTTGGGCCCAAATTGTAAAATCGCCTTATCTATTGGCGATTTCGTTCCAATTCACATTCCAAGTAATATTCGGCATGCTAATTACATTGCCGGTTGCCAAATTGCACTATCTCTTATAGTTTCCGAGATATGGACTATCGGTAATTTACACCTTAGGCTCTGCTTCTAACTTGGGCCCAAATTGTAAAATGGTCTTATCTATTGGCGATTTCGTTCCAATTCACATTCCAAGTAATATTCCGCATGCTAATTACATTGCCGGTTGCCAAAATGCATTATCTCTTATAGTTTCCGAGATATGGACTATCGATAATTTACACCTTAGGCTCTGCTTCTAACTTGGGCCCAAATTGTAAAATGGTCTTATCTATTGGCGATTTCGTTCCAATTCACATTCCAAGTAATATTCGGCATGCTAATTACATTGCCGGTTGCCAAATTGCATTATCTCTTATAGTTTCCGAGATATGGACTATCGATAATTTACACCTTAGGCTCTGCTTCTAACTTGGGCCCAAATTGTAATATGGTCTTATCTATTGGCGATTTCGTTCCAATTCACATTCCAAGTAATATTCTTCATGCTAATTACATTGCCGGTTGCCAAATTGCATTATCTCTTATAGTTTCCGAGATATGGACTATCGATAATTTACGCCTTAGGCTCTGCTTCTAACTTGGGCCCAAATTGTAAAATGGTCTTATCTATTAACGATTTCGTTCCAATTCACATTCCAAGTAATATTCGGCATGCTAATTGCATTGCCGGTTGCCAAATTGCATTATCTCTTATAGTTTCCGAGATATGGACTATCGATAATTTACACCTTAGGCTCTGCTTCTAACTTGGGCCCAAATTGTAAAATGGTCTTATCTATTGGCGATTTCGTTCCAATTCACATTCCAAGTAATATTCGGCATGCTAATTACATTGCCGGTTGCCAAATTGCATTATCTCTTATAGTTTCCGAGATATGGACTATCGATAATTTACACCTTAGGCTCTGCTTCTAACTTGGGCCCAAATTGTAAAATCGTCTTATATATTGGCGATTTCGTTCCAATTCACATTTCAAGTAATATTCGGCATGCTAATTACATTGCCGGTTGCCAAATTGCATTATCTCTTATAGTTTCCGAGATATGGACTATCGATAATTTACACCTTAGGCTCTGCTTCTAGCTTGGGCCCAAATTGTAAAATGGTCTTATCTATTGGCGATTTCGTTCCAATTCACATTCCAAGTAATATTCGGCATGCTAATTACATTGCCGGTTGCCAAATTGAATTACCTCTTATAGTTTCCGAGATATGGACTATCGATAATTTACACCTTAGGCTCTGCCTCTAACTTGGGCCCAAATTGTAAAATGGTCTTATCTATTGGCGATTTCGTTCCAATTCACATTCCAAGTAGTATCCGGCATGCTAATTACATTGCCGGTTGCCAAATTGCATTATCTCTTATAGTTTCCGAGATATGGACTATCGATAATTTACACCTTAGGCTCTGCTTCTAACTTGGGCCCAAATTGTAAAATGGTCTTATCTATTGGCGATTTCGTTCCAATTCACATTCCAAGTGGTATTCGGCATGCTAATTACATTGCCGGTTGCCAAATTGCATTATCTCTTTTAGTTTCCGAGATATGGACTATCGATAATTTACACCTTAGGCTCTGCTTCTAACTTGGGCCCAAATTGTAAAATGGTCTTATCTATTGGCGATTTCGTTCCAATTCACATTCCAAGTAATATTCGGCATGCTAATTACATTGCCGGTTGCGAAACTGCATTATCTCTTATAGTTTCCGAGATATGGACTATCGATAATTTACACCTTAGGCTCTGCTTCTAACTTGGGCCCAAATAGTAAAATGGTTTTATCTATTGGCGATTTCGTTCCAATTCACATTCCAAGTAATATTCGGCATGCTAATTACATTGCCGGTTGCCAAATTGCATTATCTCTTTTAGTTTCCGAGATATGGACTATCGATAATTTACACCTTAGGCTCTGCTTCTAACTTGGGCCCAAATTGTAAAATGGTCTTATCTATTGGCGATTTCGTTCTAATTCACATTCCAAGTAGTATTCGGCATGCTAATTACATTGCCGGTTGCCAAATTGCATTATCTCTTATAGTTTCCGAGATATGGACTATCGATTATTTTTAACCTTAGGCTCTGCTTCTAACTTGGGCCCAAACTGTAAAATGGTCTTATCTATTGGCGATTTCGTTCCAATTCACATTCCAAGTAGTATTCGGCATGCTAATTACATTGCCGGTTGCCAAATTGCATTATCTCTTATAGTTTCCGAGATATGGACTATCGATAATTTACACCTTAGGCTCTGCTTCTAACTAGGGCCCAAATTGTAAAATGGTCTTATCTATTGGCGATTTCGTTCCAATTCACATTCCAAGTAATATTCGGCATGCTAATTACATTGCCGGTTGCCAAATTGCATTATCACTTATAGTTTCCGAGATATGGACTATCGGTAATTTACACCTTAGGCTCTGCTTCTAACTTGTGCCCAAATTGTAAAATCGTCTTATCTATTGGCGATTTCGTTCCAATTCACATTCCAAGTAATATTCGGCATGCTAATTACATTGCCGGTTGCCAAATTGCATTATCTCTGATAATTTCCGAGATATGGACTATCGATAATTTACACCTTAGGCTCTGCTTCTAACTTGGGCCCAAATTGTAAAATGGTCTTATCTATTGGCGATTTCATTCCAATTCACATTCCAAGTAATATTCGGCATGCTAATTACATTGCCGGTTGCCAAATTGCATTATCTCTGATAGTTTCCGAGATATGGACTATCGATAATTTACACCTTAGGCTCTGCTTCTAACTTGGGCCCAAATTGTAAAATGGTCTTATCTATTGGCGATTTCGTTCCAATTGACATTCCAAGTAATATTCGGCATGCTAATTACATTGCCGGTTGCCAAATTGCATTATCTCTTATAGTTTCCGAGATATGGACTATCGGTAATTTACACCTTAGGCTCTGCTTCTAACTTGGGCCCAAATTGTAAAATCGTCTTATCTATTGGCGATTTCGTTCCAATTCACATTCCAAGTAATATTCGGCATGCTAATTACATTGCCGGTTGCCAAATTGCATTATCTCTTATAGTTTCCGAGATATGGACTATCGATAATTTACACCTTAGGCTCTGCTTCTAACTTGGGCCCAAATTGTAAAATGGTTTTATCTATTGGCGATTTCGTTCCAATTCACATTCCAAGTAATATTCGGCATGCTAATTACATTGCCGGTTGCCAAATTGAATTATCTCTTATAGTTTCCGAGATATGGACTATCGATAATTTACACCTTAGGCTCTGCTTCTAACTTGGGCCCAAATTGTAAAATGGTCTTATCTATTGGCGATTTCGTTCCAATTCACATTCCAAGTTGTATTCGGCATGCTAATTACATTGCCGGTTGCCAAATTGCATTATCTCTTATAGTTTCCGAGATATGGACAATCGATAATTTACACCTTAGGCTCTGCTTCTAACTTGGGCCCAAATTGTAAAATGGTCTTATCTATTGGCGATTTCGTTCCAATTCACATTCCAAGTAATATTCGGCATGCTAATTACATTGCCGGTTGCCAAATTGCATTATCTCTTATAGTTTCCGAGATATGGACTATCGATAATTTACACCTTAGGCTCTGCTTCTAACTTGGGCCCAAATTGTAAAATGGTCTTATCTATTGGCGATTTCGTTCCAATTCACATTCCAAGTGGTATTCGGCATGCTAATTACATTGCCGGTTGCCAAATTGCATTATCTCTTTTAGTTTCCGAGATATGGACTATCGATAATTTACACCTTAGGCTCTGCTTCTAACTTGGGCCCAAATTGTAAAATGGTCTTATCTATTGGCGATTTCGTTCCAATTCACATTCCAAGTAATATTCGGCATGCTAATTACATTGCCGGTTGCTAAATTGAATTATCTCTTATATTTTCCGAGATATGGACTATCGATAATTTACACCTTAGGCTCTGCTTCTAACTTGGGCCCAAATTGTAAAATGGTCTTATCTATTGGCGATTTCGTTCCAATTCACATTCCAAGTGATATTCGGCATGCTAATTACATTGCCGGTTGCCAAATTGCATTATCTCTTATAGTTTCCGGGATATGGACTATCGATAATTTACACCTTAGGCTCTGCTTCTAACTTGGGCCCAAATTGTAAAATGGTCTTATCTATTGGCGATTTCGTCCCAATTCACATTCCAAGTAATATTCGGCATGCTAATTACATTGCCGGTTGCGAAACTGCATTATCTCTTATAGTTTCCGAGATATGGACTATCGATAATTTACACCTTAGGCTCTGCTTCTAACTTGGGCCCAAATAGTAAAATGGTTTTATCTATTGGCGATTTCGTTCCAATTCACATTCCAAGTAATATTCGGCATGCTAATTACATTGCCGGTTGCCAAATTGCATTATCTCTTTTAGTTTCCGAGATATGGACTATCGATAATTTACACCTTAGGCTCTGCTTCTAACTTGGGCCCAAATTGTAAAATGGTCTTATCTATTGGCGATTTCGTTCCAATTCACACTCCAAGTAATATTCGGCATGCTAATTACATTGCCGGTTTCGAAATTGAATTATCTCTTATAGTTTCCGAGATATGGACTATCGATAATTTACACCTTAGGCTCTGCTTCTAACTTGGGCCCAAATTGTAAAATGGTCTTATCTATTGGCGATTTCGTTCCAATTCACATTCCAAGTAATATTCGGCATGCTAATTACATTGCCGGTTGCCAAATTGCATTATCTCTTATAGTTTCCGAGATATGGACTATCGATAATTTACACCTTAGGCTCTGCTTCTAACTTGGGCCCAAATTGTAAAATGGTCTTCTCTATTGGCGATTTCGTTCCAATTCACATTCCAAGTAATATTCGGCATGCTAATTACATTGCGGGTTCCCAAATTGCATTATCTCTTATAGTTTCCGAGATATGGACTATCGATTATTTTTAACCTTAGGCTCTGCTTCTAACTTGGGCCCAAACTGTAAAATGGTCTTATCTATTGGCGATTTCGTTCCAATTCACATTCCAAGTAGTATTCGGCATTCTAATTACATTGCCGGTTGCCAAATTGCATTATCTCTTATAGTTTCCGAGATATGGACTATCGATAATTTACACCTTAGGCTCTGCTTCTGACTTGGGCCCAAATTGTAAAATGGTCTTATCTATTGGCGATTTCGTTCCAATTCACATTCCAAGTAATATTCGGCATGCTAATTACATTGCCGGTTGCCAAATTGCACTATATCTTATAGTTTCCGAGATATGGACTATCGATAATTTACATCTTAGGCTCTGCTTCTGACTTGGGCCCAAATTGTAAAATGGTCTTATCTATTGGCGATTTCGTTCCAATTCACATTCCAAGTAATATTCGGCATGCTAATTACATTGCCGGTTGCCAAATTGCATTATCTCTTATAGTTTCCGAGATATGGACTATCGATAATTTACACCTTAGGCTCTGCTTCTAACTTGGGCCCAAATTGTAATATGGTCTTATCTATTGGCGATTTCGTCCCAATTCACTTTCCAAGTAATATTCGGCATGCTAATTACATTGCCGGTTGCCAAATTGCATTATCCCTTATAGTTTCCGAGATATGGACTATCGACAATTTACACCTTAGGCTCTGCTTCTAACTTGGGCCCAAATTGTAAAATGGTCTTATCTATTGGCGATTTCGTTCCAATTCACATTCCAAGTAATATTCGGCATGCTAATTACATTGCCGGTTGCCAAATTGCATTATCTCTTATAGTTTCCGAGATATGGACTATCGATAATTTACACCTTAGGCTCTGCTTCTAACTTGGGCCCAAGTTGTAAAATTGTCTTATCTATTGGCGATTTCGTTCCAATTCACATTCCAAGTAATATTCGGCATGCTAATTACATTGCCGGTTGCCAAATTGCATTATCTCTTATAGTTCCCGAGATACGGACTATCGATAATTTACACCTTAGGCTCTGCTTCTAACTTGGGCCCAAGTTGTAAAATGGTCTTATCTATTGGCGATTTCGTTCCAATTCACATTCCAAGTAATATTCGGCGTGCTAATTACATTGCCGGTTGCCAAATTGCATTATCTCTTATAGTTTCCGAGATATGGACTATCGATAATTTACACCTTAGGCTCTGCTTCTAACTTGGGCCCAAGTTGTAAAATGGTCTTATCTATTGGCGATTTCGTTCCAATTCACATTCCAAGTAATATTCGGCATGTTAATTACATTGCCGGTTGCGAAATTACATTATCTCTTATAGTTTCCGAGATATGGACTATCAATAATTTACACCTTAGGCTCTGCTTCTAACTTGGGCCCAAATTGTAAAATGGTCTTATCTATTGGCGATTTCGTTCCAATTCACATTCCAAGTAATATTCGGCATGCTAATTACATTGCCGGTTGCCAAATTGCATTATATCTTATAGTTTCCGAGATATGGACTATGGATAATTTACACCTTAGGCTCTGCTTCTAACTTGGGCCCAAATTGTAAAATGGTCTTATCTATTGGCGATTTCGTTCCAATTTACATTCCAAGTAATATTCGGCATGCTAATTACATTGCCGGTTGCCAAATTGCATTATCTCTTATAGTTTCCGAGATATGGACTATCGATAATTTACACCTTAGGCTCTACTTCTAACTTGGGCCCAGATTGTAAAATGGTCTTATCTATTGGCGATTTCGTTCCAATTCACATTCCAAGTAATATTCGGCATGCTAATTACATTGCCGGTTGCCAAATTGCATTATCTCTTATAGTTTCCGAGATATGGACTATCGATAATTTACACCTTAGGCTCTGCTTCTAACTTGGGCCCAAATTGTAAAATGGTCTTCTCTATTGGCGATTTCGTTCCAATTCACATTCCAAGTAATATTCGGCATGCTAATTACATTGCGGGTTCCCAAATTGCATTATCTCTTATAGTTTCCGAGATATGGACTATCGATTATTTTTAACCTTAGGCTCTGCTTCTAACTTGGGCCCAAATTGTAAAATGGTCTTATCTATTGGCGATTTCGTTCCAATTCACATTCCAAGTAATATTCGGCATGCTAATTACATTGCCGGTTGCCAAATTGCATTATCTTTTATAGTTTCCGAGATATGGACTATCGATAATTTACACCTTAGGCTCTGCTTATAACTTGGGCCCAAATTGTAAAATGGCCTTATCTATTGGCGATTTCGTTCCAATTCACATTCCAAGTAATACTCGGCATGCTGATTACATTGCCGGTTGCCAAATTGCATTATTTCTTATAGTTTCAGAGATATGGACTATCGATAATTTACACCTTAGGCTCTGCTTCTAACTTGGGCCCAAATTGTAAAATGGTCTTATCTATTGCCTATTTCGTTCCAATTCACATTCCAAGTAATATTCGGCATGCTAATTACATTGCCGGTTGCCAAATTGCATTATCTCTTATAGTTTCCGAGATATGGACTATCGATAATTTACACCTTAGGATCTGCTTCTAACTTGGGCCCAAATTGTAAAATGGTCTTATCTATTGGCGATTTCGTTCCAATTCACATTCCAAGTAATATTCGGCATGCTAATTACATTGCCGGTTGCCAAATTGAATTATCTCCTATAGTTTCCGAGATATGGACTATCGATAATTTACACCTTAGGCTCTGCTTCTAACTTGGGCCCAAATTGTAAAATGGTCTTACCTATTGGCGATTTCGTTCCAATTCACATTCCAAGTAATATTCGGCATGCTAATTACATTGCCGGTGGCCAAGTTGCATTATCTCTTATAGTTTCCGAGATATGGACTATCGATAATTTACACCTTAGGCTCTGCTTCTAACTTGGGCCCAAATTGTAAAATGGTCTTATCTATTGGCGATTTCGTTCCAATTCACATTCCAAGTAATATTCGGCATGCTAATTACATTGCCGGTTGCCAAATTGCATTATCTCTTATAGTTTCCGAGATATGGACTATCGATAATTTACACCTTAGGCTCTGCTTCTAACTTGGGCCCAAATTGTAAAATGGTCTTATCTATTGGCGATTTCGTTCCAATTCACATTCCAAGTAATATTCGGCATGCTAATTACATTTCCGGTTGCCAAATTGAATTATCTCCTATAGTTTCCGAGATATGGACTATCGATAATTTACACCTTAGGCTCTGCTTCTAACTTGGGCCCAAATTGTAAAATGGTCTTACCTATTGGCGATTTCGTTCCAATTCACATTCCAAGTAATATTCGGCATGCTAATTACATTGCCGGTGGCCAAGTTGCATTATCTCTTATAGTTTCCGAAATATGGACTATCGATAATTTACACCTTAGGCTCTGCTTCTAACTTGGGCCCAAATTGTAAAATGGTCTTATCTATTGGCGATTTCGTTCCAATTCACATTCCAAGTAATATTCGGCATGCTAATTACATTGCCGGTTCCCAAATTGCATTATCTCTTATAGTTTCCGAGATATGGACTATCGATTATTTTTAACCTTAGGCTCTGCTTCTAACTTGGGCCCAAACTGTAAAATGGTCTTATCTATTGGCGATTTCGTTCCAATTCACATTCCAAGTAGTATTCGGCATGCTAATTACATTGCCGGTTGCCAAATTGCATTATCTCTTATAGTTTCCGAGATATGGACTATCGATAATTTACACCTTAGGCTCTGCTTCTAACTTGGGTACACCTTAGGCTCTGCTTCTAACTTGGGCCCAAATTGTAAAATGGTCTTATCTATTGGCGATTTCGTCCCAATTCACATTCCAAGTAATATTCGGCATGCTAATTACATTGCCAGTTGCCAAATTGCATTATCTCTTATAGTTTTCGAGATATGGACTATGGATAATTTACACCTTAGGCTCTGCTTCTAACTTGGGCCCAAATTGTAAAATGGTCTTATCTATTGGCGATTTCATTCCAATTCACATTCCAAGTAATATTCGGCATGCTAATTACATTGCCAGTTGCCAAATTGCATTATCTCTTATAGTTTCCGAGATATGGACTATGGATAATTTACACCTTAGGCTCTGCTTCTAACTTGGGCCCAAATTGTAAAATGGTCTTATCTATTGGCGATTTCATTCCAATTCACATTCCAAGTAATATTCGGCATGCTAATAACATTGCCGGTTGCCAAATTGCATTATCTCTTATAGTTTCCGAGATATGGACTATCGATAATTTACACCTTAGGCTCTGCTTCTAACTTGGGCCCAAATTGTAAAATGGTCTTATCTATTGGCGATTTCGTTCCAATTCACATTCCAAGTAATATTCGGCATGCTAATTACATTGCCGGTTGCCAAATTGCATTATCTCTTATAGTTTCCGAGATATGGACTATCGGTAATTTACACCTTAGGCTCTGCTTCTAACTTGGGCCCAAATTGTAAAATCGTCTTCTATTGGCGATTTCGTTCCAATTCACATTCCAAGTAATATTCGGCATGCTAATTACATTGCCGGTTGCCAAATTGCATTATCTCTTATAGTTTCCGAGATATGGACTATCGATAATTTACACCTTAGGCTCTGCTTCTAACTTGGGCCCAAATTGTAAAATGGTCTTATCTATTGGCGATTTCATTCCAATTCAGATTCCAAGTAATATTCGGCATGCTAATTACATTGCCGGTTGCCAAATTGCATTATCTCTTATAGTTTCCGAGATATGGACTATCGATAATTTACACCTTAGGCTCTGCTTCTAACTTGGGCCCAAATTGTAAAATGGTCTTATCTATTGGCGATTTCGTTCCAATTCACATTCCAAGTAATATTCGGCATGCTAATTACATTGCCGGTTGCCAAATTGCATTATCTCTTATAGTTTCCGAGATATGAACTATCGGTAATTTACACCTTAGGCTCTGCTTCTAACTTGGGCCCAAATTGTAAAATCGTCTTATCTATTGGCGATTTCGTTCCAATTCACATTCCAAGTAATATTCGGCATGCTAATTACATTGCCGGTTGCCAAATTGCATTATCTCTTATAGTTTCCGAGATATGGACTATCGATAATTTACACCTTAGGCTCTGCTTCTAACTTGGGCCCAAATTGTAAAATGGTCTTATCTATTGGCGATTTCGTTCCAATTCACATTCCAAGTAATATTCGGCATGCTAATTACATTGCCAGTTGCCAAATTGAATTATCTCTTATAGTTTCCGAGATATGGACCATCGATAATTTACACCTTAGGCTCTGCTTCTAACTTGGGCCCAAATTGTAAAATGGTCTTATCTATTGGCGATTTCGTTCCAATTCATATTCCAAGTGGTATTCGGCATGCTAATTACATTGCCGGTTGCCAAATTGCATTATCTCTTATAGTTTCCGAGATATGGACTATCGATAATTTACACCTTAGGCTCTGCTTCTAACTTGGGCCCAAATTGTAAAATGGCCTTATCTATTGGCGATTTCGTCCCAATTCACATTCCAAGTAATATTCGGCATGCTAATTACATTGCCGGTTGCCAAATTGCATTATCTCTTATAGTTTCCGAGATATGGACTATCGATAATTTACACCTTAGGCTCTGCTTCTAACTTGGGCCCAAATTGTAAAATGGTCTTATCTATTGGCGATTTCGTTCCAATTCACATTCCAAGTAATATTCGGCATGCTAATTACATTGCCGGTTGCCAAATTGCATTATCTCTTTTAGTTTCCGAGATATGGACTATCGATAATTTACACCTTAGGCTCTGCTTCTAACTTGGGCCCAAATTGTAAAATGGTCTTATCTATTGGCGATTTCGTTCCAATTCACATTCCAAGTAATATTCGGCATGCTAATTACATTGCCGGTTGCCAAATTGAATTATCTCTTATAGTTTCCGAGATATGGACTATCGATAATTTACACCTTAGGCTCTGCTTCTAACTTGGGCCCAAATTGTAAAATGGTCTTATCTATTGGCGATTTCGTTCCAATTCACATTCCAAGTAATATTCGGCATGCTAATTACATTGCCGGTTTCCAAATTGAATTATCTCTTATAGTTTCCGAGATATGGACTATCGATAATTTACACCTTAGGCTCTGCTTCTAACTTGGGCCCAAATTGTAAAATGGTCTTACCTATTGGCGATTTCGTTCCAATTCACATTCCAAGTAATATTCGGCATGCTAATTACATTGCCGGTTGCCAAATTGCATTATATCTTATAGTTTCCGAGATATGGACTATCGATAATTTACACCTTAGGCTCTGCTTCTAACTTGGGCCCAAATTGTAAAATGGTCTTATCTATTGGCGATTTCGTTCCAATTCACATTCCAAGTAATATTCGGCATGCTAATTACATTGCCGGTTGCCAAATTGCATTATCTCTTATAGTTTCCGAGATATGGACTATCGATAATTTACACCTTAGGCTCTGCTTCTAACTTGGGCCCAAATTGTAATATGGTCTTATCTATTGGCGATTTCGTTCCAATTCACTCTCCAAGTAATATTCGGCATGCTAATTACATTGCCGGTTCCCAAATTGCATTATCTCTTATAGTTTCCGAGATATGGACTATCGATTATTTTTAACCTTAGGCTCTGCTTCTAACTTGGGCCCAAACTGTAAAATGGTCTTATCTATTGGCGATTTCGTTCCAATTCACATTCCAAGTAGTATTCGGCATGCTAATTACATTGCCGGTTGCCAAATTGCATTATCTCTTATAGTTTCCGAGATATGGACTATCGATAATTTACACCTTAGGCTCTGCTTCTAACTTGGGCCCAAATTGTAAAATGGTCTTATCTATTGGCGATTTCGTCCCAATTCACATTCCAAGTAATATTCGGCATGCTAATTACATTGCCGGTTCCCAAATTGCATTATCTCTTATAGTTTCCGAGATATGGACTATCGATTATTTTTAACCTTAGGCTCTGCTTCTAACTTGGGCCCAAACTGTAAAATGGTCTTATCTATTGGCGATTTCGTTCCAATTCACATTCCAAGTAATATTCGGCATGCTAATTACATTGCCGGTGGCCAAGTTGCATTATCTCTTATAGTTTCCGAAATATGGACTATCGATAATTTACACCTTAGGCTCTGCTTCTAACTTGGGCCCAAATTGTAAAATGGTCTTATCTATTGGCGATTTCGTTCCAATTCACATTCCAAGTAATATTCGGCATGCTAATTACATTGCCGGTTCCCAAATTGCATTATCTCTTATAGTTTCCGAGATATGGACTATCGATTATTTTTAACCTTAGGCTCTGCTTCTAACTTGGGCCCAAACTGTAAAATGGTCTTATCTATTGGCGATTTCGTTCCAATTCACATTCCAAGTAGTATTCGGCATGCTAATTACATTGCCGGTTGCCAAATTGCATTATCTCTTATAGTTTCCGAGATATGGACTATCGATAATTTACACCTTAGGCTCTGCTTCTAACTTGGGCCCAAATTGTAAAATGGTCTTATCTATTGGCGATTTAGTCCCAATTCACATTCCAAGTAATATTCGGCATGCTAATTACATTGCCAGTTGCCAAATTGCATTATCTCTTATAGTTTTCGAGATATGGACTATGGATAATTTACACCTTAGGCTCTGCTTCTAACTTGGGCCCAAATTGTAAAATGGTCTTATCTATTGGCGATTTCATTCCAATTCACATTCCAAGTAATATTCGGCATGCTAATTACATTGCCAGTTGCCAAATTGCATTATCTCTTATAGTTTCCGA
This sequence comes from Rhynchophorus ferrugineus, assembly GCF_030347505.1. Lineage (NCBI taxonomy): Eukaryota > Metazoa > Arthropoda > Insecta > Coleoptera > Curculionidae > Rhynchophorus > Rhynchophorus ferrugineus. The sequence continues at coordinate 199,173 of NW_027472732.1, read as the reverse complement.
GATATGGACTATGGATAATTTACACCTTAGGCTCTGCTTCTAACTTGGGCCCAAATTGTAAAATGGTCTTATCTATTGGCGATTTCATTCCAATTCACATTCCAAGTAATATTCGGCATGCTAATAACATTGCCGGTTGCCAAATTGCATTATCTCTTATAGTTTCCGAGATATGGACTATCGATAATTTACACCTTAGGCTCTGCTTCTAACTTGGGCCCAAATTGTAAAATGGTCTTATCTATTGGCGATTTCGTTCCAATTCACATTCCAAGTAATATTCGGCATGCTAATTACATTGCCGGTTGCCAAATTGCATTATCTCTTATAGTTTCCGAGATATGGACTATCGATTATTTTTAACCTTAGGCTCTGCTTCTAACTTGGGCCCAAACTGTAAAATGGTCTTATCTATTGGCGATTTCGTTCCAATTCACATTCCAAGTAATATTCGGCATGCTAATTACATTGCCGGTTCCCAAATTGCATTATCTCTTATAGTTTCCGAGATATGGACTATCGATTATTTTTAACCTTAGGCTCTGCTTCTAACTTGGGCCCAAACTGTAAAATGGTCTTATCTATTGGCGATTTCGTTCCAATTCACATTCCAAGTAGTATTCGGCATGCTAATTACATTGCCGGTTGCCAAATTGCATTATCTCTTATAGTTTCCGAGATATGGACTATCGATAATTTACACCTTAGGCTCTGCTTCTAACTTGGGCCCAAATTGTAAAATGGTCTTATCTATTGGCGATTTCGTCCCAATTCACATTCCAAGTAATATTCGGCATGCTAATTACATTGCCAGTTGCCAAATTGCATTATCTCTTATAGTTTTCGAGATATGGACTATGGATAATTTACACCTTAGGCTCTGCTTCTAACTTGGGCCCAAATTGTAAAATGGTCTTATCTATTGGCGATTTCATTCCAATTCACATTCCAAGTAATATTCGGCATGCTAATTACATTGCCAGTTGCCAAATTGCATTATCTCTTATAGTTTCCGAGATATGGACTATGGATAATTTACACCTTAGGCTCTGCTTCTAACTTGGGCCCAAATTGTAAAATGGTCTTATCTATTGGCGATTTCGTTCCAATTCACATTCCAAGTAATATTCGGCATGCTAATTACATTGCCGGTTCCCAAATTGCATTATCTCTTATAGTTTCCGAGATATGGACTATCGATTATTTTTAACCTTAGGCTCTGCTTCTAACTTGGGCCCAAACTGTAAAATGGTCTTATCTATTGGCGATTTCGTTCCAATTCACATTCCAAGTAGTATTCGGCATGCTAATTACATTGCCGGTTGCCAAATTGCATTATCTCTTATAGTTTCCGAGATATGGACTATCGATAATTTACACCTTAGGCTCTGCTTCTAACTTGGGCCCAAATTGTAAAATGGTCTTATCTATTGGCGATTTCGTCCCAATTCACATTCCAAGTAATATTCGGCATGCTAATTACATTGCCAGTTGCCAAATTGCATTATCTCTTATAGTTTTCGAGATATGGACTATGGATAATTTACACCTTAGGCTCTGCTTCTAACTTGGGCCCAAATTGTAAAATGGTCTTATCTATTGGCGATTTCATTCCAATTCACATTCCAAGTAATATTCGGCATGCTAATTACATTGCCAGTTGCCAAATTGCATTATCTCTTATAGTTTCCGAGATATGGACTATCGATAATTTACACCTTAGGCTCTGCTTCTAACTTGGGCCCAAATTGTAAAATGGTCTTATCTATTGGCGATTTCGTTCCAATTCACATTCCAAGTAATATTCGGCATGCTAATTACATTGCCGGTTGCCAAATTGCATTATCTCTTATAGTTTCCGAGATATGGACTATCGGTAATTTACACCTTAGGCTCTGCTTCTAACTTGGGCCCAAATTGTAAAATCGTCTTCTATTGGCGATTTCGTTCCAATTCACATTCCAAGTAATATTCGGCATGCTAATTACATTGCCGGTTGCCAAATTGCATTATCTCTTATAGTTTCCGAGATATGGACTATCGATAATTTACACCTTAGGCTCTGCTTCTAACTTGGGCCCAAATTGTAAAATGGTCTTATCTATTGGCGATTTCATTCCAATTCAGATTCCAAGTAATATTCGGCATGCTAATTACATTGCCGGTTGCCAAATTGCATTATCTCTTATAGTTTCCGAGATATGGACTATCGATAATTTACACCTTAGGCTCTGCTTCTAACTTGGGCCCAAATTGTAAAATGGTCTTATCTATTGGCGATTTCGTTCCAATTCACATTCCAAGTAATATTCGGCATGCTAATTACATTGCCGGTTGCCAAATTGCATTATCTCTTATAGTTTCCGAGATATGAACTATCGGTAATTTACACCTTAGGCTCTGCTTCTAACTTGGGCCCAAATTGTAAAATCGTCTTATCTATTGGCGATTTCGTTCCAATTCACATTCCAAGTAATATTCGGCATGCTAATTACATTGCCGGTTGCCAAATTGCATTATCTCTTATAGTTTCCGAGATATGGACTATCGATAATTTACACCTTAGGCTCTGCTTCTAACTTGGGCCCAAATTGTAAAATGGTCTTATCTATTGGCGATTTCGTTCCAATTCACATTCCAAGTAATATTCGGCATGCTAATTACATTGCCAGTTGCCAAATTGAATTATCTCTTATAGTTTCCGAGATATGGACCATCGATAATTTACACCTTAGGCTCTGCTTCTAACTTGGGCCCAAATTGTAAAATGGTCTTATCTATTGGCGATTTCGTTCCAATTCATATTCCAAGTGGTATTCGGCATGCTAATTACATTGCCGGTTGCCAAATTGCATTATCTCTTATAGTTTCCGAGATATGGACTATCGATAATTTACACCTTAGGCTCTGCTTCTAACTTGGGCCCAAATTGTAAAATGGCCTTATCTATTGGCGATTTCGTCCCAATTCACATTCCAAGTAATATTCGGCATGCTAATTACATTGCCGGTTGCCAAATTGCATTATCTCTTATAGTTTCCGAGATATGGACTATCGATAATTTACACCTTAGGCTCTGCTTCTAACTTGGGCCCAAATTGTAAAATGGTCTTATCTATTGGCGATTTCGTTCCAATTCACATTCCAAGTAATATTCGGCATGCTAATTACATTGCCGGTTGCCAAATTGCATTATCTCTTTTAGTTTCCGAGATATGGACTATCGATAATTTACACCTTAGGCTCTGCTTCTAACTTGGGCCCAAATTGTAAAATGGTCTTATCTATTGGCGATTTCGTTCCAATTCACATTCCAAGTAATATTCGGCATGCTAATTACATTGCCGGTTGCCAAATTGAATTATCTCTTATAGTTTCCGAGATATGGACTATCGATAATTTACACCTTAGGCTCTGCTTCTAACTTGGGCCCAAATTGTAAAATGGTCTTATCTATTGGCGATTTCGTTCCAATTCACATTCCAAGTAATATTCGGCATGCTAATTACATTGCCGGTTTCCAAATTGAATTATCTCTTATAGTTTCCGAGATATGGACTATCGATAATTTACACCTTAGGCTCTGCTTCTAACTTGGGCCCAAATTGTAAAATGGTCTTACCTATTGGCGATTTCGTTCCAATTCACATTCCAAGTAATATTCGGCATGCTAATTACATTGCCGGTTGCCAAATTGCATTATATCTTATAGTTTCCGAGATATGGACTATCGATAATTTACACCTTAGGCTCTGCTTCTAACTTGGGCCCAAATTGTAAAATGGTCTTATCTATTGGCGATTTCGTTCCAATTCACATTCCAAGTAATATTCGGCATGCTAATTACATTGCCGGTTGCCAAATTGCATTATCTCTTATAGTTTCCGAGATATGGACTATCGATAATTTACACCTTAGGCTCTGCTTCTAACTTGGGCCCAAATTGTAAAATGGTCTTATCTATTGGCGATTTCGTCCCAATTCACATTCCAAGTAATATTCGGCATGCTAATTACATTGCCAGTTGCCAAATTGCATTATCTCTTATAGTTTTCGAGATATGGACTATGGATAATTTACACCTTAGGCTCTGCTTCTAACTTGGGCCCAAATTGTAAAATGGTCTTATCTATTGGCGATTTCATTCCAATTCACATTCCAAGTAATATTCGGCATGCTAATTACATTGCCGGTTGCCAAATTGCATTGTCACTTGTAGTTTCCGAGATATGGACTATCGATAATTTACACCTTAGGCTCTGCTTCTAACTTGGGCCCAAATTGTAAAATGGTCTTATCTATTGGCGATTTCGTCCCAATTCACATTCCAAGTAATATTCGGCATGCTAATTACATTGCCAGTTGCCAAATTGCATTATCTCTTATAGTTTCCGAGATATGGACTATGGATAATTTACACCTTAGGCTCTGCTTCTAACTTGGGCCCAAATTGTAAAATGGTCTTATCTATTGGCGATTTCGTTCCAATTCACATTCCAAGTAATATTCGGCATGCTAATTACATTGCCGGTTGCCAAATTGCATTATCTCTTATAGTTTCCGAGATATGGACTATCGATAATTTACACCTTAGGCTCTGCTTCTAACTTGGGCCCAAATTGTAAAATGGTCTTATCTATTGGCGATTTCGTTCCAATTCACATTCCAAGTAATATTCGGCATGCTAATTACATTGCCGGTTGCCAAATTGCATTATCTCTTATAGTTTCCGAGATATGGACTATCGGTAATTTACACCTTAGGCTCTGCTTCTAACTTGGGCCCAAATTGTAAAATGGTCTTATCTATTGGCGATTTCGTTCCAATTCACATTCCAAGTAATATTCGGCATGCTAATTACATTGCCGGTTGCCAAATTGAATTATCTCTTATAGTTTCCGAGATATGGACTATCGATAATTTACACCTTAGGCTCTGCTTCTAACTTGGGCCCAAATTGTAAAATGGTCTTATCTATTGGCGATTTCGTTCCAATTCACATTCCAAGTAATATTCGGCATGCTAATTACATTGCCGGTTTCCAAATTGAATTATATCTTATAGTTTCCGAGATATGGACTATTGATAATTTACACCTTAGGCTCTGCTTCTAACTTGGGCCCAAATTGTAAAATGGTCTTACCTATTGGCGATTTCGTTCCAATTCACATTCCAAGTAATATTCGGCATGCTAATTACATTGCCGGTTGCCAATTTGCATTATATCTTATAGTTTCCGAGATATGGACTATCGATAATTTACACCTTAGGCTCTGCTTCTAACTTGGGCCCAAATTGTAAAATGGTCTTATCTATTGGCGATTTCGTTCCAATTCATATTCCAAGTAATATTCGGCATGCTAATTACATTGCCGGTTGCCAAATTGCATTATCTCTTATAGTTTCCGAGATATGGACTATCGATAATTTACACCTTAGGCTCTGCTTCTAACTTGGGCCCAAATTGTAATATGGTCTTATCTATTGGCGATTTCGTTCCAATTCACTTTCCAAGTAATATTCGGCATGCTAATTACATTGCCGGTTGCCAAATTGCATTATCTCTTATAGTTTCCGAGATATGGACTATCGACAATTTACACCTTAGGCTCTGCTTCTAACTTGGGCCCAAATTGTAAAATGGCCTTATCTATTGGCGATTTCGTTCCAATTCACATTCCAAGTAATATTCGGCATGCTAATTACATTGCCGGTTGCCAAATTGCATTATCTCTTATAGTTTCCGAGATATGGACTATCGATAATTTACACCTTAGGCTCTGCTTCTAACTTGGGCCCAAGTTGTAAAATGGTCTTATCTATTGGCGATTTCGTTCCAATTCACATTCCAAGTAATATTCGGCATGCTAATTACATTGCCGGTTGCCAAATTGCATTATCTCTTATAGTTTCTGAGATATGGACTATCGATAATTTACACCTTAGGCTCTGCTTCTAACTTGGGCCCAAATTATAAAATAGTCTTATCTATTGGCGATTTCGTTCCAATTCACATTCCAAGTAATATTCGGCATGCTAATTACATTGCCGGTTGCCAAATTGCATTATCTCTTATAGTTTCCGAGATACGGACTATCGATAATTTACACCTTAGGCTCTGCTTCTAACTTGGGCCCAAATTGTAAAATGGTCTTATCTATTGGCGATTTCGTTCCAATTCACACTCCAAGTAATATTCGGCATGTTAATTACATTGCCGGTTGCGAAATTGCATTATCTCTTATAGTTTCCGAGATATGGACTATCAATAATTTACACCTTAGGCTCTGCTTCTAACTTGGGCCCAAATTGTAAAATGGTCTTATCTATTGGCGATTTCGTTCCAATTCACATTCCAAGTAATATTCGGCATGCTAATTACATTGCCGGTTGCCAAATTGCATTATATCTTATAGTTTCCGAGATATGGACTATGGATAATTTACACCTTAGGCTCTGCTTCTAACTTGGGCCCAAATTGTAAAATGGTCTTATCTATTGGCGATTTCGTTCCAATTCACATTCCAAGTAATATTCGGCATGCTAATTACATTGCCGGTTGCCAAATTGCATTATCTCTTATAGTTTCCGAGATATGGACTATCGATAATTTACACCTTAGGCTCTGCTTCTAACTTGGGCCCAAATTGTAAAATGGTCTTATCTATTGGCGATTTCGTTCCAATTCACATTCCAAGTAATATTCGGCATGCTAATTACATTGCCGGTTGCCAAATTGCATTATCTCTTATAGTTTCCGAGATATGGACTATCGATAATTTACACCTTAGGCTCTGCTTCTAACTTGGGCCCAAATTGTAAAATGGTCTTCTCTATTGGCGATTTCGTTCCAATTCACATTCCAAGTAATATTCGGCATGCTAATTACATTGCGGGTTCCCAAATTGCATTATCTCTTATAGTTTCCGAGATATGGACTATCGATTATTTTTAACCTTAGGCTCTGCTTCTTACTTGGGCCCAAACTGTAAAATGGTCTTATCTATTGGCGATTTCGTTCCAATTCACATTCCAAGTAGTATTCGGCATGCTAATTACATTGACGGTTGCCAAATTGCATTATCTCTTATAGTTTCCGAGATATGGACTATCGATAATTTACACCTTAGGCTCTGCTTCTAACTTGGGCCCAAATTGTAAAATGGTCTTATCTATATGCGATTTCGTCCCAATTCACATTCCAAGTAATATTCGTCATGCTAATTACATTGCCAGTTGCCAAATTGCATTATCTCTTATAGTTTCCGAGATATGGACTATGGATAATTTACACCTTAGGCTCTGCTTCTAACTTGGGCCCAAATTGTAAAATGGTCTTATCTATTGGCGATTTCATTCCAATTCACCTTCCAAGTAATATTCGGCATGCTAATTACATTGCCGGTTGCCAAATTGCATTATCTCTTATAGTTTCCGAGATGTGGACTATCGATAATTTACACCTTAGGCTCTGCTTCTAACTTGGGCCCAAATTGTAAAATGGTCTTATCTATTGGCGATTTCGTTCCAATTCACATTCCAAGTGGTATTCGGCATGCTAATTACATTGCCGGTTGCCAAATTGCATTATCTCTTATAGTTTCCGAGATATGGACTATCGATAATTTACACCTTAGGCTCTGCTTCTAACTTGGGCCCAAATTGTAAAATGGTCTTATCTATTGGCGATTTCGTCCCAATTCACATTCCAAGTAATATTCGGCATGCTAATTACATTGCCGGTTGCGAAACTGCATTATCTCTTATAGTTTCCGAGATATGGACTATCGATAATTTACACCTTAGGCTCTGCTTCTAACTTGGGCCCAAATAGTAAAATGGTTTTATCTATTGGCGATTTCGTTCCAATTCACATTCCAAGTAATATTCGGCATGCTAATTACATTGCCGGTTGCCAAATTGCATTATCTCTTTTAGTTTCCGAGATATGGACTATCGATAATTTACACCTTAGGCTCTGCTTCTAACTTGGGCCCAAATTGTAAAATGGTCTTATCTATTGGCGATTTCGTTCCAATTCACATTTCAAGTAATATTCGGCATGCTAATTACATTGCCGGTTGCCAAATTGAATTATCTCTTATAGTTTCCGAGATATGGACTATCGATAATTTACACCTTAGGCTCTGCTTCTAACTTGGGCCCAAATTGTAAAATGGTCTTATCTATTGGCGATTTCGTTCCAATTCACATTCCAAGTAATATTCGGCATTCTAATTACATTGCCGGTTTCCAAATTGAATTATCTCTTATAGTTTCCGAGATATGGACTATCGATAATTTACACCTTAGGCTCTGCTTCTAACTTGGGCCCAAATTGTAAAATGGTCTTACCTATTGGCGATTTCGTTCCAATTCACATTCCAAGTAATATTCGGCATGCTAATTACATTGCCGGTTGCCAAATTGCATTATATCTTATAGTTTCCGAGATATGGACTATCGATAATTTACACCTTAGGCTCTGCTTCTGACTTGGGCCCAAATTGTAAAATGGTCTTATCTATTGGCGATTTCGTTCCAATTCACATTCCAAGTAATATTCGGCATGCTAATTACATTGCCGTTTGCCAAATTGCATTATATCTTATAGTTTCCGAGATATGGACTATCGATAATTTACACCTTAGGCTCTGCTTCTAACTTGGGCCCAAATTGTAATATGGTCTTATCTATTGGCGATTTCGTTCCAATTCACTTTCCAAGTAATATTCGGCATGCTAATTACATTGCCGGTTGCCAAATTGCATTATCCCTTATAGTTTCCGAGATATGGACTATCGACAATTTACACCTTAGGCTCTGCTTCTAACTTGGGCCCAAATTGTAAAATGGTCTTATCTATTGGCGATTTCGTTCCAATTCACATTCCAAGTAATATTCGGCATGCTAATTACATTGCCGGTTGCCAAATTGCATTATCTCTTATAGTTTCCGAGATATGGACTATCGATAATTTACACCTTAGGCTCTGCTTCTAACTTGGGCCCAAGTTGTAAAATTGTCTTATCTATTGGCGATTTCGTTCCAATTCACATTCCAAGTAATATTCGGCGTGCTAATTACATTGCCGGTTGCCAAATTGCATTATCTCTTATAGTTTCCGAGATATGGACTATCGATAATTTACACCTTAGGCTCTGCTTCTAACTTGGGCCCAAGTTGTAAAATGGTCTTATCTATTGGCGATTTCGTTCCAATTCACATTCCAAGTAATATTCGGCATGTTAATTACATTGCCGGTTACGAAATTACATTATCTCTTATAGTTTCCGAGATATGGACTATCAATAATTTACACCTTAGGCTCTGCTTCTAACTTGGGCCCAAATTGTAAAATGGTCTTATCTATTGGCGATTTCGTTCCAATTCACATTCCAAGTAATATTCGGCATGCTAATTACATTGCCGGTTGCCAAATTGCATTATATCTTATAGTTTCCGAGATATGGACTATGGATAATTTACACCTTAGGCTCTGCTTCTAACTTGGGCCCAAATTGTAAAATGGTCTTATCTATTGGCGATTTCGTTCCAATTTACATTCCAAGTAATATTCGGCATGCTAATTACATTGCCGGTTGCCAAATTGCATTATCTCTTATAGTTTCCGAGATATGGACTATCGATAATTTACACCTTAGGCTCTACTTCTAACTTGGGCCCAGATTGTAAAATGGTCTTATCTATTGGCGATTTCGTTCCAATTCACATTCCAAGTAATATTCGGCATGCTAATTACATTGCCGGTTGCCAAATTGCATTATCTCTTATAGTTTCCGAGATATGGACTATCGATAATTTACACCTTAGGCTCTGCTTCTAACTTGGGCCCAAATTGTAAAATGGTCTTCTCTATTGGCGATTTCGTTCCAATTCACATTCCAAGTAATATTCGGCATGCTAATTACATTGCGGGTTCCCAAATTGCATTATCTCTTATAGTTTCCGAGATATGGACTATCGATTATTTTTAACCTTAGGCTCTGCTTCTAACTTGGGCCCAAATTGTAAAATGGTCTTATCTATTGGCGATTTCGTTCCAATTCACATTCCAAGTAATATTCGGCATGCTAATTACATTGCCGGTTGCCAAATTGCATTATCTTTTATAGTTTCCGAGATATGGACTATCGATAATTTACACCTTAGGCTCTGCTTATAACTTGGGCCCAAATTGTAAAATGGCCTTATCTATTGGCGATTTCGTTCCAATTCACATTCCAAGTAATACTCGGCATGCTGATTACATTGCCGGTTGCCAAATTGCATTATTTCTTATAGTTTCAGAGATATGGACTATCGATAATTTACACCTTAGGCTCTGCTTCTAACTTGGGCCCAAATTGTAAAATGGTCTTATCTATTGCCTATTTCGTTCCAATTCACATTCCAAGTAATATTCGGCATGCTAATTACATTGCCGGTTGCCAAATTGCATTATCTCTTATAGTTTCCGAGATATGGACTATCGATAATTTACACCTTAGCATCTGCTTCTAACTTGGGCCCAAATTGTAAAATGGTCTTATCTATTGGCGATTTCGTTCCAATTCACATTCCAAGTAATATTCGGCATGCTAATTACATTGCCGGTTGCCAAATTGAATTATCTCCTATAGTTTCCGAGATATGGACTATCGATAATTTACACCTTAGGCTCTGCTTCTAACTTGGGCCCAAATTGTAAAATGGTCTTACCTATTGGCGATTTCGTTCCAATTCACATTCCAAGTAATATTCGGCATGCTAATTACATTGCCGGTGGCCAAGTTGCATTATCTCTTATAGTTTCCGAGATATGGACTATCGATAATTTACACCTTAGGCTCTGCTTCTAACTTGGGCCCAAATTGTAAAATGGTCTTATCTATTGGCGATTTCGTTCCAATTCACATTCCAAGTAATATTCGGCATGCTAATTACATTTCCGGTTGCCAAATTGAATTATCTCCTATAGTTTCCGAGATATGGACTATCGATAATTTACACCTTAGGCTCTGCTTCTAACTTGGGCCCAAATTGTAAAATGGTCTTACCTATTGGCGATTTCGTTCCAATTCACATTCCAAGTAATATTCGGCATGCTAATTACATTGCCGGTGGCCAAGTTGCATTATCTCTTATAGTTTCCGAAATATGGACTATCGATAATTTACACCTTAGGCTCTGCTTCTAACTTGGGCCCAAATTGTAAAATGGTCTTATCTATTGGCGATTTCGTTCCAATTCACATTCCAAGTAATATTCGGCATGCTAATTACATTGCCGGTTCCCAAATTGCATTATCTCTTATAGTTTCCGAGATATGGACTATCGATTATTTTTAACCTTAGGCTCTGCTTCTAACTTGGGCCCAAACTGTAAAATGGTCTTATCTATTGGCGATTTCGTTCCAATTCACATTCCAAGTAGTATTCGGCATGCTAATTACATTGCCGGTTGCCAAATTGCATTATCTCTTATAGTTTCCGAGATATGGACTATCGATAATTTACACCTTAGGCTCTGCTTCTAACTTGGGCCCAAATTGTAAAATGGTCTTATCTATTGGCGATTTCGTCCCAATTCACATTCCAAGTAATATTCGGCATGCTAATTACATTGCCAGTTGCCAAATTGCATTATCTCTTATAGTTTTCGAGATATGGACTATGGATAATTTACACCTTAGGCTCTGCTTCTAACTAGGGCCCAAATTGTAAAATGGTCTTATCTATTGGCGATTTCATTCCAATTCACATTCCAAGTAATATTCGGCATGCTAATTACATTGCCGGTTGCCAAATTGCATTATCTCTTATAGTTTCCGAGATATGGACTATCGATAATTTACACCTTAGGCTCTGCTTCTAACTTGGGCCCAAATTGTAAAATGGTCTTATCTATTGGCGATTTCGTCCCAATTCACATTCCAAGTAATATTCGGCATGCTAATTACATTGCCAGTTGCCAAATTGCATTATCTCTTATAGTTTCCGAGATATGGACTATGGATAATTTACACCTTAGGCTCTGCTTCTAACTTGGGCCCAAATTGTAAAATGGTCTTATCTATTGGCGATTTCATTCCAATTCACACTCCAAGTAATATTCGGCATGCTAATAACATTGCCGGTTGCCAAATTGCATTATCTCTTATAGTTTCCGAGATATGGACTATCGATAATTTACACCTTAGGCTCTGCTTCTAACTTGGGCCCAAATTGTAAAATGGTCTTATCTATTGGCGATTTCGTTCCAATTCACATTCCAAGTAATATTCGGCATGCTAATTACATTGCCGGTTGCCAAATTGCATTATCTCTTATAGTTTCCGAGATATGGACTATCGGTAATTTACACCTTAGGCTCTGCTTCTAACTTGGGCCCAAATTGTAAAATCGTCTTCTATTGGCGATTTCGTTCCAATTCACATTCCAAGTAATATTCGGCATGCTAATTACATTGCCGGTTGCCAAATTGCATTATCTCTTATAGTTTCCGAGATATGGACTATCGATAATTTACACCTTAGGCTCTGCTTCTAACTTGGGCCCAAATTGTAAAATGGCCTTATCTATTGGCGATTTCATTCCAATTCAGATTCCAAGTAATATTCGGCATGCTAATTACATTGCCGGTTGCCAAATTGCATTATCTCTTATAGTTTCCGAGATATGGACTATCGATAATTTACACCTTAGGCTCTGCTTCTAACTTGGGCCCAAATTGTAAAATGGTCTTACCTATTGGCGATTTCGTTCCAATTCACATTCCAAGTAATATTCGGCATGCTAATTACATTGCCGGTGGCCAAGTTGCATTATCTCTTATAGTTTCCGAAATATGGACTATCGATAATTTACACCTTAGGCTCTGCTTCTAACTTGGGCCCAAATTGTAAAATGGTCTTATCTATTGGCGATTTCGTTCCAATTCACATTCCAAGTAATATTCGGCATGCTAATTACATTGCCGGTTCCCAAATTGCATTATCTCTTATAGTTTCCGAGATATGGACTATCGATTATTTTTAACCTTAGGCTCTGCTTCTAACTTGGGCCCAAACTGTAAAATGGTCTTATCTATTGGCGATTTCGTTCCAATTCACATTCCAAGTAGTATTCGGCATGCTAATTACATTGCCGGTTGCCAAATTGCATTATCTCTTATAGTTTCCGAGATATGGACTATCGATAATTTACACCTTAGGCTCTGCTTCTAACTTGGGCCCAAATTGTAAAATGGTCTTATCTATTGGCGATTTCGTCCCAATTCACATTCCAAGTAATATTCGGCATGCTAATTACATTGCCAGTTGCCAAATTGCATTATCTCTTATAGTTTTCGAGATATGGACTATGGATAATTTACACCTTAGGCTCTGCTTCTAACTTGGGCCCAAATTGTAAAATGGTCTTATCTATTGGCGATTTCATTCCAATTCACATTCCAAGTAATATTCGGCATGCTAATTACATTGCCGGTTGCCAAATTGCATTATCTCTTATAGTTTCCGAGATATGGACTATCGATAATTTACACCTTAGGCTCTGCTTCTAACTTGGGCCCAAATTGTAAAATGGTCTTATCTATTGGCGATTTCGTCCCAATTCACATTCCAAGTAATATTCGGCATGCTAATTACATTGCCAGTTGCCAAATTGCATTATCTCTTATAGTTTCCGAGATATGGACTATGGATAATTTACACCTTAGGCTCTGCTTCTAACTTGGGCCCAAATTGTAAAATGGTCTTATCTATTGGCGATTTCATTCCAATTCACACTCCAAGTAATATTCGGCATGCTAATAACATTGCCGGTTGCCAAATTGCATTATCTCTTATAGTTTCCGAGATATGGACTATCGATAATTTACACCTTAGGCTCTGCTTCTAACTTGGGCCCAAATTGTAAAATGGTCTTATCTATTGGCGATTTCGTTCCAATTCACATTCCAAGTAATATTCGGCATGCTAATTACATTGCCGGTTGCCAAATTGCATTATCTCTTATAGTTTCCGAGATATGGACTATCGGTAATTTACACCTTAGGCTCTGCTTCTAACTTGGGCCCAAATTGTAAAATCGTCTTCTATTGGCGATTTCGTTCCAATTCACATTCCAAGTAATATTCGGCATGCTAATTACATTGCCGGTTGCCAAATTGCATTATCTCTTTTAGTTTCCGAGATATGGACTATCGATAATTTACACCTTAGGCTCTGCTTCTAACTTGGGCCCAAATTGTAAAATGGCCTTATCTATTGGCGATTTCATTCCAATTCAGATTCCAAGTAATATTCGGCATGCTAATTACATTGCCGGTTGCCAAATTGCATTATCTCTTATAGTTTCCGAGATATGGACTATCGATAATTTACACCTTAGGCTCTGCTTCTAACTTGGGCCCAAATTGTAAAATGGTCTTACCTATTGGCGATTTCGTTCCAATTCACATTCCAAGTAATATTCGGCATGCTAATTACATTGCCGGTGGCCAAGTTGCATTATCTCTTATAGTTTCCGAAATATGGACTATCGATAATTTACACCTTAGGCTCTGCTTCTAACTTGGGCCCAAATTGTAAAATGGTCTTATCTATTGGCGATTTCGTTCCAATTCACATTCCAAGTAATATTCGGCATGCTAATTACATTGCCGGTTCCCAAATTGCATTATCTCTTATAGTTTCCGAGATATGGACTATCGATTATTTTTACCTTAGGCTCTGCTTCTAACTTGGGCCCAAACTGTAAAATGGTCTTATCTATTGGCGATTTCGTTCCAATTCACATTCCAAGTAGTATTCGGCATGCTAATTACATTGCCGGTTGCCAAATTGCATTATCTCTTATAGTTTCCGAGATATGGACTATCGATAATTTACACCTTAGGCTCTGCTTCTAACTTGGGCCCAAATTGTAAAATGGTCTTATCTATTGGCGATTTCGTCCCAATTCACATTCCAAGTAATATTCGGCATGCTAATTACATTGCCAGTTGCCAAATTGCATTATCTCTTATAGTTTTCGAGATATGGACTATGGATAATTTACACCTTAGGCTCTGCTTCTAACTTGGGCCCAAATTGTAAAATGGTCTTATCTATTGGCGATTTCATTCCAATTCACATTCCAAGTAATATTCGGCATGCTAATTACATTGCCGGTTGCCAAATTGCATTATCTCTTATAGTTTCCGAGATATGGACTATCGATAATTTACACCTTAGGCTCTGCTTCTAACTTGGGCCCAAATTGTAAAATGGTCTTATCTATTGGCGATTTCGTCCCAATTCACATTCCAAGTAATATTCGGCATGCTAATTACATTGCCAGTTGCCAAATTGCATTATCTCTTATAGTTTCCGAGATATGGACTATGGATAATTTACACCTTAGGCTCTGCTTCTAACTTGGGCCCAAATTGTAAAATGGTCTTATCTATTGGCGATTTCATTCCAATTCACACTCCAAGTAATATTCGGCATGCTAATAACATTGCCGGTTGCCAAATTGCATTATCTCTTATAGTTTCCGAGATATGGACTATCGATAATTTACACCTTAGGCTCTGCTTCTAACTTGGGCCCAAATTGTAAAATGGTCTTATCTATTGGCGATTTCGTTCCAATTCACATTCCAAGTAATATTCGGCATGCTAATTACATTGCCGGTTGCCAAATTGCATTATCTCTTATAGTTTCCGAGATATGGACTATCGGTAATTTACACCTTAGGCTCTGCTTCTAACTTGGGCCCAAATTGTAAAATCGTCTTATCTATTGGCGATTTCGTTCCAATTCACATTCCAAGTAATATTCGGCATGCTAATTACATTGCCGGTTGCCAAATTGCATTATCTCTTATAGTTTCCGAGATATGGACTATCGATAATTTACACCTTAGGCTCTGCTTCTAACTTGGGCCCAAATTGTAAAATGGCCTTATCTATTGGCGATTTCATTCCAATTCAGATTCCAAGTAATATTCGGCATGCTAATTACATTGCCGGTTGCCAAATTGCATTATCTCTTATAGTTTCCGAGATATGGACTATCGATAATTTACACCTTAGGCTCTGCTTCTAACTTGGGCCCAAATTGTAAAATGGTCTTATCTATTGGCGATTTCGTTCCAATTCACATTCCAAGTAATATTCGGCATGCTAATTACATTGCCGGTTGCCAAATTGCATTATCTCTTATAGTTTCCGAGATATGAACTATCGGTAATTTACACCTTAGGCTCTGCTTCTAACTTGGGCCCAAATTGTAAAATCGTCTTATCTATTGGCGATTTCGTTCCAATTCACATTCCAAGTAATATTCGGCATGCTAATTACATTGCCGGTTGCCAAATTGCATTATCTCTTATAGTTTCCGAGATATGGACTATCGATAATTTACACCTTAGGCTCTGCTTCTAACTTGGGCCCAAATTGTAAAATGGTCTTATCTATTGGCGATTTCGTTCCAATTCACATTCCAAGTAATATTCGGCATGCTAATTACATTGCCAGTTGCCAAATTGAATTATCTCTTATAGTTTCCGAGATATGGACCATCGATAATTTACACCTTAGGCTCTGCTTCTAACTTTGGCCCAAATTGTAAAATGGTCTTATCTATTGGCGATTTCGTTCCAATTCATATTCCAAGTGGTATTCGGCATGCTAATTACATTGCCGGTTGCCAAATTGCATTATCTCTTATAGTTTCCGAGATATGGACTATCGATAATTTACACCTTAGGCTCTGCTTCTAACTTGGGCCCAAATTGTAAAATGGTCTTATCTATTGGCGATTTCGTCCCAATTCACATTCCAAGTAATATTCGGCATGCTAATTACATTGCCGGTTGCCAAATTGCATTATCTCTTATAGTTTCCGAGATATGGACTATCGATAATTTACACCTTAGGCTCTGCTTCTAACTTGGGCCCAAATTGTAAAATGGTCTTATCTATTGGCGATTTCGTTCCAATTCACATTCCAAGTAATATTCGGCATGCTAATTACATTGCCGGTTGCCAAATTGCATTATCTCTTTTAGTTTCCGAGATATGGACTATCGATAATTTACACCTTAGGCTCTGCTTCTAACTTGGGCCCAAATTGTAAAATGGTCTTATCTATTGGCGATTTCGTTCCAATTCACATTCCAAGTAATATTCGGCATGCTAATTACATTGCCGGTTGCCAAATTGAATTATCTCTTATAGTTTCCGAGATATGGACTATCGATAATTTACACCTTAGGCTCTGCTTCTAACTTGGGCCCAAATTGTAAAATGGTCTTATCTATTGGCGATTTCGTTCCAATTCACATTCCAAGTAATATTCGGCATGCTAATTACATTGCCGGTTTCCAAATTGAATTATCTCTTATAGTTTCCGAGATATGGACTATCGATAATTTACACCTTAGGCTCTGCTTCTAACTTGGGCCCAAATTGTAAAATGGTCTTACCTATTGGCGATTTCGTTCCAATTCACATTCCAAGTAATATTCGGCATGCTAATTACATTGCCGGTTGCCAAATTGCATTATATCTTATAGTTTCCGAGATATGGACTATCGATAATTTACACCTTAGGCTCTGCTTCTAACTTGGGCCCAAATTGTAAAATGGTCTTATCTATTGGCGATTTCGTTCCAATTCACATTCCAAGTAATATTCGGCATGCTAATTACATTGCCGGTTGCCAAATTGCATTATCTCTTATAGTTTCCGAGATATGGACTATCGATAATTTACACCTTAGGCTCTGCTTCTAACTTGGGCCCAAATTGTAATATGGTCTTATCTATTGGCGATTTCGTTCCAATTCACTCTCCAAGTAATATTCGGCATGCTAATTACATTGCCGGTTCCCAAATTGCATTATCTCTTATAGTTTCCGAGATATGGACTATCGATTATTTTTAACCTTAGGCTCTGCTTCTAACTTGGGCCCAAACTGTAAAATGGTCTTATCTATTGGCGATTTCGTTCCAATTCACATTCCAAGTAGTATTCGGCATGCTAATTACATTGCCGGTTGCCAAATTGCATTATCTCTTATAGTTTCCGAGATATGGACTATCGATAATTTACACCTTAGGCTCTGCTTCTAACTTGGGCCCAAATTGTAAAATGGTCTTATCTATTGGCGATTTCGTCCCAATTCACATTCCAAGTAATATTCGGCATGCTAATTACATTGCCAGTTGCCAAATTGCATTATCTCTTATAGTTTTCGAGATATGGACTATGGATAATTTACACCTTAGGCTCTGCTTCTAACTTGGGCCCAAATTGTAAAATGGTCTTATCTATTGGCGATTTCATTCCAATTCACATTCCAAGTAATATTCGGCATGCTAATTACATTGCCGGTTGCCAAATTGCATTGTCACTTATAGTTTCCGAGATATGGACTATCGATAATTTACACCTTAGGCTCTGCTTCTAACTTGGGCCCAAATTGTAAAATGGTCTTATCTATTGGCGATTTCGTCCCAATTCACATTCCAAGTAATATTCGGCATGCTAATTACATTGCCAGTTGCCAAATTGCATTATCTCTTATAGTTTCCGAGATATGGACTATGGATAATTTACACCTTAGGCTCTGCTTCTAACTTGGGCCCAAATTGTAAAATGGTCTTATCTATTGGCGATTTCATTCCAATTCACATTCCAAGTAATATTCGGCATGCTAATAACATTGCCGGTTGCCAAATTGCATTATCTCTTATAGTTTCCGAGATATGGACTATCGATAATTTACACCTTAGGCTCTGCTTCTAACTTGGGCCCAAATTGTAAAATGGTCTTATCTATTGGCGATTTCGTTCCAATTCACATTCCAAGTAATATTCGGCATGCTAATTACATTGCCGGTTGCCAAATTGCATTATCTCTTATAGTTTCCGAGATATGGACTATCGGTAATTTACACCTTAGGCTCTGCTTCTAACTTGGGCCCAAATTGTAAAATCGTCTTATCTATTGGCGATTTCGTTCCAGTTCACATTCCAAGTAATATTCGGCATGCTAATTACATTGCCGGTTGCCAAATTGCATTATCTCTTATAGTTTCCGAGATATGGTCTATCGATAATTTACACCTTAGGCTCTGCTTCTAACTTGGGCCCAAATTGTAAAATGGTCTTATCTATTGGCGATTTCATTCCAATTCAGATTCCAAGTAATATTCGGCATGCTAATTACATTGCCGGTTGCCAAATTGCATTATCTCTTATAGTTTCCGAGATATGGACTATCGATAATTTACACCTTAGGCTCTGCTTCTAACTTGGGCCCAAATTGTAAAATGGCCTTATCTATTGGCGATTTCGTTCCAATTCACATTCCAAGTAATATTCGGCATGCTAATTACATTGCCGGTTGCCAAATTGTATTATCTCTTATAGTTTCCGAGATATGAACTATCGGTAATTTACACCTTAGGCTCTGCTTCTAACTTGGGCCCAAATTGTAAAATCGTCTTATCTATTGGCGATTTCGTTCCAATTCACATTCCAAGTAATATTCGGCATGCTAATTACATTGCCGGTTGCCAAATTGCATTATCTCTTATAGTTTCCGAGATATGGACTATCGATAATTTACACCTTAGGCTCTGCTTCTAACTTGGGCCCAAATTGTAAAATGGTCTTATCTATTGGCGATTTCGTTCCAATTCACATTCCAAGTAATATTCGGCATGCTAATTAGATTGCCAGTTGCCAAATTGAATTATCTCTTATAGTTTCCGAGATATGGACCATCGATAATTTACACCTTAGGCTCTGCTTCTAACTTGGGCCCAAATTGTAAAATGGTCTTATCTATTGGCGATTTCGTTCCAATTCATATTCCAAGTGGTATTCGGCATGCTAATTACATTGCCGGTTGCCAAATTGCATTATCTCTTATAGTTTCCGAGATATGGACTATCGATAATTTACACCTTAGGCTCTGCTTCTAACTTGGGCCCAAATTGTAAAATGGTCTTATCTATTGGCGATTTCGTCCCAATTCACATTCCAAGTAATATTCGGCATGCTAATTACATTGCCGGTTGCCAAATTGCATTATCTCTTATAGTTTCCGAGATATGGACTATCGATAATTTACACCTTAGGCTCTGCTTCTAACTTGGGCCCAAATTGTAAAATGGTCTTATCTATTGGCGATTTCGTTCCAATTCACATTCCAAGTAATATTCGGCATGCTAATTACATTGCCGGTTGCCAAATTGCATTATCTCTTTTAGTTTCCGAGATATGGACTATCGATAATTTACACCTTAGGCTCTGCTTCTAACTTGGGCCCAAATTGTAAAATGGTCTTATCTATTGGCGATTTCGTTCCAATTCACATTCCAAGTAATATTCGGCATGCTAATTACATTGCCGGTTGCCAAATTGAATTATCTCTTATAGTTTCCGAGATATGGACTATCGATAATTTACACCTTAGGCTCTGCTTCTAACTTGGGCCCAAATTGTAAAATGGTCTTATCTATTGGCGATTTCGTTCCAATTCACATTCCAAGTAATATTCGGCATGCTAATTACATTGCCGGTTTCCAAATTGAATTATCTCTTATAGTTTCCGAGATATGGACTATTGATAATTTACACCTTAGGCTCTGCTTCTAACTTGGGCCCAAATTGTAAAATGGTCTTACCTATTGGCGATTTCGTTCCAATTCACATTCCAAGTAATATTCGGCATGCTAATTACATTGCCGGTTGCCAAATTGCATTATATCTTATAGTTTCCGAGATATGGACTATCGATAATTTACACCTTAGGCTCTGCTTCTAACTTGGGCCCAAATTGTAAAATGGTCTTATCTATTGGCGATTTCGTTCCAATTCACATTCCAAGTAATATTCGGCATGCTAATTACATTGCCGGTTGCCAAATTGCATTATCTCTTATAGTTTCCGAGATATGGACTATCGATAATTTACACCTTAGGCTCTGCTTCTAACTTGGGCCCAAATTGTAATATGGTCTTATCTATTGGCGATTTCGTTCCAATTCACTTTCCAAGTAATATTCGGCATGCTAATTACATTGCCGGTTGCCAAATTGCATTATCTCTTATAGTTTCCGAGATATGGACTATCGACAATTTACACCTTAGGCTCTGCTTCTAACTTGGGCCCAAATTGTAAAATGGCCTTATCTATTGGCGATTTCGTTCCAATTCACATTCCAAGTAATATTCGGCATGCTAATTACATTGCCGGTTGCCAAATTGCATTATCTCTTATAGTTTCCGAGATATGGACTATCGATAATTTACACCTTAGGCTCTGCTTCTAACTTGGGCCCAAGTTGTAAAATGGTCTTATCTATTGGCGATTTCGTTCCAATTCACATTCCAAGTAATATTCGGCATGCTAATTACATTGCCGGTTGCCAAATTGCATTATCTCTTATAGTTTCTGAGATATGGACTATCGATAATTTACACCTTAGGCTCTGCTTCTAACTTGGGCCCAAATTATAAAATGGTCTTATCTATTGGCGATTTCGTTCCAATTCACATTCCAAGTAATATTCGGCATGCTAATTACATTGCCGGTTGCCAAATTGCATTATCTCTTATAGTTTCCGAGATACGGACTATCGATAATTTACACCTTAGGCTCTGCTTCTAACTTGGGCCCAAATTGTAAAATGGTCTTATCTATTGGCGATTTCGTTCCAATTCACACTCCAAGTAATATTCGGCATGTTAATTACATTGCCGGTTGCGAAATTGCATTATCTCTTATAGTTTCCGAGATATGGACTATCAATAATTTACACCTTAGGCTCTGCTTCTAACTTGGGCCCAAATTGTAAAATGGTCTTATCTATTGGCGATTTCGTTCCAATTCACATTCCAAGTAATATTCGGCATGCTAATTACATTGCCGGTTGCCAAATTGCATTATATCTTATAGTTTCCGAGATATGGACTATGGATAATTTACACCTTAGGCTCTGCTTCTAACTTGGGCCCAAATTGTAAAATGGTCTTATCTATTGGCGATTTCGTTCCAATTCACATTCCAAGTAATATTCGGCATGCTAATTACATTGCCGGTTGCCAAATTGCATTATCTCTTATAGTTTCCGAGATATGGACTATCGATAATTTACACCTTAGGCTCTGCTTCTAACTTGGGCCCAAATTGTAAAATGGTCTTATCTATTGGCGATTTCGTTCCAATTCACATTCCAAGTAATATTCGGCATGCTAATTACATTGCCGGTTGCCAAATTGCATTATCTCTTATAGTTTCCGAGATATGGACTATCGATAATTTACACCTTAGGCTCTGCTTCTAACTTGGGCCCAAATTGTAAAATGGTCTTCTCTATTGGCGATTTCGTTCCAATTCACATTCCAAGTAATATTCGGCATGCTAATTACATTGCGGGTTCCCAAATTGCATTATCTCTTATAGTTTCCGAGATATGGACTATCGATTATTTTTAACCTTAGGCTCTGCTTCTTACTTGGGCCCAAACTGTAAAATGGTCTTATCTATTGGCGATTTCGTTCCAATTCACATTCCAAGTAGTATTCGGCATGCTAATTACATTGACGGTTGCCAAATTGCATTATCTCTTATAGTTTCCGAGATATGGACTATCGATAATTTACACCTTAGGCTCTGCTTCTAACTTGGGCCCAAATTGTAAAATGGTCTTATCTATATGCGATTTCGTCCCAATTCACATTCCAAGTAATATTCGTCATGCTAATTACATTGCCAGTTGCCAAATTGCATTATCTCTTATAGTTTCCGAGATATGGACTATGGATAATTTACACCTTAGGCTCTGCTTCTAACTTGGGCCCAAATTGTAAAATGGTCTTATCTATTGGCGATTTCATTCCAATTCACCTTCCAAGTAATATTAGGCATGCTAATTACATTGCCGGTTGCCAAATTGCATTATCTCTTATAGTTTCCGAGATGTGGACTATCGATAATTTACACCTTAGGCTCTGCTTCTAACTTGGGCCCAAATTGTAAAATGGTCTTATCTATTGGCGATTTCGTTCCAATTCACATTCCAAGTAATATTCGGCATGCTAATTACATTGCCGGTTGCCAAATTGCATTATCTCTTATAGT
Organism: Rhynchophorus ferrugineus; assembly: GCF_030347505.1. Taxonomy (NCBI): domain Eukaryota; kingdom Metazoa; phylum Arthropoda; class Insecta; order Coleoptera; family Curculionidae; genus Rhynchophorus; species Rhynchophorus ferrugineus. The sequence continues at coordinate 176,023 of NW_027472732.1, read as the reverse complement.
TTCCGAAATATGGACTATCGGTAATTTACACCTTAGGCTCTGCTTCTAACTTGGGCCCAAATTGTAAAATCGTCTTATCTATTGGCGATTTCGTTCCAATTCACATTCCAAGTAATATTCGGCATGCTAATTACATTGCCAGTTGCCAAATTGCATTATCTCTTATAGTTTCCGAGATATGGACTATGGATAATTTACACCTTAGGCTCTGCTTCTAACTTGGGCCCAAATTGTAAAATGGTCTTATCTATTGGCGATTTCGTTCCAATTCACATTCCAAGTAATATTCGGCATGCTAATTACATTGCCAGTTGCCAAATTGCATTATCTCTTATAGTTCCCGAGATATGGACTATCGATAATTTACACCTTAGGCTCTGCTTCTAACTTGGGCCCAAATTGTAAAATGGTCTTATCTATTGGCGATTTCGTTCCAATTCACATTCCAAGTAATATTCGGCATGCTAATTACATTGCCAGTTGCCAAATTGAATTATCTCTTATAGTTTCCGAGATATGGACTATCGATAATTTACACCTTAGGCTCTGCTTCTAACTTGGGCCCAAATTGTAAAATGGTCTTATCTATTGGCGATTTCGTTCCAATTCACATTCCAAGTAATATTCGGCATGCTAATTACATTGCCGGTTGCCAAATTGCATTATCTCTTATAGTTTCCGAGATATGGACTATCGATAATTTACACCTTAGGCTCTGCTTCTAACTTGGGCCCAAATTGTAAAATGGTCTTCTCTATTGGCGATTTCGTTCCAATTCACATTCCAAGTAATATTCGGCATGCTAATTACATTGCGGGTTCCCAAATTGCATTATCTCTTATAGTTTCCGAGATATGGACTATCGATTATTTTTAACCTTAGGCTCTGCTTCTTACTTGGGCCCAAACTGTAAAATGGTCTTATCTATTGGCGATTTCGTTCCAATTCACATTCCAAGTAGTATTCGGCATGCTAATTACATTGACGGTTGCCAAATTGCATTATCTCTTATAGTTTCCGAGATATGGACTATCGATAATTTACACCTTAGGCTCTGATTCTAACTTGGGCCCAAATTGTAAAATGGTCTTATCTATATGCGATTTCGTCCCAATTCACATTCCAAGTAATATTCGTCATGCTAATTACATTGCCAGTTGCCAAATTGCATTATCTCTTATAGTTTCCGAGATATGGACTATGGATAATTTACACCTTAGGCTCTGCTTCTAACTTGGGCCCAAATTGTAAAATGGTCTTATCTATTGGCGATTTCATTTCAATTCACCTTCCAAGTAATATTCGGCATGCTAATTACATTGCCGGTTGCCAAATTGCATTATCTCTTATAGTTTCCGAGATGTGGACTATCGATAATTTACACCTTAGGCTCTGCTTCTAACTTGGGCCCAAATTGTAAAATGGTCTTATCTATTGGCGATTTCGTTCCAATTCACATTCCAAGTAATATTCGGCATGCTAATTACATTGCCGGTTGCCAAATTGCATTATCTCTTATAGTTTCCGAAATATGGACTATCGGTAATTTACACATTAGGCTCTGCATCTAACTTGGGCCCAAATTGTAAAATCGTCTTATCTATTGGCGATTTCGTTCCAATTCACATTCCAAGTAATATTCGGCATGCTAATTACATTGCCAGTTGCCAAATTGCATTATCTCTTATAGTTTCCGAGATATGGACTATGGATAATTTACACCTTAGGCTCTGCTTCTAACTTGGGCCCAAATTGTAAAATGGTCTTATCTATTGGCGATTTCGTTCCAATTCACATTCCAAGTAATATTCGGCATGCTAATTACATTGCCAGTTGCCAAATTGCATTATCTCTTATAGTTCCCGAGATATGGACTATCGATAATTTACACCTTAGGCTCTGCTTCTAACTTGGGCCCAAATTGTAAAATGGTCTTATCTATTGGCGATTTCGTTCCAATTCACATTCCAAGTAATATTCGGCATGCTAATTACATTGCCAGTTGCCAAATTGAATTATCTCTTATAGTTTCCGAGATATGGACCATCGATAATTTACACCTTAGGCTCTGCTTCTAACTTGGGCCCAAATTGTAAAATGGTCTTATCTATTGGCGATTTCGTTCCAATTCATATTCCAAGTGGTATTCGGCATGCTAATTACATTGCCGGTTGCCAAATTGCATTATCTCTTATAGTTTCCGAGATATGGACTATCGATAATTTACACCTTAGGCTCTGCTTCTAACTTGGGCCCAAATTGTAAAATGGTCTTATCTATTGGCGATTTCGTTCCAATTCACATTCCAAGTAATATTCGGCATGCTAATTACATTGCCGGTTGCCAAATTGCATTATCTCTTATAGTTTCCGAGATATGGACTATCGATAATTTACACCTTAGGCTCTGCTTTTAACTTGGGCCCAAATTGTAAAATGGTCTTATCTATTGGCGATTTCGTTCCAATTCACATTCCAAGTAATATTCGGCATGCTAATTACATTGCCGGTTGCCAAATTGAATTATCTCTTATAGTTTCCGAGATATGGACTATCGATAATTTACACCTTAGGCTCTGCTTCTAACTTGGGCCCAAATTGTAAAATGGTCTTATCTATTGGCGATTTCGTTCCAATTCATAATCCAAGTGGTATTCGGCATGCTAATTACATTGCCGGTTGCCAAATTGCATTATCTCTTATAGTTTCCGAGATATGGACTATCGATAATTTACACCTTAGGCTCTGCTTCTAACTTGGGCCCAAATTGTAAAATGGTCTTATCTATTGGCGATTTCGTTCCAATTCACATTCCAAGTAATATTCGGCATGCTAATTACATTGCCGGTTGCCAAATTGCATTATCTCTTTTAGTTTCCGAGATATGGACTATCGATAATTTACACCTTAGGCTCTGCTTCTAACTTGGGCCCAAATTGTAAAATGGTCTTATCTATTGGCGATTTCGTTCCAATTCACATTCCAAGTAATATTCGGCATGCTAATTACATTGCCGGTTGCCAAATTGAATTATCTCTTATAGTTTCCGAGATATGGACTATCGATAATTTACACCTTAGGCTCTGCTTCTAACTTGGGCCCAAATTGTAAAATGGTCTTATCTATTGGCGATTTCGTTCCAATTCACATTCCAAGTAATATTCGGCATGTTAATTACATTGCCGGTTTCCAAATTGAATTATCACTTATAGTTTCCGAGATATGGACTATCGATAATTTACACCTTAGGCTCTGCTTCTAACTTGGGCCCAAATTGTAAAATGGTCTTACCTATTGGCGATTTCGTTCCAATTCACATTCCAAGTAATATTCGGCATGCTAATTACATTGCCGGCTGCCAAATTGCATTATATCTTATAGTTTCCGAGATATGGACTATCGATAATTTACACCTTAGGCTCTGCTTCTAACTTGGGCCCAAATTGTAAAATGGTCTTATCTATTGGCGATTTCGTTCCAATTCACATTCCAAGTAATATTCGGCATGCTAATTACATTGCCGGTTGCCAAATTGCATTATCTCTTATAGTTTCCGAGATATGGACTATCGATAATTTACACCTTAGGCTCTGCTTCTAACTTGGGCCCAAATTGTAAAATGGTCTTATCTATTGGCGATTTCGTTCCAATTCACATTCCAAGTAATATTCGGCATGCTAATTACATTGCCAGTTGCCAAATTGAATTATCTCTTATAGTTTCCGAGATATGGACCATCGATAATTTACACCTTAGGCTCTGCTTCTAACTTGGGCCCAAATTGTAAAATGGTCTTATCTATTGGCGATTTCGTTCCAATTCATATTCCAAGTGGTATTCGGCATGCTAATTACATTGCCGGTTGCCAAATTGCATTATCTCTTATAGTTTCCGAGATATGGACTATCGATAATTTACACCTTAGGCTCTGCTTCTAACTTGGGCCCAAATTGTAAAATGGTCTTATCTATTGGCGATTTCGTTCCAATTCACATTCCAAGTGGTATTCGGCATGCTAATTACATTGCCGGTTGCCAAATTGCATTATCTCTTATAGTTTCCGAGATATGGACTATCGATAATTTACACCTTAGGCTCTGCTTCTAACTTGGGCCCAAATTGTAAAATGGTCTTATCTATTGGCGATTTCGTCCCAATTCACATTCCAAGTAATATTCGGCATACTAATTACATTGCCGGTTGCGAAACTGCATTATCTCTTATAGTTTCCGAGATATGGACTATCGATAATTTACACCTTAGGCTCTGCTTCTAACTTGGGCCCAAATAGTAAAATGGTTTTATCTATTGGCGATTTCGTTCCAATTCACATTCCAAGTAATATTCGACATGCTAATTACATTGCCGGTTGCCAAATTGCATTATCTCTTTTAGTTTCCGAGATATGGACTATCGATAATTTACACCTTAGGCTCTGCTTCTAACTTGGGCCCAAATTGTAAAATGGTCTTATCTATTGGCGATTTCGTTCCAATTCACATTTCAAGTAATATTCGGCATGCTAATTACATTGCCGGTTGCCAAATTGAATTATCTCTTATAGTTTCCGAGATATGGACTATCGATAATTTACACCTTAGGCTCTGCTTCTAACTTGGGCCCAAATTGTAAAATGGTCTTATCTATTGGCGATTTCGTTCCAATTCACATTCCAAGTAATATTCGGCATGCTAATTACATTGCCGGTTTCCAAATTGAATTATCTCTTATAGTTTCCGAGATATGGACTATCGATAATTTACACCTTAGGCTCTGCTTCTAACTTGGGCCCAAATTGTAAAATGGTCTTACCTATTGGCGATTTCGTTCCAATTCACTTTCCAAGTAATATTCGGCATGCTAATTACATTGCCGGTTGCCAAATTGCATTATCACTTATAGTTTCCGAGATATGGACTATCGACAATTTACACCTTAGGCTCTGCTTCTAACTTGGGCCCAAATTGTAAAATGGTCTTATCTATTGGCGATTTCGTTCCAATTCACATTCCAAGTAATATTCGGCATGCTAATTACATTGCCGGTTGCCAAATTGCATTATCTCTTATAGTTTCCGAGATACGGACTATCGATAATTTACACCTTAGGCTCTGCTTCTAACTTGGGCCCAAGTTGTAAAATGGTCTTATCTATTGGCGATTTCGTTCCAATTCACATTCCAAGTAATATTCGGCGTGCTAATTACATTGCCGGTTGCCAAATTGCATTATCTCTTATAGTTTCCGAGATATGGACTATCGATAATTTACACCTTAGGCTCTGCTTCTAACTTGGGCCCAAGTTGTAAAATGGTCTTATCTATTGGCGATTTCGTTCCAATTCACATTCCAAGTAATATTCGGCATGTTAATTACATTGCCGGTTGCGAAATTACATTATCTCTTATAGTTTCCGAGATATGGACTATCAATAATTTACACCTTAGGCTCTGCTTCTAACTTGGGCCCAAATTGTAAAATGGTCTTATCTATTGGCGATTTCGTTCCAATTCACATTCCAAGTAATATTCGGCATGCTAATTACATTGCCGGTTGCCAAATTGCATTATATCTTATAGTTTCCGAGATATGGACTATGGATAATTTACACCTTAGGCTCTGCTTCTAACTTGGGCCCAAATTGTAAAATGGTCTTATCTATTGGCGATTTCGTTCCAATTTACATTCCAAGTAATATTCGGCATGCTAATTACATTGCCGGTTGCCAAATTGCATTATCTCTTATAGTTTCCGAGATATGGACTATCAATAATTTACACCTTAGGCTCTGCTTCTAACTTGGGCCCAAATTGTAAAATGGTCTTATCTATTGGCGATTTCATTTCAATTCACCTTCCAAGTAATATTCGGCATGCTAATTACATTGCCGGTTGCCAAATTGCATTATCTCTTATAGTTTCCGAGATGTGGACTATCGATAATTTACACCTTAGGCTCTGCTTCTAACTTGGGCCCAAATTGTAAAATGGTCTTATCTATTGGCGATTTCGTTCCAATTCACATTCCAAGTAATATTCGGCATGCTAATTACATTGCCGGTTGCCAAATTGCATTATCTCTTATAGTTTCCGAAATATGGACTATCGGTAATTTACACATTAGGCTCTGCATCTAACTTGGGCCCAAATTGTAAAATCGTCTTATCTATTGGCGATTTCGTTCCAATTCACATTCCAAGTAATATTCGGCATGCTAATTACATTGCCAGTTGCCAAATTGCATTATCTCTTATAGTTTCCGAGATATGGACTATGGATAATTTACACCTTAGGCTCTGCTTCTAACTTGGGCCCAAATTGTAAAATGGTCTTATCTATTGGCGATTTCGTTCCAATTCACATTCCAAGTAATATTCGGCATGCTAATTACATTGCCAGTTGCCAAATTGCATTATCTCTTATAGTTCCCGAGATATGGACTATCGATAATTTACACCTTAGGCTCTGCTTCTAACTTGGGCCCAAATTGTAAAATGGTCTTATCTATTGGCGATTTCGTTCCAATTCACATTCCAAGTAATATTCGGCATGCTAATTACATTGCCAGTTGCCAAATTGAATTATCTCTTATAGTTTCCGAGATATGGACCATCGATAATTTACACCTTAGGCTCTGCTTCTAACTTGGGCCCAAATTGTAAAATGGTCTTATCTATTGGCGATTTCGTTCCAATTCATATTCCAAGTGGTATTCGGCATGCTAATTACATTGCCGGTTGCCAAATTGCATTATCTCTTATAGTTTCCGAGATATGGACTATCGATAATTTACACCTTAGGCTCTGCTTCTAACTTGGGCCCAAATTGTAAAATGGTCTTATCTATTGGCGATTTCGTTCCAATTCACATTCCAAGTAATATTCGGCATGCTAATTACATTGCCGGTTGCCAAATTGCATTATCTCTTATAGTTTCCGAGATATGGACTATCGATAATTTACACCTTAGGCTCTGCTTTTAACTTGGGCCCAAATTGTAAAATGGTCTTATCTATTGGCGATTTCGTTCCAATTCACATTCCAAGTAATATTCGGCATGCTAATTACATTGCCGGTTGCCAAATTGAATTATCTCTTATAGTTTCCGAGATATGGACTATCGATAATTTACACCTTAGGCTCTGCTTCTAACTTGGGCCCAAATTGTAAAATGGTCTTATCTATTGGCGATTTCGTTCCAATTCATAATCCAAGTGGTATTCGGCATGCTAATTACATTGCCGGTTGCCAAATTGCATTATCTCTTATAGTTTCCGAGATATGGACTATCGATAATTTACACCTTAGGCTCTGCTTCTAACTTGGGCCCAAATTGTAAAATGGTCTTGTCTATTGGCGATTTCGTTCCAATTCACATTCCAAGTAATATTCGGCATGCTAATTACATTGCCGGTTGCCAAATTGCATTATCTCTTTTAGTTTCCGAGATATGGACTATCGATAATTTACACCTTAGGCTCTGCTTCTAACTTGGGCCCAAATTGTAAAATGGTCTTATCTATTGGCGATTTCGTTCCAATTCACATTCCAAGTAATATTCGGCATGCTAATTACATTGCCGGTTGCCAAATTGAATTATCTCTTATAGTTTCCGAGATATGGACTATCGATAATTTACACCTTAGGCTCTGCTTCTAACTTGGGCCCAAATTGTAAAATGGTCTTATCTATTGGCGATTTCGTTCCAATTCACATTCCAAGTAATATTCGGCATGTTAATTACATTGCCGGTTTCCAAATTGAATTATCTCTTATAGTTTCCGAGATATGGACTATCGATAATTTACACCTTAGGCTCTGCTTCTAACTTGGGCCCAAATTGTAAAATGGTCTTACCTATTGGCGATTTCGTTCCAATTCACATTCCAAGTAATATTCGGCATGCTAATTACATTGCCGGCTGCCAAATTGCATTATATCTTATAGTTTCCGAGATATGGACTATCGATAATTTACACCTTAGGCTCTGCTTCTAACTTGGGCCCAAATTGTAAAATGGTCTTATCTATTGGCGATTTCGTTCCAATTCACATTCCAAGTAATATTCGGCATGCTAATTACATTGCCGGTTGCCAAATTGCATTATCTCTTATAGTTTCCGAGATATGGACTATCGATAATTTACACCTTAGGCTCTGCTTCTAACTTGGGCCCAAATTGTAAAATGGTCTTATCTATTGGCGATTTCGTTCCAATTCACATTCCAAGTAATATTCGGCATGCTAATTACATTGCCAGTTGCCAAATTGAATTATCTCTTATAGTTTCCGAGATATGGACCATCGATAATTTACACCTTAGGCTCTGCTTCTAACTTGGGCCCAAATTGTAAAATGGTCTTATCTATTGGCGATTTCGTTCCAATTCATATTCCAAGTGGTATTCGGCATGCTAATTACATTGCCGGTTGCCAAATTGCATTATCTCTTATAGTTTCCGAGATATGGACTATCGATAATTTACACCTTAGGCTCTGCTTCTAACTTGGGCCCAAATTGTAAAATGGTCTTATCTATTGGCGATTTCGTTCCAATTCACATTCCAAGTGGTATTCGGCATGCTAATTACATTGCCGGTTGCCAAATTGCATTATCTCTTATAGTTTCCGAGATATGGACTATCGATAATTTACACCTTAGGCTCTGCTTCTAACTTGGGCCCAAATTGTAAAATGGTCTTATCTATTGGCGATTTCGTCCCAATTCACATTCCAAGTAATATTCGGCATACTAATTACATTGCCGGTTGCGAAACTGCATTATCTCTTATAGTTTCCGAGATATGGACTATCGATAATTTACACCTTAGGCTCTGCTTCTAACTTGGGCCCAAATAGTAAAATGGTTTTATCTATTGGCGATTTCGTTCCAATTCACATTCCAAGTAATATTCGACATGCTAATTACATTGCCGGTTGCCAAATTGCATTATCTCTTTTAGTTTCCGAGATATGGACTATCGATAATTTACACCTTAGGCTCTGCTTCTAACTTGGGCCCAAATTGTAAAATGGTCTTATCTATTGGCGATTTCGTTCCAATTCACATTTCAAGTAATATTCGGCATGCTAATTACATTGCCGGTTGCCAAATTGAATTATCTCTTATAGTTTCCGAGATATGGACTATCGATAATTTACACCTTAGGCTCTGCTTCTAACTTGGGCCCAAATTGTAAAATGGTCTTATCTATTGGCGATTTCGTTCCAATTCACATTCCAAGTAATATTCGGCATGCTAATTACATTGCCGGTTTCCAAATTGAATTATCTCTTATAGTTTCCGAGATATGGACTATCGATAATTTACACCTTAGGCTCTGCTTCTAACTTGGGCCCAAATTGTAAAATGGTCTTACCTATTGGCGATTTCGTTCCAATTCACTTTCCAAGTAATATTCGGCATGCTAATTACATTGCCGGTTGCCAAATTGCATTATCCCTTATAGTTTCCGAGATATGGACTATCGACAATTTACACCTTAGGCTCTGCTTCTAACTTGGGCCCAAATTGTAAAATGGTCTTATCTATTGGCGATTTCGTTCCAATTCACATTCCAAGTAATATTCGGCATGCTAATTACATTGCCGGTTGCCAAATTGCATTATCTCTTATAGTTTCCGAGATACGGACTATCGATAATTTACACCTTAGGCTCTGCTTCTAACTTGGGCCCAAGTTGTAAAATGGTCTTATCTATTGGCGATTTCGTTCCAATTCACATTCCAAGTAATATTCGGCGTGCTAATTACATTGCCGGTTGCCAAATTGCATTATCTCTTATAGTTTCCGAGATATGGACTATCGATAATTTACACCTTAGGCTCTGCTTCTAACTTGGGCCCAAGTTGTAAAATGGTCTTATCTATTGGCGATTTCGTTCCAATTCACATTCCAAGTAATATTCGGCATGTTAATTACATTGCCGGTTGCGAAATTACATTATCTCTTATAGTTTCCGAGATATGGACTATCAATAATTTACACCTTAGGCTCTGCTTCTAACTTGGGCCCAAATTGTAAAATGGTCTTATCTATTGGCGATTTCGTTCCAATTCACATTCCAAGTAATATTCGGCATGCTAATTACATTGCCGGTTGCCAAATTGCATTATATCTTATAGTTTCCGAGATATGGACTATGGATAATTTACACCTTAGGCTCTGCTTCTAACTTGGGCCCAAATTGTAAAATGGTCTTATCTATTGGCGATTTCGTTCCAATTTACATTCCAAGTAATATTCGGCATGCTAATTACATTGCCGGTTGCCAAATTGCATTATCTCTTATAGTTTCCGAGATATGGACTATCGATAATTTACACCTTAGGCTCTACTTCTAACTTGGGCCCAGATTGTAAAATGGTCTTATCTATTGGCGATTTCGTTCCAATTCACATTCCAAGTAATATTCGGCATGCTAATTACATTGCCGGTTGCCAAATTGCATTATCTCTTATAGTTTCCGAGATATGGACTATCGATAATTTACACCTTAGGCTCTGCTTCTAACTTGGGCCCAAATTGTAAAATGGTCTTCTCTATTGGCGATTTCGTTCCAATTCACATTCCAAGTAATATTCGGCATGCTAATTACATTGCGGGTTCCCAAATTGCATTATCTCTTATAGTTTCCGAGATATGGACTATCGATTATTTTTAACCTTAGGCTCTGCTTCTAACTTGGGCCCAAATTGTAAAATGGTCTTATCTATTGGCGATTTCGTTCCAATTCACATTCCAAGTAATATTCGGCATGCTAATTACATTGCCGGTTGCCAAATTGCATTATCTTTTATAGTTTCCGAGATATGGACTATCGATAATTTACACCTTACGCTCTGCTTATAACTTGGGCCCAAATTGTAAAATGGCCTTATCTATTGGCGATTTCGTTCCAATTCACATTCCAAGTAATACTCGGCATGCTGATTACATTGCCGGTTGCCAAATTGCATTATTTCTTATAGTTTCAGAAATATGGACTATCGATAATTTACACCTTAGGCTCTGCTTCTAACTTGGGCCCAAATTGTAAAATGGTCTTATCTATTGCCTATTTCGTTCCAATTCACATTCCAAGTAATATTCGGCATGCTAATTACATTTCCGGTTGCCAAATTGAATTATCTCCTATAGTTTCCGAGATATGTACTATCGATAATTTACACCTTAGGCTCTGCTTCTAACTTGGGCCCAAATTGTAAAATGGTCTTACCTATTGGCGATTTCGTTCCAATTCACATTCCAAGTAATATTCGGCATGCTAATTACATTGCCGGTAGCCAAGTTGCATTATCTCTTATAGTTTCCGAAATATGGACTATCGATAATTTACACCTTAGTCTCTGCTTCTAACTTGGGCCCAAATTGTAAAATGGTCTTATCTATTGGCGATTTCGTTCCAATTCACATTCCAAGTAATATGCGGCATGCTAATTACATTGCCGGTTCCCAAATTGCATTATCTCTTATAGTTTCCGAGATATGGACTATCGATTATTTTTAACCTTAGGCTCTGCTTCTAACTTGGGCCCAAACTGTAAAATGGTCTTATCTATTGGCGATTTCGTTCCAATTCACATTCCAAGTAGTATTCGGCATGCTAATTACATTGCCGGTTGCCAAATTGCATTATCTCTTATAGTTTCCGAGATATGGACTATCGATAATTTACACCTTAGGCTCTGCTTCTAACTTGGGCCCAAATTGTAAAATGGTCTTATCTATTGGCGATTTCATTCCAATTCACATTCCAAGTAATATTCGGCATGCTAATTACATTGCCGGTTGCCAAATTGCATTATCACTTATAGTTTCCGAGATATGGACTATCGACAATTTACACCTTAGGCTCTGCTTCTAACTTGGGCCCAAATTGTAAAATGGTCTTATCTATTGGCGATTTCGTTCCAATTCACATTCCAAGTAATATTCGGCATGCTAATTACATTGCCGGTTGCCAAATTGCATTATCTCTTATAGTTTCCGAGATACGGACTATCGATAATTTACACCTTAGGCTCTGCTTCTAACTTGGGCCCAAGTTGTAAAATGGTCTTATCTATTGGCGATTTCGTTCCAATTCACATTCCAAGTAATATTCGGCGTGCTAATTACATTGCCGGTTGCCAAATTGCATTATCTCTTATAGTTTCCGAGATATGGACTATCGATAATTTACACCTTAGGCTCTGCTTCTAACTTGGGCCCAAGTTGTAAAATGGTCTTATCTATTGGCGATTTCGTTCCAATTCACATTCCAAGTAATATTCGGCATGTTAATTACATTGCCGGTTGCGAAATTACATTATCTCTTATAGTTTCCGAGATATGGACTATCAATAATTTACACCTTAGGCTCTGCTTCTAACTTGGGCCCAAATTGTAAAATGGTCTTATCTATTGGCGATTTCGTTCCAATTCACATTCCAAGTAATATTCGGCATGCTAATTACATTGCCGGTTGCCAAATTGCATTATATCTTATAGTTTCCGAGATATGGACTATGGATAATTTACACCTTAGGCTCTGCTTCTAACTTGGGCCCAAATTGTAAAATGGTCTTATCTATTGGCGATTTCGTTCCAATTTACATTCCAAGTAATATTCGGCATGCTAATTACATTGCCGGTTGCCAAATTGCATTATCTCTTATAGTTTCCGAGATATGGACTATCAATAATTTACACCTTAGGCTCTGCTTCTAACTTGGGCCCAAATTGTAAAATGGTCTTATCTATTGGCGATTTCATTTCAATTCACCTTCCAAGTAATATTCGGCATGCTAATTACATTGCCGGTTGCCAAATTGCATTATCTCTTATAGTTTCCGAGATGTGGACTATCGATAATTTACACCTTAGGCTCTGCTTCTAACTTGGGCCCAAATTGTAAAATGGTCTTATCTATTGGCGATTTCGTTCCAATTCACATTCCAAGTAATATTCGGCATGCTAATTACATTGCCGGTTGCCAAATTGCATTATCTCTTATAGTTTCCGAAATATGGACTATCGGTAATTTACACATTAGGCTCTGCATCTAACTTGGGCCCAAATTGTAAAATCGTCTTATCTATTGGCGATTTCGTTCCAATTCACATTCCAAGTAATATTCGGCATGCTAATTACATTGCCAGTTGCCAAATTGCATTATCTCTTATAGTTTCCGAGATATGGACTATGGATAATTTACACCTTAGGCTCTGCTTCTAACTTGGGCCCAAATTGTAAAATGGTCTTATCTATTGGCGATTTCGTTCCAATTCACATTCCAAGTAATATTCGGCATGCTAATTACATTGCCAGTTGCCAAATTGCATTATCTCTTATAGTTCCCGAGATATGGACTATCGATAATTTACACCTTAGGCTCTGCTTCTAACTTGGGCCCAAATTGTAAAATGGTCTTATCTATTGGCGATTTCGTTCCAATTCACATTCCAAGTAATATTCGGCATGCTAATTACATTGCCAGTTGCCAAATTGAATTATCTCTTATAGTTTCCGAGATATGGACCATCGATAATTTACACCTTAGGCTCTGCTTCTAACTTGGGCCCAAATTGTAAAATGGTCTTATCTATTGGCGATTTCGTTCCAATTCATATTCCAAGTGGTATTCGGCATGCTAATTACATTGCCGGTTGCCAAATTGCATTATCTCTTATAGTTTCCGAGATATGGACTATCGATAATTTACACCTTAGGCTCTGCTTCTAACTTGGGCCCAAATTGTAAAATGGTCTTATCTATTGGCGATTTCGTTCCAATTCACATTCCAAGTAATATTCGGCATGCTAATTACATTGCCGGTTGCCAAATTGCATTATCTCTTATAGTTTCCGAGATATGGACTATCGATAATTTACACCTTAGGCTCTGCTTTTAACTTGGGCCCAAATTGTAAAATGGTCTTATCTATTGGCGATTTCGTTCCAATTCACATTCCAAGTAATATTCGGCATGCTAATTACATTGCCGGTTGCCAAATTGAATTATCTCTTATAGTTTCCGAGATATGGACTATCGATAATTTACACCTTAGGCTCTGCTTCTAACTTGGGCCCAAATTGTAAAATGGTCTTATCTATTGGCGATTTCGTTCCAATTCATAATCCAAGTGGTATTCGGCATGCTAATTACATTGCCGGTTGCCAAATTGCATTATCTCTTATAGTTTCCGAGATATGGACTATCGATAATTTACACCTTAGGCTCTGCTTCTAACTTGGGCCCAAATTGTAAAATGGTCTTGTCTATTGGCGATTTCGTTCCAATTCACATTCCAAGTAATATTCGGCATGCTAATTACATTGCCGGTTGCCAAATTGCATTATCTCTTTTAGTTTCCGAGATATGGACTATCGATAATTTACACCTTAGGCTCTGCTTCTAACTTGGGCCCAAATTGTAAAATGGTCTTATCTATTGGCGATTTCGTTCCAATTCACATTCCAAGTAATATTCGGCATGCTAATTACATTGCCGGTTGCCAAATTGAATTATCTCTTATAGTTTCCGAGATATGGACTATCGATAATTTACACCTTAGGCTCTGCTTCTAACTTGGGCCCAAATTGTAAAATGGTCTTATCTATTGGCGATTTCGTTCCAATTCACATTCCAAGTAATATTCGGCATGTTAATTACATTGCCGGTTTCCAAATTGAATTATCTCTTATAGTTTCCGAGATATGGACTATCGATAATTTACACCTTAGGCTCTGCTTCTAACTTGGGCCCAAATTGTAAAATGGTCTTACCTATTGGCGATTTCGTTCCAATTCACATTCCAAGTAATATTCGGCATGCTAATTACATTGCCGGCTGCCAAATTGCATTATATCTTATAGTTTCCGAGATATGGACTATCGATAATTTACACCTTAGGCTCTGCTTCTAACTTGGGCCCAAATTGTAAAATGGTCTTATCTATTGGCGATTTCGTTCCAATTCACATTCCAAGTAATATTCGGCATGCTAATTACATTGCCGGTTGCCAAATTGCATTATCTCTTATAGTTTCCGAGATATGGACTATCGATAATTTACACCTTAGGCTCTGCTTCTAACTTGGGCCCAAATTGTAAAATGGTCTTATCTATTGGCGATTTCGTTCCAATTCACATTCCAAGTAATATTCGGCATGCTAATTACATTGCCAGTTGCCAAATTGAATTATCTCTTATAGTTTCCGAGATATGGACCATCGATAATTTACACCTTAGGCTCTGCTTCTAACTTGGGCCCAAATTGTAAAATGGTCTTATCTATTGGCGATTTCGTTCCAATTCATATTCCAAGTGGTATTCGGCATGCTAATTACATTGCCGGTTGCCAAATTGCATTATCTCTTATAGTTTCCGAGATATGGACTATCGATAATTTACACCTTAGGCTCTGCTTCTAACTTGGGCCCAAATTGTAAAATGGTCTTATCTATTGGCGATTTCGTTCCAATTCACATTCCAAGTGGTATTCGGCATGCTAATTACATTGCCGGTTGCCAAATTGCATTATCTCTTATAGTTTCCGAGATATGGACTATCGATAATTTACACCTTAGGCTCTGCTTCTAACTTGGGCCCAAATTGTAAAATGGTCTTATCTATTGGCGATTTCGTCCCAATTCACATTCCAAGTAATATTCGGCATACTAATTACATTGCCGGTTGCGAAACTGCATTATCTCTTATAGTTTCCGAGATATGGACTATCGATAATTTACACCTTAGGCTCTGCTTCTAACTTGGGCCCAAATAGTAAAATGGTTTTATCTATTGGCGATTTCGTTCCAATTCACATTCCAAGTAATATTCGACATGCTAATTACATTGCCGGTTGCCAAATTGCATTATCTCTTTTAGTTTCCGAGATATGGACTATCGATAATTTACACCTTAGGCTCTGCTTCTAACTTGGGCCCAAATTGTAAAATGGTCTTATCTATTGGCGATTTCGTTCCAATTCACATTTCAAGTAATATTCGGCATGCTAATTACATTGCCGGTTGCCAAATTGAATTATCTCTTATAGTTTCCGAGATATGGACTATCGATAATTTACACCTTAGGCTCTGCTTCTAACTTGGGCCCAAATTGTAAAATGGTCTTATCTATTGGCGATTTCGTTCCAATTCACATTCCAAGTAATATTCGGCATGCTAATTACATTGCCGGTTTCCAAATTGAATTATCTCTTATAGTTTCCGAGATATGGACTATCGATAATTTACACCTTAGGCTCTGCTTCTAACTTGGGCCCAAATTGTAAAATGGTCTTACCTATTGGCGATTTCGTTCCAATTCACTTTCCAAGTAATATTCGGCATGCTAATTACATTGCCGGTTGCCAAATTGCATTATCCCTTATAGTTTCCGAGATATGGACTATCGACAATTTACACCTTAGGCTCTGCTTCTAACTTGGGCCCAAATTGTAAAATGGTCTTATCTATTGGCGATTTCGTTCCAATTCACATTCCAAGTAATATTCGGCATGCTAATTACATTGCCGGTTGCCAAATTGCATTATCTCTTATAGTTTCCGAGATACGGACTATCGATAATTTACACCTTAGGCTCTGCTTCTAACTTGGGCCCAAGTTGTAAAATGGTCTTATCTATTGGCGATTTCGTTCCAATTCACATTCCAAGTAATATTCGGCGTGCTAATTACATTGCCGGTTGCCAAATTGCATTATCTCTTATAGTTTCCGAGATATGGACTATCGATAATTTACACCTTAGGCTCTGCTTCTAACTTGGGCCCAAGTTGTAAAATGGTCTTATCTATTGGCGATTTCGTTCCAATTCACATTCCAAGTAATATTCGGCATGTTAATTACATTGCCGGTTGCGAAATTACATTATCTCTTATAGTTTCCGAGATATGGACTATCAATAATTTACACCTTAGGCTCTGCTTCTAACTTGGGCCCAAATTGTAAAATGGTCTTATCTATTGGCGATTTCGTTCCAATTCACATTCCAAGTAATATTCGGCATGCTAATTACATTGCCGGTTGCCAAATTGCATTATATCTTATAGTTTCCGAGATATGGACTATGGATAATTTACACCTTAGGCTCTGCTTCTAACTTGGGCCCAAATTGTAAAATGGTCTTATCTATTGGCGATTTCGTTCCAATTTACATTCCAAGTAATATTCGGCATGCTAATTACATTGCCGGTTGCCAAATTGCATTATCTCTTATAGTTTCCGAGATATGGACTATCGATAATTTACACCTTAGGCTCTACTTCTAACTTGGGCCCAGATTGTAAAATGGTCTTATCTATTGGCGATTTCGTTCCAATTCACATTCCAAGTAATATTCGGCATGCTAATTACATTGCCGGTTGCCAAATTGCATTATCTCTTATAGTTTCCGAGATATGGACTATCGATAATTTACAGCTTAGGCTCTGCTTCTAACTTGGGCCCAAATTGTAAAATGGTCTTCTCTATTGGCGATTTCGTTCCAATTCACATTCCAAGTAATATTCGGCATGCTAATTACATTGCGGGTTCCCAAATTGCATTATCTCTTATAGTTTCCGAGATATGGACTATCGATTATTTTTAACCTTAGGCTCTGCTTCTAACTTGGGCCCAAATTGTAAAATGGTCTTATCTATTGGCGATTTCGTTCCAATTCACATTCCAAGTAATATTCGGCATGCTAATTACATTGCCGGTTGCCAAATTGCATTATCTTTTATAGTTTCCGAGATATGGACTATCGATAATTTACACCTTACGCTCTGCTTATAACTTGGGCCCAAATTGTAAAATGGCCTTATCTATTGGCGATTTCGTTCCAATTCACATTCCAAGTAATACTCGGCATGCTGATTACATTGCCGGTTGCCAAATTGCATTATTTCTTATAGTTTCAGAAATATGGACTATCGATAATTTACACCTTAGGCTCTGCTTCTAACTTGGGCCCAAATTGTAAAATGGTCTTATCTATTGCCTATTTCGTTCCAATTCACATTCCAAGTAATATTCGGCATGCTAATTACATTTCCGGTTGCCAAATTGAATTATCTCCTATAGTTTCCGAGATATGTACTATCGATAATTTACACCTTAGGCTCTGCTTCTAACTTGGGCCCAAATTGTAAAATGGTCTTACCTATTGGCGATTTCGTTCCAATTCACATTCCAAGTAATATTCGGCATGCTAATTACATTGCCGGTAGCCAAGTTGCATTATCTCTTATAGTTTCCGAAATATGGACTATCGATAATTTACACCTTAGGCTCTGCTTCTAACTTGGGCCCAAATTGTAAAATGGTCTTATCTATTGGCGATTTCGTTCCAATTCACATTCCAAGTAATATGCGGCATGCTAATTACATTGCCGGTTCCCAAATTGCATTATCTCTTATAGTTTCCGAGATATGGACTATCGATTATTTTTAACCTTAGGCTCTGCTTCTAACTTGGGCCCAAACTGTAAAATGGTCTTATCTATTGGCGATTTCGTTCCAATTCACATTCCAAGTAGTATTCGGCATGCTAATTACATTGCCGGTTGCCAAATTGCATTATCTCTTATAGTTTCCGAGATATGGACTATCGATAATTTACACCTTAGGCTCTGCTTCTAACTTGGGCCCAAATTGTAAAATGGTCTTATCTATTGGCGATTTCATTCCAATTCACATTCCAAGTAATATTCGGCATGCTAATTACATTGCCGGTTGCCAAATTGCATTATCTCTTATAGTTTCCGAGATATGGACTATCGATAATTTACACCTTAGGCTCTGCTTCTAACTTGGGCCCAAATTGTAAAATGGTCTTATCTATTGGCGATTTCGTCCCAATTCACATTCCAAGTAATATTCGGCATGCTAATTACATTGCCAGTTGCCAAATTGCATTATCTCTTATAGTTTCCGAGATATGGACTATGGATAATTTACACCTTAGGCTCTGCTTCTAACTTGGGCCCAAATTGTAAAATGGTCTTATCTATTGGCGATTTCATTCCAATTCACATTCCAAGTAATATTCGGCATGCTAATAACATTGCCGGTTGCCAAATTGCATTATCTCTTATAGTTTCCGAGATATGGACTATCGATAATTTACACCTTAGGCTCTGCTTCTAACTTGGGCCCAAATTGTAAAATGGTCTTATCTATTGGCGATTTCGTTCCAATTCACATTCCAAGTAATATTCGGCATGCTAATTACATTGCCGGTTGCCAAATTGCATTATCTCTTATAGTTTCCGAGATATGGACTATCGATAATTTACACCTTAGGCTCTGCTTCTAACTTGGGCCCAAATTGTAAAATGGTCTTATCTATTGGCGATTTCATTCCAATTCAGATTCCAAGTAATATTCGGCATGCTAATTACATTGCCGGTTGCCAAATTGCATTATCTCTTATAGTTTCCGAGATATGGACTATCGATAATTTACACCTTAGGCTCTGCTTCTAACTTGGGCCCAAATTGTAAAATGGTCTTATCTATTGGCGATTTCGTTCCAATTCACATTCCAAGTAATATTCGGCATGCTAATTACATTGCCGGTTGCCAAATTGCATTATCTCTTATAGTTTCCGAGATATGAACTATCGGTAATTTACACCTTAGGCTCTGCTTCTAACTTGGGCCCAAATTGTAAAATCGTCTTATCTATTGGCGATTTCGTTCCAATTCACATTCCAAGTAATATTCGGCATGCTAATTACATTGCCGGTTGCCAAATTGCATTATCTCTTATAGTTTCCGAGATATGGACTATCGATAATTTACACCTTAGGCTCTGCTTCTAACTTGGGCCCAAATTGTAAAATGGTCTTACCTATTGGCGATTTCGTTCCAATTCACTTTCCAAGTAATATTCGGCATGCTAATTACATTGCCGGTTGCCAAATTGCATTATCTCTTATAGTTTCCGAGATATGGACTATCGATAATTTACACCTTAGGCTCTGCTTCTAACTTGGGCCCAAATTGTAAAATGGTCTTATCTATTGGCGATTTCGTTCCAATTCACATTCCAAGTAATATTCGGCATGCTAATTACATTGCCAGTTGCCAAATTGAATTATCTCTTATAGTTTCCGAGATATGGACCATCGATAATTTACACCTTAGGCTCTGCTTCTAACTTGGGCCCAAATTGTAAAATCGTCTTATCTATTGGCGATTTCGTTCCAATTCACATTCCAAGTAATATTCGGCATGCTAATTACATTGCCGGTTGCCAAATTGCATTATCTCTTATAGTTTCCGAGATATGGACTATCGATAATTTACACCTTAGGCTCTGCTTCTAACTTGGGCCCAAATTGTAAAATGGTCTTATCTATTGGCGATTTCGTTCCAATTCACATTCCAAGTAATATTCGGCATGCTAATTACATTGCCGGTTTCCAAATTGAATTATCTCTTATAGTTTCCGAGATATGGACTATCGATAATTTACACCTTAGGCTCTGCTTCTAACTTGGGCCCAAATTGTAAAATGGTCTTACCTATTGGCGATTTCGTTCCAATTCACTTTCCAAGTAATATTCGGCATGCTAATTACATTGCCGGTTGCCAAATTGCATTATCCCTTATAGTTTCCGAGATATGGACTATCGACAATTTACACCTTAGGCTCTGCTTCTAACTTGGGCCCAAATTGTAAAATGGTCTTATCTATTGGCGATTTCGTTCCAATTCACATTCCAAGTAATATTCGGCATGCTAATTACATTGCCGGTTGCCAAATTGCATTATCTCTTATAGTTTCCGAGATACGGACTATCGATAATTTACACCTTAGGCTCTGCTTCTAACTTGGGCCCAAGTTGTAAAATGGTCTTATCTATTGGCGATTTCGTTCCAATTCACATTCCAAGTAATATTCGGCGTGCTAATTACATTGCCGGTTGCCAAATTGCATTATCTCTTATAGTTTCCGAGATATGGACTATCGATAATTTACACCTTAGGCTCTGCTTCTAACTTGGGCCCAAGTTGTAAAATGGTCTTATCTATTGGCGATTTCGTTCCAATTCACATTCCAAGTAATATTCGGCATGTTAATTACATTGCCGGTTGCGAAATTACATTATCTCTTATAGTTTCCGAGATATGGACTATCAATAATTTACACCTTAGGCTCTGCTTCTAACTTGGGCCCAAATTGTAAAATGGTCTTATCTATTGGCGATTTCGTTCCAATTCACATTCCAAGTAATATTCGGCATGCTAATTACATTGCCGGTTGCCAAATTGCATTATATCTTATAGTTTCCGAGATATGGACTATGGATAATTTACACCTTAGGCTCTGCTTCTAACTTGGGCCCAAATTGTAAAATGGTCTTATCTATTGGCGATTTCGTTCCAATTTACATTCCAAGTAATATTCGGCATGCTAATTACATTGCCGGTTGCCAAATTGCATTATCTCTTATAGTTTCCGAGATATGGACTATCGATAATTTACACCTTAGGCTCTACTTCTAACTTGGGCCCAGATTGTAAAATGGTCTTATCTATTGGCGATTTCGTTCCAATTCACATTCCAAGTAATATTCGGCATGCTAATTACATTGCCGGTTGCCAAATTGCATTATCTCTTATAGTTTCCGAGATATGGACTATCGATAATTTACACCTTAGGCTCTGCTTCTAACTTGGGCCCAAATTGTAAAATGGTCTTCTCTATTGGCGATTTCGTTCCAATTCACATTCCAAGTAATATTCGGCATGCTAATTACATTGCGGGTTCCCAAATTGCATTATCTCTTATAGTTTCCGAGATATGGACTATCGATTATTTTTAACCTTAGGCTCTGCTTCTAACTTGGGCCCAAATTGTAAAATGGTCTTATCTATTGGCGATTTCGTTCCAATTCACATTCCAAGTAATATTCGGCATGCTAATTACATTGCCGGTTGCCAAATTGCATTATCTTTTATAGTTTCCGAGATATGGACTATCGATAATTTACACCTTACGCTCTGCTTATAACTTGGGCCCAAATTGTAAAATGGCCTTATCTATTGGCGATTTCGTTCCAATTCACATTCCAAGTAATACTCGGCATGCTGATTACATTGCCGGTTGCCAAATTGCATTATTTCTTATAGTTTCAGAGATATGGACTATCGATAATTTACACCTTAGGCTCTGCTTCTAACTTGGGCCCAAATTGTAAAATGGTCTTATCTATTGCCTATTTCGTTCCAATTCACATTCCAAGTAATATTCGGCATGCTAATTACATTTCCGGTTGCCAAATTGAATTATCTCCTATAGTTTCCGAGATATGTACTATCGATAATTTACACCTTAGGCTCTGCTTCTAACTTGGGCCCAAATTGTAAAATGGTCTTACCTATTGGCGATTTCGTTCCAATTCACATTCCAAGTAATATTCGGCATGCTAATTACATTGCCGGTGGCCAAGTTGCATTATCTCTTATAGTTTCCGAAATATGGACTATCGATAATTTACACCTTAGGCTCTGCTTCTAACTTGGGCCCAAATTGTAAAATGGTCTTATCTATTGGCGATTTCGTTCCAATTCACATTCCAAGTAATATGCGGCATGCTAATTACATTGCCGGTTCCCAAATTGCATTATCTCTTATAGTTTCCGAGATATGGACTATCGATTATTTTTAACCTTAGGCTCTGCTTCTAACTTGGGCCCAAACTGTAAAATGGTCTTATCTATTGGCGATTTCGTTCCAATTCACATTCCAAGTAGTATTCGGCATGCTAATTACATTGCCGGTTGCCAAATTGCATTATCTCTTATAGTTTCCGAGATATGGACTATCGATAATTTACACCTTAGGCTCTGCTTCTAACTTGGGCCCAAATTGTAAAATGGTCTTATCTATTGGCGATTTCATTCCAATTCACATTCCAAGTAATATTCGGCATGCTAATTACATTGCCGGTTGCCAAATTGCATTATCTCTTATAGTTTCCGAGATATGGACTATCGATAATTTACACCTTAGGCTCTGCTTCTAACTTGGGCCCAAATTGTAAAATGGTCTTATCTATTGGCGATTTCGTCCCAATTCACATTCCAAGTAATATTCGGCATGCTAATTACATTGCCAGTTGCCAAATTGCATTATCTCTTATAGTTTCCGAGATATGGACTATGGATAATTTACACCTTAGGCTCTGCTTCTAACTTGGGCCCAAATTGTAAAATGGTCTTATCTATTGGCGATTTCATTCCAATTCACATTCCAAGTAATATTCGGCATGCTAATAACATTGCCGGTTGCCAAATTGCATTATCTCTTATAGTTTCCGAGATATGGACTATCGATAATTTACACCTTAGGCTCTGCTTCTAACTTGGGCCCAAATTGTAAAATGGTCTTATCTATTGGCGATTTCGTTCCAATTCACATTCCAAGTAATATTCGGCATGCTAATTACATTGCCGGTTGCCAAATTGCATTATCTCTTATAGTTTCCGAGATATGGACTATCGATAATTTACACCTTAGGCTCTGCTTCTAACTTGGGCCCAAATTGTAAAATGGTCTTATCTATTGGCGATTTCATTCCAATTCAGATTCCAAGTAATATTCGGCATGCTAATTACATTGCCGGTTGCCAAATTGCATTATCTCTTATAGTTTCCGAGATATGGACTATCGATAATTTACACCTTAGGCTCTGCTTCTAACTTGGGCCCAAATTGTAAAATGGTCTTATCTATTGGCGATTTCGTTCCAATTCACATTCCAAGTAATATTCGGCATGCTAATTACATTGCCGGTTGCCAAATTGCATTATCTCTTATAGTTTCCGAGATATGAACTATCGGTAATTTACACCTTAGGCTCTGCTTCTAACTTGGGCCCAAATTGTAAAATCGTCTTATCTATTGGCGATTTCGTTCCAATTCACATTCCAAGTAATATTCGGCATGCTAATTACATTGCCGGTTGCCAAATTGCATTATCTCTTATAGTTTCCGAGATATGGACTATCGATAATTTACACCTTAGGCTCTGCTTCTAACTTGGGCCCAAATTGTAAAATGGTCTTATCTATTGGCGATTTCGTTCCAATTCACATTCCAAGTAATATTCGGCATGCTAATTACATTGCCAGTTGCCAAATTGAATTATCTCTTATAGTTTCCGAGATATGGACCATCGATAATTTACACCTTAGGCTCTGCTTCTAACTTGGGCCCAAATTGTAAAATGGTCTTATCTATTGGCGATTTCGTTCCAATTCATATTCCAAGTGGTATTCGGCATGCTAATTACATTGCCGGTTGCCAAATTGCATTATCTCTTATAGTTTCCGAGATATGGACTATCGATAATTTACACCTTAGGCTCTGCTTCTAACTTGGGCCCAAATTGTAAAATGGTCTTATCTATTGGCGATTTCGTCCCAATTCACATTCCAAGTAATATTCGGCATGCTAATTACATTGCCGGTTGCCAAATTGCATTATCTCTTATAGTTTCCGAGATATGGACTATCGATAATTTACACCTTAGGCTCTGCTTCTAACTTGGGCCCAAATTGTAAAATGGTCTTATCTATTGGCGATTTCGTTCCAATTCACATTCCAAGTAATATTCGGCATGCTAATTACATTGCCGGTTGCCAAATTGCATTATCTCTTTTAGTTTCCGAGATATGGACTATCGATAATTTACACCTTAGGCTCTGCCTCTAACTTGGGCCCAAATTGTAAAATGGTCTTATCTATTGGCGATTTCGTTCCAATTCACATTCCAAGTAATATTCGGCATGCTAATTACATTGCCGGTTGCCAAATTGAATTATCTCTTATAGTTTCCGAGATATGGACTATCGATAATTTACACCTTAGGCTCTGCTTCTAACTTGGGCCCAAATTGTAAAATGGTCTTATCTATTGGCGATTTCGTTCCAATTCACATTCCAAGTAATATTCGGCATGCTAATTACATTGCCGGTTTCCAAATTGAATTATCTCTTATAGTTTCCGAGATATGGACTATCGATAATTTACACCTTAGGCTCTGCTTCTAACTTGGGCCCAAATTGTAAAATGGTCTTACCTATTGGCGATTTCGTTCCAATTCACATTCCAAGTAATATTCGGCATGCTAATTACATTGCCGGTTGCCAAATTGCATTATATATTATAGTTTCCGAGATATGGACTATCGATAATTTACACCTTAGGCTCTGCTTCTAACTTGGGCCCAAATTGTAAAATGGTCTTATCTATTGGCGATTTCGTTCCAATTCACATTCCAAGTAATATTCGGCATGCTAATTACATTGCCGGTTGCCAAATTGCATTATCTCTTATAGTTTCCGAGATATGGACTATCGATAATTTACACCTTAGGCTCTGCTTCTAACTTGGGCCCAAATTGTAATATGGTCTTATCTATTGGCGATTTCGTTCCAATTCACTCTCCAAGTAATATTCGGCATGCTAATTACATTGCCGGTTCCCAAATTGCATTATCTCTTATAGTTTCCGAGATATGGACTATCGATTATTTTTAACCTTAGGCTCTGCTTCTAACTTGGGCCCAAACTGTAAAATGGTCTTATCTATTGGCGATTTCGTTCCAATTCACATTCCAAGTAGTATTCGGCATGCTAATTACATTGCCGGTTGCCAAATTGCATTATCTCTTATAGTTTCCGAGATATGGACTATCGATAATTTACACCTTAGGCTCTGCTTCTAACTTGGGCCCAAATTGTAAAATGGTCTTATCTATTGGCGATTTCGTCCCAATTCACATTCCAAGTAATATTCGGCATGCTAATTACATTGCCAGTTGCCAAATTGCATTATCTCTTATAGTTTTCGAGATATGGACTATGGATAATTTACACCTTAGGCTCTGCTTCTAACTTGGGCCCAAATTGTAAAATGGTCTTATCTATTGGCGATTTCATTCCAATTCACATTCCAAGTAATATTCGGCATGCTAATTACATTGCCGGTTGCCAAATTGCATTATCTCTTATAGTTTCCGAGATATGGACTATCGGTAATTTACACCTTAGGCTCTGCTTCTAACTTGGGCCCAAATTGTAAAATCGTCTTATCTATTGGCGATTTCGTTCCAATTCACATTCCAAGTAATATTCGGCATGCTAATTACATTGCCGGTTGCCAAATTGCATTATCTCTTATAGTTTCCGAGATATGGACTATCGATAATTTACACCTTAGGCTCTGCTTCTAACTTGGGCCCAAATTGTAAAATGGTCTTATCTATTGGCGATTTCATTCCAATTCAGATTCCAAGTAATATTCGGCATGCTAATTACATTGCCGGTTGCCAAATTGCATTATCTCTTATAGTTTCCGAGATATGGACTATCGATAATTTACACCTTAGGCTCTGCTTCTAACTTGGGCCCAAATTGTAAAATGGTCTTATCTATTGGCGATTTCGTTCCAATTCACATTCCAAGTAATATTCGGCATGCTAATTACATTGCCGGTTGCCAAATTGTATTATCTCTTATAGTTTCCGAGATATGAACTATCGGTAATTTACACCTTAGGCTCTGCTTCTAACTTGGGCCCAAATTGTAAAATCGTCTTATCTATTGGCGATTTCGTTCCAATTCACATTCCAAGTAATATTCGGCATGCTAATTACATTGCCGGTTGCCAAATTGCATTATCTCTTATAGTTTCCGAGATATGGACTATCGATAATTTACACCTTAGGCTCTGCTTCTAACTTGGGCCCAAATTGTAAAATGGTCTTATCTATTGGCGATTTCGTTCCAATTCACATTCCAAGTAATATTCGGCATGCTAATTACATTGCCAGTTGCCAAATTGAATTATCTCTTATAGTTTCCGAGATATGGACCATCGATAATTTACACCTTAGGCTCTGCTTCTAACTTGGGCCCAAATTGTAAAATGGTCTTATCTATTGGCGATTTCGTTCCAATTCATATTCCAAGTGGTATTCGGCATGCTAATTACATTGCCGGTTGCCAAATTGCATTATCTCTTATAGTTTCCGAGATATGGACTATCGATAATTTACACCTTAGGCTCTGCTTCTAACTTGGGCCCAAATTGTAAAATGGTCTTATCTATTGGCGATTTCGTCCCAATTCACATTCCAAGTAATATTCGGCATGCTAATTACATTGCCGGTTGCCAAATTGCATTATCTCTTATAGTTTCCGAAATATGGACTATCGATAATTTACACCTTAGGCTCTGCTTCTAACTTGGGCCCAAATTGTAAAATGGTCTTATCTATTGGCGAATTCGTTCCAATTCACATTCCAAGTAATATTCGGCATGCTAATTACATTGCCGGTTGCCAAATTGAATTATCTCTTATAGTTTCCGAGATATGGACTATCGATAATTTACACCTTAGGCTCTGCTTCTAACTTGGGCCCAAATTGTAAAATGGTCTTATCTATTGGCGATTTCGTTCCAATTCACATTCCAAGTAATATTCGGCATGCTAATTACATTGCCGGTTTCCAAATTGAATTATCTCTTATAGTTTCTGAGATATGGACTATCGATAATTTACACCTTAGGCTCTGCTTCTAACTTGGGCCCAAATTGTAAAATGGTCTTACCTATTGGCGATTTCGTTCCAATTCACATTCCAAGTAATATTCGGCATGCTAATTACATTGCCGGTTGCCAAATTGCATTATATCTTATAGTTTCCGAGATATGGACTATCGATAATTTACACCTTAGGCTCTGCTTCTAACTTGGGCCCAAATTGTAAAATGGTCTTATCTATTGGCGATTTCGTTCCAATTCACATTCCAAGTAATATTCGGCATGCTAATTACATTGCCGGTTGCCAAATTGCATTATCTCTTATAGTTTCCGAGATATGGACTATCGATAATTTACACCTTAGGCTCTGCTTCTAACTTGGGCCCAAATTGTAATATGGTCTTATCTATTGGCGATTTCGTTCCAATTCACACTCCAAGTAATATTCGGCATGTTAATTACATTGCCGGTTGCGAAATTGCATTATCTCTTATAGTTTCCGAGATATGGACTATCAATAATTTACACCTTAGGCTCTGCTTCTAACTTGGGCCCAAATTGTAAAATGGTCTTATCTATTGGCGATTTCGTTCCAATTCACATTCCAAGTAATATTCGGCATGCTAATTACATTGCCGGTTGCCAAATTGCATTATATCTTATAGTTTCCGAGATATGGACTATGGATAATTTACACCTTAGGCTCTGCTTCTAACTTGGGCCCAAATTGTAAAATGGTCTTATCTATTGGCGATTTCGTTCCAATTCACATTCCAAGTAATATTCGGCATGCTAATTACATTGCCGGTTGCCAAATTGCATTATCTCTTATAGTTTCCAAGATATGGACTATCGATAATTTACACCTTAGGCTCTGCTTCTAACTTGGGTCCAAATTGTAAAATGGTCTTATCTATTGGCGATTTCGTTCCAATTCACATTCCAAGTAATATTCGGCATGCTAATTACATTGCCGGTTGCCAAATTGCATTATCTCTTATAGTTTCCGAGATATGGACTATCGATAATTTACACCTTAGGCTCTGCTTCTAACTTGGGCCCAAATTGTAAAATGGTCTTCTCTATTGGCGATTTCGTTCCAATTCACATTCCAAGTAATATTCGGCATGCTAATTACATTGCGGGTTCCCAAATTGCA
This sequence comes from Rhynchophorus ferrugineus, assembly GCF_030347505.1. NCBI lineage: Eukaryota > Metazoa > Arthropoda > Insecta > Coleoptera > Curculionidae > Rhynchophorus > Rhynchophorus ferrugineus. The sequence continues at coordinate 147,299 of NW_027472732.1, read as the reverse complement.
TTATCTCTTATAGTTTCCGAGATATGGACTATCGATTATTTTTAACCTTAGGCTCTGCTTCTTACTTGGGCCCAAACTGTAAAATGGTCTTATCTATTGGCGATTTCGTTCCAATTCACATTCCAAGTAGTATTCGGCATGCTAATTACATTGACGGTTGCCAAATTGCATTATCTCTTATAGTTTCCGAGATATGGACTATCGATAATTTACACCTTAGGCTCTGCTTCTAACTTGGGCCCAAATTGTAAAATGGTCTTCTCTATTGGCGATTTCGTTCCAATTCACATTCCAAGTAATATTCGGCATGCTAATTACATTGCGGGTTCCCAAATTGCATTATCTCTTATAGTTTCCGAGATATGGACTATCGATTATTTTTAACCTTAGGCTCTGCTTCTTACTTGGGCCCAAACTGTAAAATGGTCTTCTCTATTGGCGATTTCGTTCCAATTCACATTCCAAGTAATATTCGTCATGCTAATTACATTGCCAGTTGCCAAATTGCATTATCTCTTATAGTTTCCGAGATATGGACTATGGATAATTTACACCTTAGGCTCTGCTTCTAACTTGGGCCCAAATTGTAAAATGGTCTTATCTATTGGCGATTTCATTCCAATTCACCTTCCAAGTAATATTCGGCATGCTAATTACATTGCCGGTTGCCAAATTGCATTATCTCTTATAGTTTCCGAGATGTGGACTATCGATAATTTACACCTTAGGCTCTGCTTCTAACTTGGGCCCAAATTGTAAAATGGTCTTATCTATTGGCGATTTCGTTCCAATTCACATTCCAAGTAATATTCGGCATGCTAATTACATTGCCGGTTGCCAAATTGCATTATCTCTTATAGTTTCCGAAATATGGACTATCGGTAATTTACACCTTAGGCTCTGCTTCTAACTTGGGCCCAAATTGTAAAATCGTCTTATCTATTGGCGATTTCGTTCCAATTCACATTCCAAGTAATATTCGGCATGCTAATTACATTGCCAGTTGCCAAATTGCATTATCTCTTATAGTTTCCGAGATATGGACTATGGATAATTTACACCTTAGGCTCTTCTTCTAACTTGGGCCCAAATTGTAAAATGGTCTTATCTATTGGCGATTTCGTTCCAATTCACATTCCAAGTAATATTCGGCATGCTAATTACATTGCCAGTTGCCAAATTGCATTATCTCTTATAGTTCCCGAGATATGGACTATCGATAATTTACACCTTAGGCTCTGCTTCTAACTTGGGCCCAAATTGTAAAATGGTCTTATCTATTGGCGATTTCGTTCCAATTCACATTCCAAGTAATATTCGGCATGCTAATTACATTGCCAGTTGCCAAATTGAATTATCTCTTATAGTTTCCGAGATATGGACTATCGATAATTTACACCTTAGGCTCTGCTTCTAACTTGGGCCCAAATTGTAAAATGGTCTTATCTATTGGCGATTTCGTTCCAATTCACATTCCAAGTAATATTCGGCATGCTAATTACATTGCCGGTTGCCAAATTGCATTATCTCTTATAGTTTCCGAGATATGGACTATCGATAATTTACACCTTAGGCTCTGCTTCTAACTTGGGCCCAAATTGTAAAATGGTCTTCTCTATTGGCGATTTCGTTCCAATTCACATTCCAAGTAATATTCGGCATGCTAATTACATTGCGGGTTCCCAAATTGCATTATCTATTATAGTTTCCGAGATATGGACTATCGATTATTTTTAACCTTAGGCTCTGCTTCTTACTTGGGCCCAAACTGTAAAATGGTCTTATCTATTGGCGATTTCGTTCCAATTCACATTCCAAGTAGTATTCGGCATGCTAATTACATTGACGGTTGCCAAATTGCATTATCTCTTATAGTTTCCGAGATATGGACTATCGATAATTTACACCTTAGGCTCTGCTTCTAACTTGGGCCCAAATTATAAAATGGTCTTATCTATATGCGATTTCGTCCCAATTCACATTCCAAGTAATATTCGTCATGCTAATTACATTGCCAGTTGCCAAATTGCATTATCTCTTATAGTTTCCGAGATATGGACTATGGATAATTTACACCTTAGGCTCTGCTTCTAACTTGGGCCCAAATTGTAAAATGGTCTTATCTATTGGCGATTTCATTCCAATTCACCTTCCAAGTAATATTCGGCATGCTAATTACATTGCCGGTTGCCAAATTGCATTATCTCTTATAGTTTCCGAGATATGGACTATCGATAATTTACACCTTAGGCCCTGCTTCTAACTTGGGCCCAAATTGTAAAATGGTCTTATCTATTGGCAATTTCGTTCCAATTCACATTCCAAGTAATATTCGGCATGCTAATTACATTGCCGGTTGCCAAATTGCATTATCTCTTATAGTTTCCGAAATATGGACTATCGGTAATTTACACCTTAGGCTCTGCTTCTAACTTGGGCCCAAATTGTAAAATCGTCTTATCTATTGGCGATTTCGTTCCAATTCACATTCCAAGTAATATTCGGCATGCTAATTACATTGCCAGTTGCCAAATTGCATTATCTCTTATAGTTTCCGAGATATGGACTATGGATAATTTACACATTAGGCTCTGCTTCTAACTTGGGCCCAAATTGTAAAATGGTCTTATCTATTGGCGATTTCGTTCCAATTCACATTCCAAGTAATATTCGGCATGCTAATTACATTGCCAGTTGCCAAATTGCATTATCTCTTATAGTTCCCGAGATATGGACTATCGATAATTTACACCTTAGGCTCTGCTTCTAACTTGGGCCCAAATTGTAAAATGGTCTTATCTATTGGCGATTTCGTTCCAATTCACATTCCAAGTAATATTCGGCATGCTAATTACATTGCCAGTTGCCAAATTGAATTATCTCTTATAGTTTCCGAGATATGGACCATCGATAATTTACACCTTAGGCTCTGCTTCTAACTTGTGCCCAAATTGTAAAATGGTCTTATCTATTGGCGATTTCGTTCCAATTCATATTCCAAGTGGTATTCGGCATGCTAATTACATTGCCGGTTGCCAAATTGCATTATCTCTTATAGTTTCCGAGATATGGACTATCGATAATTTACACCTTAGGCTCTGCTTCTAACTTGGGCCCAAATTGTAAAATGGTCTTATCTATTGGCGATTTCGTTCCAATTCACATTCCAAGTAATATTCGGCATGCTAATTACATTGCCGGTTGCCAAATTGCATTATCTCTTATAGTTTCCGAGATATGGACTATCGATAATTTACACCTTAGGCTCTGCTTTTAACTTGGGCCCAAATTGTAAAATGGTCTTATCTATTGGCGATTTCGTTCCAATTCACATTCCAAGTAATATTCGGCATGCTAATTACATTGCCGGTTGCCAAATTGAATTATCTCTTATAGTTTCCGAGATATGGACTATCGATAATTTACACCTTAGGCTCTGCTTCTAACTTGGGCCCAAATTGTAAAATGGTCTTATCTATTGGCGATTTCGTTCCAATTCATAATCCAAGTGGTATTCGGCATGCTAATTACATTGCCGGTTGCCAAATTGCATTATCTCTTATAGTTTCCGAGATATGGACTATCGATAATTTACACCTTAGGCTCTGCTTCTAACTTGGGCCCAAATTGTAAAATGGTCTTATCTATTGGCGATTTCGTTCCAATTCACATTCCAAGTAATATTCGGCATGCTAATTACATTGCCGGTTGCCAAATTGCATTATCTCTTATAGTTTCCGAAATATGGACTATCGGTAATTTACACCTTAGGCTCTGCTTCTAACTTGGGCCCAAATTGTAAAATCGTCTTATCTATTGGCGATTTCGTTCCAATTCACATTCCAAGTAATATTCGGCATGCTAATTACATTGCCAGTTGCCAAATTGCATTATCTCTTATAGTTTCCGAGATATGGACTATGGATAATTTACACCTTAGGCTCTTCTTCTAACTTGGGCCCAAATTGTAAAATGGTCTTATCTATTGGCGATTTCGTTCCAATTCACATTCCAAGTAATATTCGGCATGCTAATTACATTGCCAGTTGCCAAATTGCATTATCTCTTATAGTTCCCGAGATATGGACTATCGATAATTTACACCTTAGGCTCTGCTTCTAACTTGGGCCCAAATTGTAAAATGGTCTTATCTATTGGCGATTTCGTTCCAATTCACATTCCAAGTAATATTCGGCATGCTAATTACATTGCCAGTTGCCAAATTGAATTATCTCTTATAGTTTCCGAGATATGGACTATCGATAATTTACACCTTAGGCTCTGCTTCTAACTTGGGCCCAAATTGTAAAATGGTCTTATCTATTGGCGATTTCGTTCCAATTCACATTCCAAGTAATATTCGGCATGCTAATTACATTGCCGGTTGCCAAATTGCATTATCTCTTATAGTTTCCGAGATATGGACTATCGATAATTTACACCTTAGGCTCTGCTTCTAACTTGGGCCCAAATTGTAAAATGGTCTTCTCTATTGGCGATTTCGTTCCAATTCACATTCCAAGTAATATTCGGCATGCTAATTACATTGCGGGTTCCCAAATTGCATTATCTATTATAGTTTCCGAGATATGGACTATCGATTATTTTTAACCTTAGGCTCTGCTTCTTACTTGGGCCCAAACTGTAAAATGGTCTTATCTATTGGCGATTTCGTTCCAATTCACATTCCAAGTAGTATTCGGCATGCTAATTACATTGACGGTTGCCAAATTGCATTATCTCTTATAGTTTCCGAGATATGGACTATCGATAATTTACACCTTAGGCTCTGCTTCTAACTTGGGCCCAAATTATAAAATGGTCTTATCTATATGCGATTTCGTCCCAATTCACATTCCAAGTAATATTCGTCATGCTAATTACATTGCCAGTTGCCAAATTGCATTATCTCTTATAGTTTCCGAGATATGGACTATGGATAATTTACACCTTAGGCTCTGCTTCTAACTTGGGCCCAAATTGTAAAATGGTCTTATCTATTGGCGATTTCATTCCAATTCACCTTCCAAGTAATATTCGGCATGCTAATTACATTGCCGGTTGCCAAATTGCATTATCTCTTATAGTTTCCGAGATATGGACTATCGATAATTTACACCTTAGGCTCTGCTTCTAACTTGGGCCCAAATTGTAAAATGGTCTTATCTATTGGCAATTTCGTTCCAATTCACATTCCAAGTAATATTCGGCATGCTAATTACATTGCCGGTTGCCAAATTGCATTATCTCTTATAGTTTCCGAAATATGGACTATCGGTAATTTACACCTTAGGCTCTGCTTCTAACTTGGGCCCAAATTGTAAAATCGTCTTATCTATTGGCGATTTCGTTCCAATTCACATTCCAAGTAATATTCGGCATGCTAATTACATTGCCAGTTGCCAAATTGCATTATCTCTTATAGTTTCCGAGATATGGACTATGGATAATTTACACATTAGGCTCTGCTTCTAACTTGGGCCCAAATTGTAAAATGGTCTTATCTATTGGCGATTTCGTTCCAATTCACATTCCAAGTAATATTCGGCATGCTAATTACATTGCCAGTTGCCAAATTGCATTATCTCTTATAGTTCCCGAGATATGGACTATCGATAATTTACACCTTAGGCTCTGCTTCTAACTTGGGCCCAAATTGTAAAATGGTCTTATCTATTGGCGATTTCGTTCCAATTCACATTCCAAGTAATATTCGGCATGCTAATTACATTGCCAGTTGCCAAATTGAATTATCTCTTATAGTTTCCGAGATATGGACCATCGATAATTTACACCTTAGGCTCTGCTTCTAACTTGTGCCCAAATTGTAAAATGGTTTTATCTATTGGCGATTTCGTTCCAATTCATATTCCAAGTGGTATTCGGCATGCTAATTACATTGCCGGTTGCCAAATTGCATTATCTCTTATAGTTTCCGAGATATGGACTATCGATAATTTACACCTTAGGCTCTGCTTCTAACTTGGGCCCAAATTGTAAAATGGTCTTATCTATTGGCGATTTCGTTCCAATTCACATTCCAAGTAATATTCGGCATGCTAATTACATTGCCGGTTGCCAAATTGCATTATCTCTTATAGTTTCCGAGATATGGACTATCGATAATTTACACCTTAGGCTCTGCTTTTAACTTGGGCCCAAATTGTAAAATGGTCTTATCTATTGGCGATTTCGTTCCAATTCACATTCCAAGTAATATTCGGCATGCTAATTACATTGCCGGTTGCCAAATTGAATTATCTCTTATAGTTTCCGAGATATGGACTATCGATAATTTACACCTTAGGCTCTGCTTCTAACTTGGGCCCAAATTGTAAAATGGTCTTATCTATTGGCGATTTCGTTCCAATTCATAATCCAAGTGGTATTCGGCATGCTAATTACATTGCCGGTTGCCAAATTGCATTATCTCTTATAGTTTCCGAGATATGGACTATCGATAATTTACACCTTAGGCTCTGCTTCTAACTTGGGCCCAAATTGTAAAATGGTCTTATCTATTGGCGATTTCGTTCCAATTCACATTCCAAGTAATATTCGGCATGCTAATTACATTGCCGGTTGCCAAATTGCATTATCTCTTTTAGTTTCCGAGATATGGACTATCGATTATTTACACCTTAGGCTCTGCTTCTAACTTGGGCCCAAATTGTAAAATGGTCTTATCTATTGGCGATTTCGTTCCAATTCACATTCCAAGTAATATTCGGCATGCTAATTACATTGCCGGTTGCCAAATTGAATTATCTCTTATAGTTTCCGAGATATGGACTATCGATAATTTACACCTTAGGCTCTGCTTCTAACTTGGGCCCAAATTGTAAAATGGTCTTATCTATTGGCGATTTCGTTCCAATTCACATTCCAAGTAATATTCGGCATGTTAATTACATTGCCGGTTTCCAAATTGAATTATCTCTTATAGTTTCCGAGATATGGACTATCGATAATTTACACCTTAGGCTCTGCATCTAACTTGGGCCCAAATTGTAAAATGGTCTTACCTATTGGCGATTTCGTTCCAATTCACATTCCAAGTAATATTCGGCATGCTAATTACATTGCCGGCTGCCAAATTGCATTATATCTTATAGTTTCCGAGATATGGACTATCGATAATTTACACCTTAGGCTCTGCTTCTAACTTGGGCCCAAATTGTAAAATGGTCTTATCTATTGGCGATTTCGTTCCAATTCACATTCCAAGTAATATTCGGCATGCTAATTACATTGCCGGTTGCCAAATTGCATTATCTCTTATAGTTTCCGAGATATGGACTATCGATAATTTACACCTTAGGCTCTGCTTCTAACTTGGGCCCAAATTGTAAAATGGTCTTATCTATTGGCGATTTCGTTCCAATTCACATTCCAAGTAATATTCGGCATGCTAATTACATTGCCAGTTGCCAAATTGAATTATCTCTTATAGTTTCCGAGATATGGACCATCGATAATTTACACCTTAGGCTCTGCTTCTAACTTGGGCCCAAATTGTAAAATGGTCTTATCTATTGGCGATTTCGTTCCAATTCATATTCCAAGTGGTATTCGGCATGCTAATTACATTGCCGGTTGCCAAATTGCATTATCTCTTATAGTTTCCGAGATATGGACTATCGATAATTTACACCTTAGGCTCTGCTTCTAACTTGGGCCCAAATTGTAAAATGGTCTTATCTATTGGCGATTTCGTTCCAATTCACATTCCAAGTAATATTCGGCATGCTAATTACATTGCCGGTTGCCAAATTGCATTATCTCTTATAGTTTCCGAGATATGGACTATCGATAATTTACACCTTAGGCTCTGCTTCTAACTTGGGCCCAAATTGTAAAATGGTCTTATCTATTGGCGATTTCGTTCCAATTCACATTCCAAGTAATATTCGGCATGCTAATTACATTGCCGGTTGCCAAATTGAATTATCTCTTATAGTTTCCGAGATATGGACTATCGATAATTTACACCTTAGGCTCTGCTTCTAACTTGGGCCCAAATTGTAAAATGGTCTTATCTATTGGCGATTTCGTTCCAATTCATATTCCAAGTGGTATTCGGCATGCTAATTACATTGCCGGTAGCCAAATTGCATTATCTCTTATAGTTTCCGAGATATGGACTATCGATAATTTACACCTTAGGCTCTGCTTCTAACTTGGGCCCAAATTGTAAAATGGTCTTATCTATTGGCGATTTCGTTCCAATTCACATTCCAAGTAATATTCGGCATGCTAATTACATTGCCGGTTGCCAAATTGCATTATCTCTTTTAGTTTCCGAGATATGGACTATCGATAATTTACACCTTAGGCTCTGCTTCTAACTTGGGCCCAAATTGTAAAATGGTCTTATCTATTGGCGATTTCGTTCCAATTCACATTCCAAGTAATATTCGGCATGCTAATTACATTGCCGGTTGCCAAATTGAATTATCTCTTATAGTTTCCGAGATATGGACTATCGATAATTTACACCTTAGGCTCTGCTTCTAACTTGGGCCCAAATTGTAAAATGGTCTTATCTATTGGCGATTTCGTTCCAATTCACATTCCAAGTAATATTCGGCATGTTAATTACATTGCCGGTTTCCAAATTGAATTATCTCTTATAGTTTCCGAGATATGGACTATCGATAATTTACACCTTAGGCTCTGCTTCTAACTTGGGCCCAAATTGTAAAATGGTCTTACCTATTGGCGATTTCGTTCCAATTCACATTCCAAGTAATATTCGGCATGCTAATTACATTGCCGGCTGCCAAATTGCATTATATCTTATAGTTTCCGAGATATGGACTATCGATAATTTACACCTTAGGCTCTGCTTCTAACTTGGGCCCAAATTGTAAAATGGTCTTATCTATTGGCGATTTCGTTCCAATTCACATTCCAAGTAATATTCGGCATGCTAATTACATTGCCGGTTGCCAAATTGCATTATCTCTTATAGTTTCCGAGATATGGACTATCGATAATTTACACCTTAGGCTCTGCTTCTAACTTGGGCCCAAATTGTAATATGGTCTTATCTATTGGCGATTTCGTTCCAATTCACTTTCCAAGTAATATTCGGCATGCTAATTACATTGCCGGTTGCCAAATTGCATTATCTCTTATAGTTTCCGAGATATGGACTATCGACAATTTACACCTTAGGCTCTGGTTCTAACTTGGGCCCAAATTCTAAAATGGTCTTATCTATTGGCGATTTCGTTCCAATTCACATTCCAAGTAATATTCGGCATGATAATTACATTGCCGGTTGCCAAATTGCATTATCTCTTATAGTTTCCGAGATATGGACTATCGATAATTTACACCTTAGGCTCTGCTTCTAACTTGGGCCCAAGTTGTAAAATGGTCTTATCTATTGGCGATTTCGTTCCAATTCACATTCCAAGTAATATTCGGCATGCTAATTACATTGCCGGTTGCCAAATTGCATTATCTCTTATAGTTTCCGAGATATGGACTATCGATAATTTACACCTTAGGCTCTGCTTCTAACTTGGGCCCAAATTATAAAATGGTCTTATCTATTGGCGATTTCGTTCCAATTCACATTCCAAGTAATATTCGGCATGCTAATTACATTGCCGGTTGCCAAATTGCATTATCTCTTATAGTTTCCGAGATACGGACTATCGATAATTTACACCTTAGGCTCTGCTTCTAACTTGGGCCCAAATTGTAAAATGGTCTTATCTATTGGCGATATCGTTCCAATTCACACTCCAAGTAATATTCGGCATGTTAATTACATTGCCGGTTGCGAAATTGCATTATCTCTTATAGTTTCCGAGATATGGACTATCAATAATTTACACCTTAGGCTCTGCTTCTAACTTGGGCCCAAATTGTAAAATGGTCTTATCTATTGGCGATTTCGTTCCAATTCACATTCCAAGTAATATTCGGCATGCTAATTACATTGCCGGTTGCCAAATTGCATTATATCTTATAGTTTCCGAGATATGGACTATCGATAATTTACACCTTAGGCTCTGCTTCTAACTTGGGCCCAAATTGTAAAATGGTCTTATCTATTGGCGATTTCGTTCCAATTCACATTCCAAGTAATTTTCGGCATGCTAATTACATTGCCGGTTGCCAAATTGCATTATCTCTTATAGTTTCCGAGATATGGACTATCGATAATTTACACCTTAGGCTCTGCTTCTAACTTGGGCCCAAATGGTAAAATGGTCTTCTCTATTGGCGATTTCGTTCCAATTCACATTCCAAGTAATATTCGGCATGCTAATTACATTGCGGGTTCCCAAATTGCATTATCTCTTATAGTTTCCGAGATATGGACTATCGATTATTTTTAACCTTAGGCTCTGCTTCTAACTTGGGCCCAAACTGTAAAATGGTCTTATCTATTGGCGATTTCGTTCCAATTCACATTACAAGTAGTATTCGGCATGCTAATTACATTGCCGGTTGCCAAATTGCATTATCTCTTATAGTTTCCGAGATATGGACTATCGATAATTTACACCTTAGGCTCTGCTTCTAACTTGGGCCCAAATTGTAAAATGGTCTTATCTATTATCGATTTCGTCCCAATTCACATTCCAAGTAATATTCATCATGCTAATTACATTGCCAGTTGCCAAATTGCATTATCTCTTATAGTTTCCGAGATATGGACTATGGATAATTTACACCTTAGGCTCTGCTTCTAACTTGGGCCCAAATTGAAAATGGTCTTATCTATTGGCGATTTCATTCCAATTCACATTCCAAGTAATATTCGGCATGCTAATTACATTGCCGGTTGCCAAATTGCATTATCTCTTATAGTTTCCGAGATATGGACTATCGATAATTTACACCTTAGGCTCTGCTTCTAACTTGGGCCCAAATTGTAAAATGGTCTTCTCTATTGGCGATTTCGTTCCAATTCACATTCCAAGTAATATTCGGCATGCTAATTACATTGCGGGTTCCCAAATTGCATTATCTCTTATAGTTTCCGAGATATGGACTATCGATTATTTTTAACCTTAGGCTCTGCTTCTAACTTGGGCCCAAACTGTAAAATGGTCTTATCTATTGGCGATTTCGTTCCAATTCACATTACAAGTAGTATTCGGCATGCTAATTACATTGCCGGTTGCCAAATTGCATTATCTCTTATAGTTTCCGAGATATGGACTATCGATAATTTACACCTTAGGCTCTGCTTCTAACTTGGGCCCAAATTGTAAAATGGTCTTATCTATTATCGATTTCGTCCCAATTCACATTCCAAGTAATATTCATCATGCTAATTACATTGCCAGTTGCCAAATTGCATTATCTCTTATAGTTTCCGAGATATGGACTATGGATAATTTACACCTTAGGCTCTGCTTCTAACTTGGGCCCAAATTGAAAATGGTCTTATCTATTGGCGATTTCATTCCAATTCACATTCCAAGTAATATTCGGCATGCTAATTACATTGCCGGTTGCCAAATTGCATTATCTCTTATAGTTTCCGAGATATGGACTATCGATAATTTACACCTTAGGCTCTGCTTCTAACTTGGGCCCAAATTATAAAATGGTCTTATCTATTGGCGATTTCGTTCCAATTCACATTCCAAGTAATATTCGGCATGCTAATTACATTGCCAGTTGCCAAATTGCATTATCTCTTATAGTTTCCGAGATATGGACTATGGATAATTTACACCTTAGGCTCTGCTTCTAACTTGGGCCCAAATTGTAAAATGGTCTTATCTATTGGCGATTTCGTTCCAATTCACATTCCAAGTAATATTCGGCATGCTAATTACATTGCCGGTTGCCAAATTGCATTATCTTTTATAGTTTCCGAGATATGGACTATCGATAATTTACACCTTAGGCTCTGCTTTTAACTTGGGCCCAAATTGTAAAATCGTCTTATCTATTGGCGATTTCGTTCCAATTCACATTCCAAGTAATACTCGGCATGCTGATTACATTGCCGGATGCCAAATTGCATTATCTCTTATAGTTTCCGAGATATGGACTATCGATAATTTACACCTTAGGCTCTGCTTCTAACTTGGGCCCAAATTGTAAAATCGTCTTATCTATTGGCGATTTCGTTCCAATTCACATTCCAAGTAATATTCGGCATGCTAATTACATTGCCAGTTGCCAAATTGCATTATCTCTTATAGTTTCCGAGATATGGACTATGGATAATTTACACCTTAGGCTCTGCTTCTAACTTGGGCCCAAATTGTAAAATGGTCTTATCTATTGGCGATTTCGTTCCAATTCACATTCCAAGTAATATTCGGCATGCTAATTACATTGCCGGTTGCCAAACTGCATTATCTTTTATAGTTTCCGAGATATGGACTATCGATAATTTACACCTTAGGCTCTGCTTTTAACTTGGGCCCAAATTGTAAAATGGCCTTATCTATTGGCGATTTCGTTCCAATTCACATTCCAAGTAATACTCGGCATGCTGATTACATTGCCGGATGCCAAATTGCATTATCTCTTATAGTTTCAGAGATATGGACTATCGATAATTTACACCTTAGGCTCTGCTTCTAACTTGGGCCCAAATTGTAAAATGGTCTTATCTATTGGCTATTTCGTTCCAATTCACATTCCAAGTAATATTCGGCATGCTAATTACATTGCCGGTTGCCAAATTGCATTATCTCTTATAGTTTCCGAGATATGGACTATCGATAATTTACACCTTAGGATCTGCTTCTAACGATGGTCTTATCTATTGGCGATTTCGTTCCAATTCACATTCCAAGTAATATTCGGCATGCTAATTACATTGCCGGTTGCCAAATTGAATTATCTCCTATAGTTTCCGAGATATGGACTATCGATAATTTACACCTTAGGCTCTGCTTCTAACTTGGGCCCAAATTGTAAAATGGTCTTACCTATTGGCGATTTCGTTCCAATTCACATTCCAAGTAATATTCGGCATGCTAATTACATTGCCGGTGGCCAAGTTGCATTATCTCTTATAGTTTCCGAGATATGGACTATCGATAATTTACACCTTAGGCTCTGCTTCTAACTTGGGCCCAAATTGTAAAATGGTCTTATCTATTGGCGATTTCGTTCCAATTCACATTCCAAGTAATATTCGGCATGCTAATTACATTGCCGGTTGCCAAATTGCATTATCTCTTATAGTTTCCGAGATATGGACTATCGATAATTTACACCTTAGGCTCTGCTTCTAACTTGGGCCCAAATTGTAAAATGGTCTTATCTATTGGCGATTTCGTTCCAATTCACCCAAGTAATATTCGGCATGCTAATTACATTGCCGGTTGCCAAATTGAATTATCTCCTATAGTTTCCGAGATATGGACTATCGATAATTTACACCTTAGGCTCTGCTTCTAACTTGGGCCCAAATTGTAAAATGGTCTTACCTATTGGCGATTTCGTTCCAATTCACATTCCAAGTAATATTCTGCATGCTAATTACATTGCCGGTGGCCAAGTTGCATTATCTCTTATAGTTTCCGAAATATGGACTATCGATAATTTACACCTTAGGCTCTGCTTCTAACTTGGGCCCAAATTGTAAAATGGTCTTATCTATTGGCGACTTCGTTCCAATTCACATTCCAAGTAATATTCGGCATGCTAATTACATTGCCGGTTCCCAAATTGCATTATCTCTTATAGTTTCCGAGATATGGACTATCGATTATTTTTAACCTTAGGCTCTGCTTCTAACTTGGGCCCAAACTGTAAAATGGTCTTATCTATTGGCGATTTCGTTCCAATTCACATTCCAAGTGGTATTCGGCATGCTAATTACATTGCCGGTTGCCAAATTGCATTATCTCTTATAGTTTCCGAGATATGGACTATCGATAATTTACACCTTAGGCTCTGCTTCTAACTTGGGCCCAAATTGTAAAATGGTCTTATCTATTGGCGATTTCGTCCCAATTCACATTCCAAGTAATATTCGGCATGCTAATTACATTGCCAGTTGCCAAATTGCATTATCTCTTATAGTTTTCGAGATATGGACTATGGATAATTTACACCTTATACTCTGCTTCTAACTTGGGCCCAAATTGTAAAATGGTCTTATCTATTGGCGATTTCATTCCAATTCACATTCCAAGTAATATTCGGCATGCTAATTACATTGCCGGTTGCCAAATTGCATTATCTCTTATAGTTTCCGAGATATGGACTATCGATAATTTACACCTTAGGCTCTGCTTCTAACTTGGGCCCAAATTGTAAAATGGTCTTATCTATTGGCGATTTCGTGCCAATTCACATTCCAAGTAATATTCGGCATGCTAATTACATTGCCAGTTGCCAAATTGCATTATCTCTTATAGTTTCCGAGATATGGACTATGGATAATTTACACCTTAGGCTCTGCTTCTAACTTGGGCTCAAATTGTAAAATGGTCTTATCTATTGGCGATTTCATTCCAATTCACATTCCAAGTAATATTCGGCATGCTAATAACATTGCCGGTTGCCAAATTGCATTATCTCTTATAGTTTCCGAGATATGGACTATCGATAATTTACACCTTAGGCTCTGCTTCTAACTTGGGCCCAAATTGTAAAATGGTCTTATCTATTGGCGATTTCGTTCCAATTCACATTCCAAGTAATATTCGGCATGCTAATTACATTGCCGGTTGCCAAATTGCATTATCTCTTATAGTTTCCGAGATATGGACTATCGGTAATTTACACCTTAGGCTCTGCTTCTAACTTGGGCCCAAATTGTAAAATCGTCTTATCTATTGGCGATTTCGTTCCAATTCACATTCCAAGTAATATTCGGCATGCTAATTACATTGCCGGTTGCCAAATTGCATTATCTCTTATAGTTTCCGAGATATGGACTATCGATAATTTACACCTTAGGCTCTGCTTCTAACTTGGGCCCAAATTGTAAAATGGTCTTATCTATTGGCGATTTCATTCCAATTCACATTCCAAGTAATATTCGGCATGCTAATTACATTGCCGGTTGCCAAATTGCATTATCTCTTATAGTTTCCGAGATATGGACTATCGATAATTTACACCTTAGGCTCTGCTTCTAACTTGGGCCCAAATTGTAAAATGGTCTTATCTATTGGCGATTTCGTTCCAATTCACATTCCAAGTAATATTCGGCATGCTAATTACATTGCCGGTTGCCAAATTGCATTATCTCTTATAGTTTCCGAGATATGAACTATCGGTAATTTACACCTTAGGCTCTGCTTCTAACTTGGGCCCAAATTGTAAAATCGTCTTATCTATTGGCGATTTCGTTCCAATTCACATTCCAAGTAATATTCGGCATGCTAATTACATTGCCGGTTGCCAAATTGCATTATCTCTTATAGTTTCCGAGATATGGACTATCGATAATTTACACCTTAGGCTCTGCTTCTAACTTGGGCCCAAATTGTAAAATGGTCTTATCTATTGGCGATTTCGTTCCAATTCACATTCCAAGTAATATTCGGCATGCTAATTACATTGCCAGTTGCCAAATTGAATTATCACTTATAGTTTCCGAGATATGGACCATCGATAATTTACACCTTAGGCTCTGCTTCTAACTTGGGCCCAAATTGTAAAATGGTCTTATCTATTGGCGATTTCGTTCTAATTCATATTCCAAGTGGTATTCGGCATGCTAATTACATTGCCGGTTGCCAAATTGCATTATCTCTTATAGTTTCCGAGATATGGACTATCGATAATTTACACCTTAGGCTCTGCTTCTAACTTGGGCCCAAATTGTAAAATGGTCTTATCTATTGGCGATTTCGTTCCAATTCACTTTCCAAGTAATATTCGGCATGCTAATTACATTGCCGGTTGCCAAATTGCATTATCTCTTATGGTTTCCGAGATATGGACTATCGATAATTTACACCTTAGGCTCTGCTTCTAACTTGGGCCCAAATTGTAAAATGGTCTTATCTATTGGCGATTTCGTCCCAATTCACATTCCAAGTAATATTCGGCATGCTAATTACATTGCCGGTTGCGAAACTGCATTATCTCTTATAGTTTCCGAGATATGGACTATCGATAATTTACACCTTAGGCTCTGCTTCTAACTTGGGCCCAAATTGTAAAATGGTCTTATCTATTGGCGATTTCGTTCCAATTCACATTCCAAGTAATATTCGGCATGCTAATTACATTGCCGGTTGCCAAATTGCATTATCTCTTATAGTTTCCGAGATATGGACTATCGATAATTTACACCTTAGGCTCTGCTTCTAACTTGGGCCCAAATTGTAAAATGGCCTTATCTATTGGCGATTTCGTTCCAATTCACATTCCAAGTAATATTCGGCATGCTAATTACATTGCCGGTTGCCAAATTGCATTATCTCTTATAGTTTCCGAGATATGGACTATCGATAATTTACACCTTAGGCTCTGCTTCTAACTTGGGCCCAAATTGTAAAATGGTCTTATCTATTGGCGATTTCGTTCCAATTCACATTCCAAGTAATATTCGGCATGCTAATTACATTGCCGGTGGCCAAATTGAATTATCTCTTATAGTTTCCGAGATATGGACTATCGATAATTTACACCTTAGGCTCTGCTTCTAACTTGGGCCCAAATTGTAAAATGGTCTTACCTATTGGCGATTTCGTTCCAATTCACATTCCAAGTAATATTCGGCATGCTAATTACATTGCCGGTTGCCAAATTGCATTATCTCTTATAGTTTCCGAGATATGGACTATCGATAATTTACACCTTAGGCTCTGCTTCTAACTTGGGCCCAAATTGTAAAATGGTCTTATCTATTGGCGATTTCGTTCCAATTCACATTCCAAGTAATATTCGTCATGCTAATTACATTGCCGGTTGCCAAATTGCATTATCTCTTATAGTTTCCGAGATATGGACTATCGATAATTTACACCTTAGGCTCTGCTTCTAACTTGGGCCCAAATTGTAATATGGTCTTATCTATTGGCGATTTCGTTCCAATTCACATTCCAAGTAATATTCGGCATGCTAATTACATTGCCGGTTGCCAAATTGCATTATCTCTTATAGTTTCCGAGATATGGACTATCGATAATTTACACCTTAGGCTCTGCTTCTAACTTGGGCCCAAATTGTAAAATGGTCTTATCTATTGGCGATTTCGTTCCAATTCACATTCCAAGTAATATTCGGCATGCTAATTACATTGCCGGTTGCCAAATTGCATTATCTCTTATAGTTTCCGAAATATGGACTATCGATAATTTACACCTTAGGCTCTGCTTCTAACTTGGGCCCAAATTGTAAAATGGTCTTATCTATTGGCGATTTCGTTCCAATTCACATTCCAAGTAATATTCGGCATGCTAATTACATTGCCGGTTGCTAAATTGCATTATCTCTTATAGTTTCCGAGATATGGACTATCGATAATTTACATCTTAGGCTCTGCTTCTAACTTGGGCCCAAATTGTAAAATGGTCTTATCTATTGCCGATTTCGTTCCAATTCACATTCCAAGTAATATTCGGCATGCTAATTACATTGCCGGTTGCCAAATTGCATTATCTCTTATAGTTTCCGAGATATGGACTATCGATAATTTACACCTTAGGCTCTGCTTCTAACTTGGGCCCAAATAATAAAATGGTCTTATCTATTGGCGATTTCATTCTAATTCACATTCCAAGTAATATTCGGCATGTTAATTACATTGCCGGTTGCCAAATTGCATTATCTCTTATAGTTTCCGAGATATGGACTATCGATAATTTACACCTTAGGCTCTGCTTCTAACTTGGGCCCAAATTGTAAAATGGTCTTATCTATTGGCGATTTCGTTCCAATTCACATTCCAAGTAATATTCGGCATGCTAATTACATTGCCGGTTGCCAAATTGCATTATCTCTTGTAGTTTCCGAGATATGGACTATCGATAATTTACACCTTAGGCTCTGCTTCTAACTTGGGCCCAAATAGTAAAATCGCCTTATCTATTGGCGATTTCGTTCCAATTCACATTCCAAATAATATTCGGCATGCTAATTACATTGCCGGTTGCCAAATTGCATTATCTTTTATAGTTTCCGAGATATGGACTATCGATAATTTACACCTTAGGCTCTGCTTCTAACTTGGGCCCAAATTGTAAAATGGACTTATCTATTGGCGATTTCGTTCCAATTCACATTCCAAGTAATATCCGGCATGCTAATTACATTGCCGGTTGCCAAATTGAATTATCTCTTATAGTTTCCGAGATATGGACTATCGATAATTTACACCTTAGGCTCTGCTTCTAACTTGGGCCCAAATTGTAAAATGGTCTTACCTATTGGCGATTTCGTTCCAATTCACATTCCAAGTAATATTCGGCATGCTAATTACATTGCCGGTTGCCAAATTGCATTATCTCTTATAGTTTCCGAGATATGGACTATCGATAATTTACACCTTAGGCTCTGCTTCTAACTTGGGCCCAAATTGTAAAATGGTCTTATCTATTGGCGATTTCGTTCCAATTCACATTCCAAGTAATATTCGGCATGCTAATTACATTGCCGGTTGCCAAATTGCATTATCTCTTATAGTTTCCGAGATATGGACTATCGATAATTTACACCTTAGGCTCTGCTTCTAACTAGGGCCCAAATTGTAAAATGGTCTTATCTATTGGCGATTTCGTCCCAATTCACATTCCAAGTAATATTCGGCATGCTAATTACATTGCCCGTTGCCAAATTGCATTATCTCTTATAGTTTTCGAGATATGGACTATGGATAATTTACACCTTAGGCTCTGCTTCTAACTTGGGCCCAAATTGTAAAATGGTCTTATCTATTGGCGATTTCATTCCAATTCACATTCCAAGTAATATTCGGCATGCTAATTACATTGCCCGTTGCCAAATTGCATTATCTCTTATAGTTTCCGAGATATGGACTATCGATAATTTACACCTTAGGCTCTGCTTCTAACTTGGGCCCAAATTGTAAAATGGTCTTATCTATTGGCGATTTCGTCCCAATTCACATTCCAAGTAATATTCGGCATGCTAATTACATTGCCAGTTGCCAAATTGCATTATCTCTTATAGTTTCCGAGATATGGACTATGGATAATTTACACCTTAGGCTCTGCTTCTAACTTGGGCCCAAATTGTAAAATGGTCTTATCTATTGGCGATTTCATTCCAATTCACATTCCAAGTAATATTCGGCATGCTAATAACATTGCCGGTTGCCAAATTGCATTATCTCTTATAGTTTCCGAGATATGGACTATCGATAATTTACACCTTAGGCTCTGCTTCTAACTTGGGCCCAAATTGTAAAATGGCCTTATCTATTGGCGATTTCGTTCCAATTCACATTCCAAGTAATATTCGGCATGCTAATTACATTGCCGGTTGCCAAATTGCATTATCTCTTGTAGTTTCCGAGATATGGACTATCGATAATTTACACCTTAGGCTCTGCTTCTAACTTGGGCCCAAATAGTAAAATCGCCTTATCTATTGGCGATTTCGTTCCAATTCACATTCCAAATAATATTCGGCATGCTAATTACATTGCCGGTTGCCAAATTGCATTATCTTTTATAGTTTCCGAGATATGGACTATCGATAATTTACACCTTAGGCTCTGCTTCTAACTTGGGCCCAAATTGTAAAATGGACTTATCTATTGGCGATTTTGTTCCAATTCACATTCCAAGTAATATCCGGCATGCTAATTACATTGCCGGTTGCCAAATTGAATTATCTCTTATAGTTTCCGAGATATGGACTATCGATAATTTACACCTTAGGCTCTGCTTCTAACTTGGGCCCAAATTGTAAAATGGTCTTACCTATTGGCGATTTCGTTCCAATTCACATTCCAAGTAATATTCGGCATGCTAATTACATTGCCGGTTGCCAAATTGCATTATCTCTTATAGTTTCCGAGATATGGACTATCGATAATTTACACCTTAGGCTCTGCTTCTAACTTGGGCCCAAATTGTAAAATGGTCTTATCTATTGGCGATTTCGTTCCAATTCACATTCCAAGTAATATTCGGCATGCTAATTATATTGCCGGTTGCCAAATTGCATTATCTCTTATAGTTTCCGAGATATGGACTATCGATAATTTACACCTTAGGCTCTGCTTCTAACTAGGGCCCAAATTGTAAAATGGTCTTATCTATTGGCGATTTCGTCCCAATTCACATTCCAAGTAATATTCGGCATGCTAATTACATTGCCCGTTGCCAAATTGCATTATCTCTTATAGTTTTCGAGATATGGACTATGGATAATTTACACCTTAGGCTCTGCTTCTAACTTGGGCCCAAATTGTAAAATGGTCTTATCTATTGGCGATTTCATTCCAATTCACATTCCAAGTAATATTCGGCATGCTAATTACATTGCCCGTTGCCAAATTGCATTATCTCTTATAGTTTCCGAGATATGGACTATCGATAATTTACACCTTAGGCTCTGCTTCTAACTTGGGCCCAAATTGTAAAATGGTCTTATCTATTGGCGATTTCGTCCCAATTCACATTCCAAGTAATATTCGGCATGCTAATTACATTGCCAGTTGCCAAATTGCATTATCTCTTATAGTTTCCGAGATATGGACTATGGATAATTTACACCTTAGGCTCTGCTTCTAACTTGGGCCCAAATTGTAAAATGGTCTTATCTATTGGCGATTTCATTCCAATTCACATTCCAAGTAATATTCGGCATGCTAATAACATTGCCGGTTGCCAAATTGCATTATCTCTTATAGTTTCCGAGATATGGACTATCGATAATTTACACCTTAGGCTCTGCTTCTAACTTGGGCCCAAATTGTAAAATGGTCTTATCTATTGGCGATTTCGTTCCAATTCACATTCCAAGTAATATTCGGCATGCTAATTACATTGCCGGTTGCCAAATTGCATTATCTCTTATAGTTTCCGAGATATGGACTATCGGTAATTTACACCTTAGGCTCCGCTTCTAACTTGGGCCCAAATTGTAAAATCGTCTTATCTATTGGCGATTTCGTTCCAATTCACATTCCAAGTAATATTCGGCATGCTAATTACATTGCCGGTTGCCAAATTGCATTATCTCTTATAGTTTCCGAGATATGGACTATCGATAATTTACACCTTAGGCTCTGCTTCTAACTTGGGCCCAAATTGTAAAATGGTCTTATCTATTGGCGATTTCATTCCAATTCACATTCCAAGTAATATTCGGCATGCTAATTACATTGCCGGTTGCCAAATTGCATTATCTCTTATAGTTTCCGAGATATGGACTATCGATAATTTACACCTTAGGCTCTGCTTCTAACTTGGGCCCAAATTGTAAAATGGTCTTATCTATTGGCGATTTCGTTCCAATTCACATTCCAAGTAATATTCGGCATGCTAATTACATTGCCGGTTGCCAAATTGCATTATCTCTTATAGGTTCCGAGATATGAACTATCGGTAATTTACACCTTAGGCTCTGCTTCTAACTTGGACCAAAATTGTAAAATCGTCTTATCTATTGGCGATTTCGTTCCAATTCACATTCCAAGTAATATTCGGCATGCTAATTACATTGCCGGTTGCCAAATTGCATTATCTCTTATAGTTTCCGAGATATGGACTATCGATAATTTACACCTTAGGCTCTGCTTCTAACTTGGGCCCAAATTGTAAAATGGTCTTATCTATTGGCGATTTCGTTCCAATTCACATTCCAAGTAATATTCGGCATGCTAATTACATTGCCGGTTGCCAAATTGCATTATCTCTTATAGTTTCCGAGATATGGACTATCGATAATTTACACCTTAGGCTCTGCTTCAAACTTGGGCCCAAATTGTAAAATGGTCTTATCTATTGGCGATTTCGTTCCAATTCATATTCCAAGTGGTATTCGGCATGCTAATTACATTGCCGGTTGCCAAATTGCATTATCTCTTATAGTTTCCGAGATATGGACTATCGATAATTTACACCTTAGGCTCTGCTTCTAACTTGGGCCTAAATTGTAAAATGGTCTTATCTATTGGCGATTTCGTTCCAATTCACATTCCAAGTAATATTCGGCATGCTAATTACATTGCCGGTTGCCAAATTGCATTATCTCTTATAGTTTCCGAGATATGGACTATCGATAATTTACACCTTAGGCTCTGCTTCTAACTTGGGCCCAAATTGTAAAATGGTCTTATCTATTGGCGATTTCGTCCCAATTCACATTCCAAGTAATATTCGGCATGCTAATTACATTGCCGGTTGCCAAATTGCATTATCTCTTTTAGTTTCCGAGATATGGACTATCGATAATTTACACCTTAGGCTCTGCTTCTAACTTGGGCTCAAATTGTAAAATGGTCTTATCTATTGGCGATTTCGTTCCAATTCACATTCCAAGTAATATTCGGCATGCTAATTACATTGCCGGTTGCCAAATTGCATTATCTCTTATAGTTTCCGAGATATGGACTATCGATAATTTACACCTTAGGCTCTGCTTCTAACTTGGGCCCAAATTGTAAAATGGCCTTATCTATTGGCGATTTCGTTCCAATTCACATTCCAAATAATATTCGGCATGCTAATTACATTGCCGGTGGCCAAATTGAATTATCTCTTATAGTTTCCGAGATATGGACTATCGATAATTTACACCTTAGGCTCTGCTTCTAACTTGGGCCCAAATTGTAAAATGGTCTTACCTATTGGCGATTTCGTTCCAATTCACATTCCAAGTAATATTCGGCATGCTAATTACATTGCCGGTTGCCAAATTGCATTATCTCTTATAGTTTCCGAGATATGGACTATCGATAATTTACACCTTAGGCTCTGCTTCTAACTTGGGCCCAAATTGTAAAATGGTCTTATCTATTGGCGATTTCGTTCCAATTCACATTCCAAGTAATATTCGGCATGCTAATTACATTGCCGGTTGCCAAATTGCATTATCTCTTATAGTTTCCGAGATATGGACTATCGATAATTTACACCTTAGGCTCTGCTTCTAACTTGGGCCCAAATTGTAATATGGTCTTATCTATTGGCGATTTCGTTCCAATTCACATTCCAAGTAATATTCGGCATGCTAATTACATTGCCGGTTGCCAAATTGCATTATCTCTTATAGTTTCCGAGATAGGGACTATCGATAATTTACACCTTAGGCTCTGCTTCTAACTTGGGCCCAAATTGTAAAATGGTCTTATCTATTGGCGATTTCGTTCCAATTCACATTCCAAGTAATATTCGGCATGCTAATTACATTGCCGGTTGCCAAATTGCATTATCTCTTATAGTTTCCGAAATATGGACTATCGATAATTTACACCTTAGGCTCTGCTTCTAACTTGGGCCCAAATTGTAAAATGGTCTTATCTATTGGCGATTTCGTTCCAATTCACATTCCAAGTAATATTCGGCATGCTAATTACATTGCCGGTTGCCAAATTGCATTATCTCTTATAGTTTCCGAGATATGGACTATCGATAATTTACACCTTAGGCTCTGCTTCTAACTTGGGCCCAAATTGTAAAATGGTCTTATCTATTGGCGATTTCGTTCCAATTCACATTCCAAGTAATATTCGGCATGCTAATTACATTGCCGGTTGCCAAATTGCATTATCTCTTATAGTTTCCGAGATACGGACTATCGATAATTTACACCTTAGGCTCTGCTTCTAACTTGGGCCCAAATTGTAAAATGGTCTTATCTATTGGCGATTTCGTTCCAATTCACACTCCAAGTAATATTCGGCATGCTAATTACATTGCCGGTTGCGAAATTGCATTATCTCTTATAGTTTCCGAGATATGGACTATCAATAATTTACACCTTAGGCTCTGCTTCTAACTTGGGCCCAAATTGTAAAATGGTCTTATCTATTGGCGATTTCGTCCCAATTCACATTCCAAGTAATATTCGGCATGCTAATTACATTGCCGGTTGCGAAACTGCATTATCTCTTATAGTTTCCGAGATATGGACTATCGATAATTTACACCTTAGGCTCTGCTTCTAACTTGGGCCCAAATTGTAAAATGGTCTTATCTATTGGCGATTTCGTTCCAATTCACATTCCAAGTAATATTCGGCATGCTAATTACATTGCCGGTTGCCAAATTGCATTATCTCTTTTAGTTTCCGAGATATGGACTATCGATAATTTACACCTTAGGCTCTGCTTCTAACTTGGGCCCAAATTGTAAAATGGTCTTATCTATTGGCGATTTCGTTCCAATTCACATTCCAAGTAATATTCGGCATGCTAATTACATTGCCGGTTGCCAAATTGCATTATCTCTTATAGTTTCCGAGATATGGACTATCGATAATTTATACCTTAGGCTCTGCTTCTAACTTGGGCCCAAATTGTAAAATGGCCTTATCTATTGGCGATTTCGTTCCAATTCACATTCCAAGTAATATTCGGCATGCTAATTACATTGCCGGTTGTCAAATTGCATTATCTCTTATAGTTTCCGAGATATGGACTATCGATAATTTACACCTTAGGCTCTGCTTCTAACTTGGACCCAAATTGTAAAATGGTCTTATCTATTGGCGATTTCGTTCCAATTCACATTCCAAGTAATATTCGGCATGCTAATTACATTGCCGGTTTCCAAATTGAATTATCTCTTATAGTTTCCGAGATATGGACTATCGATAATTTACACCTTAGGCTCTGCTTCGAACTTGGGCCCAAATTGTAAAATGGTCTTACCTATTGGCGATTTCGTTCCAATTCACATTCCAAGTAATATTCGGCATGCTAATTACATTGCCGGTTGCCAAATTGCATTATATCTTATAGTTTCCGAGGTATGGACTATCGATAATTTACACCTTAGGCTCTGCTTCTAACTTGGGCCCAAATTGTAATATGGTCTTATCTATTGGCGATTTCGTTCCAATTCACTTTCCAAGTAATATTCGGCATGCTAATTACATTGCCGGTTGCCAAATTGCAGTATCTCTTATAGTTTCCGAGATATGGACTATCGATAATTTACACCTTAGGCTCTGCTTCTAACTTGGGCCCAAATTGTAAAATGGTCTTATCTATTGGCGATTTCGTTCCAATTCACATTCCAAGTAATATTCGGCATGCTAATTACATTGCCGGTTGCCAAATTGCATTATCTCTTATAGTTTCCGAGATATGGACTATCGATAATTTACACCTAAGGCTCTGCTTCTAACTTGGGCCCAAATTGTAAAATGGTCTTATCTATTGGCGATTTCGTTCCAATTCACATTCCAAGTAATATTCGGCATGCTAATTACATTGCCGGTTGCCAAATTGCATTATCTCTTATAGTTTCCGAGATACGGACTATCGATAATTTACACCTTAGGCTCTGCTTCTAACTTGGGCCCAAATTGTAAAATGGTCTTATCTATTGGCGATTTCGTTCCAATTCACACTCCAAGTAATATTCGGCATGTTAATTACATTGCCGGTTGCGAAATTGCATTATCTCTTATAGTTTCCGAGATATGGACTATCAATAATTTACACCTTAGGCTCTGCTTCTAACTTGGGCCCAAATTGTAAAATGGTCTTATCTATTGGCGATTTCGTTCCAATTCACATTCCAAGTAATATTCGGCATGCTAATTACATTGCCGGTTGCCAAATTGCATTATATCTTATAGTTTCCGAGATATGGACTATGGATAATTTACACCTTAGGCTCTGCTTCTAACTTGGGCCCAAATTGTAAAATGGTCTTATCTATTGGCGATTTCGTTCCAATTCACATTCCAAGTAATATTCGGGATGCTAATTACATTGCCGGTTGCCAAATTGCATTATCTCTTATAGTTTCCGAGATATGGACTATCGATAATTTACACCTTAGGCTCTGCTTCTAACTTGGGCCCAAATTGTAAAATGGTCTTATCTATTGGCGATTTCGTTCCAATTCACATTCCAAGTAATATTCGGCATGCTAATTACATTGCCGGTTGCCAAATTGCATTATCTCTTATAGTTTCCGAGATATGGACTATCGATAATTTACACCTTAGGCTCTGCTTCTAACTTGGGCACAAATTGTAAAATGGTCTTCTCTATTGGCGATTTCGTTCCAATTCACATTCCAAGTAATATTCGGCATGCTAATTACATTGCGGGTTCCCAAATTGCATTATCTCTTATAGTTTCCGAGATATGGACTATCGATTATTTTTAACCTTAGGCTCTGCTTCTAACTTGGGCCCAAACTGTAAAATGGTCTTATCTATTGGCGATTTCGTTCCAATTCACATTCCAAGTAGTATTCGGCATGCTAATTACATTGCCGGTTGCCAAATTGCATTATCTTTTATAGTTTCCGAGATATGGACTATCGATAATTTACACCTTAGGCTCTGCTTCTAACTTGGGCCCAAATTGTAAAATGGTCTTATCTATTGGCGATTTCGTCCCAATTCACATTCCAAGTAATATTCGGCATGCTAATTACATTGCCAGTTGCCAAATTGCATTATCTCTTATAGTTTCCGAGATATGGACTATGGATAATTTACACCTTAGGCTCTGCTTCTAACTTGGGCACAAATTGTAAAATGGTCTTATCTATTGGCGATTTCATTCCAATTCACATTCCGAGTAATATTCGGCATGCTAATTACATTGCCGGTTGCCAAATTGCATTATCTCTTATAGTTTCCGAGATATGGACTATGGATAATTTACACCTTAGGCTCTGCTTCTAACTTGGGCACAAATTGTAAAATGGTCTTATCTATTGGCGATTTCATTCCAATTCACATTCCAAGTAATATTCGGCATGCTAATTACATTGCCGGTTGCCAAATTGCATTATCTCTTATAGTTTCCGAGATATGGACTATCGATAATTTACACCTTAGGCTCTGCTTCTAACTTGGGCCCAAATTGTAAAATGGTCTTATCTATTGGCGATTTCGTCCCAATTCACATTCCAAGTAATATTCGGCATGCTAATTACATTGCCAGTTGCCAAATTGCATTATCTCTTATAGTTTCCGAGATATGGACTATGGATAATTTACACCTTAGGCTCTGCTTCTAACTTGGGCACAAATTGTAAAATGGTCTTATCTATTGGCGATTTCATTCCAATTCACATTCCAAGTAATATTCGGCATGCTAATTACATTGCCGGTTGCCAAATTGCATTATCTCTTATAGTTTCCGAAATATGGACTATCGGTAAGTTACACCTTAGGCTCTGCTTCTAACTTGGGCCCAAATTGTAAAATCGTCTTATCTATTGGCGATTTCGTTCCAATTCACATTCCAAGTAATATTCGGCATGCTAATTACATTGCCAGTTGCCAAATTGCATTATCTCTTATAGTTTCCGAGATATGGACTATGGATAATTTACACCTTAGGCTCTGCTTCTAACTTGGGCCCAAATTGTAAAATGGTCTTATCTATTGGCGATTTCGTTCCAATTCACATTCCAAGTAATATTCGGCATGCTAATTACATTGCCGGTTGCCAAATTGCATTATCTTTTATAGTTTCCGAGATATGGACTATCGATAATTTACACCTTAGGCTCTGCTTCTAACTTGGGCC
Organism: Rhynchophorus ferrugineus; assembly: GCF_030347505.1. Lineage (NCBI taxonomy): Eukaryota > Metazoa > Arthropoda > Insecta > Coleoptera > Curculionidae > Rhynchophorus > Rhynchophorus ferrugineus. Next base: position 119,695 of record NW_027472732.1, on the reverse strand, counting down.
CAAATTGTAAAATGGTCTTACCTATTGGCGATTTCGTTCCAATTCACATTCCAAGTAATATTCGGCATGCTAATTACATTGCCGGTGGCCAAGTTGCATTATCTCTTATAGTTTCCGAGATATGGACTATCGATAATTTACACCTTAGGCTCTGCTTCTAACTTGGGCCCAAATTGTAAAATGGTCTTATCTATTGGCGATTTCGTTCCAATTCACATTCCAAGTAATATTCGGCATGCTAATTACATTGCCGGTTCCCAAATTGCATTATCTCTTATAGTTTCCGAGATATGGACTATCGATTATTTTTAACCTTAGGCTCTGCTTCTAACTTGGGCCCAAACTGTAAAATGGTCTTATCTATTGGCGATTTCGTTCCAATTCACATTCCAAGTAGTATTCGGCATGCTAATTACATTGCCGGTTGCCAAATTGCATTATCTCTTATAGTTTCCGAGATATGGACTATCGATAATTTACACCTTAGGCTCTGCTTCTAACTAGGGCCCAAATTGTAAAATGGTCTTATCTATTGGCGATTTCGTCCCAATTCACATTCCAAGTAATATTCGGCATGCTAATTACATTGCCCGTTGCCAAATTGCATTATCTCTTATAGTTTTCGAGATATGGACTATGGATAATTTACACCTTAGGCTCTGCTTCTAACTTGGGCCCAAATTGTAAAATGGTCTTATCTATTGGCGATTTCATTCCAATTCACATTCCAAGTAATATTCGGCATGCTAATTACATTGCCCGTTGCCAAATTGCATTATCTCTTATAGTTTCCGAGATATGGACTATCGATAATTTACACCTTAGGCTCTGCTTCTAACTTGGGCCCAAATTGTAAAATGGTCTTATCTATTGGCGATTTCGTCCCAATTCACATTCCAAGTAATATTCGGCATGCTAATTACATTGCCAGTTGCCAAATTGCATTATCTCTTATAGTTTCCGAGATATGGACTATGGAAATAATTTACACCTTAGGCTCTGCTTCTAACTTGGGCCCAAATTGTAAAATGGTCTTATCTATTGGCGATTTCATTCCAATTCACATTCCAAGTAATATTCGGCATGCTAATAACATTGCCGGTTGCCAAATTGCATTATCTCTTATAGTTTCCGAGATATGGACTATCGATAATTTACACCTTAGGCTCTGCTTCTAACTTGGGCCCAAATTGTAAAATGGTCTTATCTATTGGCGATTTCGTTCCAATTCACATTCCAAGTAATATTCGGCATGCTAATTACATTGCCGGTTGCCAAATTGCATTATCTCTTATTGTTTCCGAGATATGGACTATCGGTAATTTACACCTTAGGCTCCGCTTCTAACTTGGGCCCAAATTGTAAAATCGTCTTATCTATTGGCGATTTCGTTCCAATTCACATTCCAAGTAATATTCGGCATGCTAATTACATTGCCGGTTGCCAAATTGCATTATCTCTTATAGTTTCCGAGATATGGACTATCGATAATTTACACCTTAGGCTCTGCTTCTAACTTGGGCCCAAATTGTAAAATGGTCTTATCTATTGGCGATTTCATTCCAATTCACATTCCAAGTAATATTCGGCATGCTAATTACATTGCCGGTTGCCAAATTGCATTATCTCTTATAGTTTCCGAGATATGGACTATCGATAATTTACACCTTAGGCTCTGCTTCTAACTTGGGCCCAAATTGTAAAATGGTCTTATCTATTGGCGATTTCGTTCCAATTCACATTCCAAGTAATATTCGGCATGCTAATTACATTGCCGGTTGCCAAATTGCATTATCTCTTATAGGTTCCGAGATATGAACTATCGGTAATTTACACCTTAGGCTCTGCTTCTAACTTGGACCAAAATTGTAAAATCGTCTTATCTATTGGCGATTTCGTTCCAATTCACATTCCAAGTAATATTCGGCATGCTAATTACATTGCCGGTTGCCAAATTGCATTATCTCTTATAGTTTCCGAGATATGGACTATCGATAATTTACACCTTAGGCTCTGCTTCTAACTTGGGGCCCAAATTGTAAAATGGTCTTATCTATTGGCGATTTCGTTCCAATTCATATTCCAAGTGGTATTCGGCATGCTAATTACATTGCCGGTTGCCAAATTGCATTATCTCTTATAGTTTCCGAGATATGGACTATCGATAATTTACACCTTAGGCTCTGCTTCTAACTTGGGCCCAAATTGTAAAATGGTCTTATCTATTGGCGATTTCGTTCCAATTCACATTCCAAGTAATATTCGGCATGCTAATTACATTGCCGGTTGCCAAATTGCATTATCTCTTATAGTTTCCGAGATATGGGACTATCGATAACTTACACCTTAGGCTCTGCTTCTAACTTGGGCCCAAATTGTAAAATGGTCTTATCTATTGGCGATTTCGTCCCAATTCACATTCCAAGTAATATTCGGCATGCTAATTACATTGCCGGTTGCCAAATTGCATTATCTCTTTTAGTTTCCGAGATATGGACTATCGATAATTTACACCTTAGGCTCTGCTTCTAACTTGGGCTCAAATTGTAAAATGGTCTTATCTATTGGCGATTTCGTTCCAATTCACATTCCAAGTAATATTCGGCATGCTAATTACATTGCCGGTTGCCAAATTGCATTATCACTTATAGTTTCCGAGATATGGACTATCGATAATTTACACCTTAGGCTCTGCTTCTAACTTGGGCCCAAATTGTAAAATGGCCTTATCTATTGGCGATTTCGTTCCAATTCACATTCCAAGTAATATTCGGCATGCTAATTACATTGCCGGTGGCCAAATTGAATTATCTCTTATAGTTTCCGAGATATGGACTATCGATAATTTACACCTTAGGCTCTGCTTCTAACTTGGGCCCAAATTGTAAAATGGTCTTACCTATTGGCGATTTCGTTCCAATTCACATTCCAAGTAATATTCGGCATGCTAATTACATTGCCGGTTGCCAAATTGCATTATCTCTTATAGTTTCCGAGATATGGACTATCGATAATTTACACCTTAGGCTCTGCTTCTAACTTGGGCCCAAATTGTAAAATGGTCTTATCTATTGGCGATTTCGTTCCAATTCACATTCCAAGTAATATTCGGCATGCTAATTACATTGCCGGTTGCCAAATTGCATTATCTCTTATAGTTTCCGAGATATGGACTATCGATAATTTACACCTTAGGCTCTGCTTCTAACTTGGGCCCAAATTGTAATATGGTCTTATCTATTGGCGATTTCGTTCCAATTCACATTCCAAGTAATATTCGGCATGCTAATTACATTGCCGGTTGCCAAATTGCATTATCTCTTATAGTTTCCGAGATATGGACTATCGATAATTTACACCTTAGGCTCTGCTTCTAACTTGGGCCCAAATTGTAAAAATGGTCTTATCTATTGGCGATTTCGTTCCAATTCACATTCCAAGTAATATTCGGCATGCTAATTACATTGCCGGTTGCCAAATTGCATTATCTCTTATAGTTTCCGAGATACGGACTATCGATAATTTACACCTTAGGCTCTGCTTCTAACTTGGGCCCAAATTGTAAAATGGTCTTATCTATTGGCGATTTCGTTCCAATTCACACTCCAAGTAATATTCGGCATGCTAATTACATTGCCGGTTGCGAAATTGCATTATCTCTTATAGTTTCCGAGATATGGACTATCAATAATTTACACCTTAGGCTCTGCTTCTAACTTGGGCCCAAATTGTAAAATGGTCTTATCTATTGGCGATTTCGTCCCAATTCACATTCCAAGTAATATTCGGCATGCTAATTACATTGCCGGTTGCGAAACTGCATTATCTCTTATAGTTTCCGAGATATGGACTATCGATAATTTACACCTTAGGCTCTGCTTCTAACTTGGGCCCAAATTGTAAAATGGTCTTATCTATTGGCGATTTCGTTCCAATTCACATTCCAAGTAATATTCGGCATGCTAATTACATTGCCGGTTGCCAAATTGCATTATCTCTTTTAGTTTCCGAGATATGGACTATCGATAATTTACACCTTAGGCTCTGCTTCTAACTTGGGCCCAAATTGTAAAATGGTCTTATCTATTGGCGATTTCGTTCCAATTCACATTCCAAGTAATATTCGGCATGCTAATTACATTGCCGGTTGCCAAATTGCATTATCTCTTATAGTTTCCGAGATATGGACTATCGATAATTTATACCTTAGGCTCTGCTTCTAACTTGGGCCCAAATTGTAAAATGGCCTTATCTATTGGCGATTTCGTTCCAATTCACATTCCAAGTAATATTCGGCATGCTAATTACATTGCCGGTTGCCAAATTGCATTATCTCTTATAGTTTCCGAGATATGGACTATCGATAATTTACACCTTAGGCTCTGCTTCTAACTTGGACCCAAATTGTAAAATGGTCTTATCTATTGGCGATTTCGTTCCAATTCACATTCCAAGTAATATTCGGCATGCTAATTACATTGCCGGTTTCCAAATTGAATTATCTCTTATAGTTTCCGAGATATGGACTATCGATAATTTACACCTTAGGCTCTGCTTCGAACTTGGGCCCAAATTGTAAAATGGTCTTACCTATTGGCGATTTCGTTCCAATTCACATTCCAAGTAATATTCGGCATGCTAATTACATTGCCGGAATTGCATTATATCTTATAGTTTCCGAGGTATGGACTATCGATAATTTACACCTTAGGCTCTGCTTCTAACTTGGGCCCAAATTGTAATATGGTCTTATCTATTGGCGATTTCGTTCCAATTCACTTTCCAAGTAATATTCGGCATGCTAATTACATTGCCGGTTGCCAAATTGCAGTATCTCTTATAGTTTCCGAGATATGGACTATCGATAATTTACACCTTAGGCTCAGCTTCTAACTTGGGCCCAAATTGTAAAATGGTCTTATCTATTGGCGATTTCGTTCCAATTCACATTCCAAGTAATATTCGGCATGCTAATTATATTGCCGGTTGCCAAATTGCATTATCTCTTATAGTTTCCGAGATATGGACTATCGATAATTTGACAACTTAGGCTCTGCTTCTAACTTGGGCCCAAGTTGTAAAATGGCCTTATCTATTGGCGATTTCGTTCCAATTCACATTCCAAGTAATATTCGGCATGCTAATTACATTGCCGGTTGCCAAATTGCATTATCTCTTATAGTTTCCGAGATATGGACTATCGATAATTTACACCTAAGGCTCTGCTTCTAACTTGGGCCCAAATTGTAAAATGGTCTTATCTATTGACGATTTCGTTCCAATTGACATTCCAAGTAATATTCGGCATGCTAATTACATTGCCGGTTGCCAAATTGCATTATCTCTTATAGTTTCCGAGATACGGACTATCGATAATTTACACCTTAGGCTCTGCTTCTAACTTGGGCCCAAATTGTAAAATGGTCTTATCTATTGGCGATTTCGTTCCAATTCACACTCCAAGTAATATTCGGCATGTTAATTACATTGCCGGTTGCGAAATTGCATTATCTCTTATAGTTTCCGAGATATGGACTATCAATAATTTACACCTTAGGCTCTGCTTCTAACTTGGGCCCAAATTGTAAAATGGTCTTATCTATTGGCGATTTCGTTCCAATTCACATTCCAAGTAATATTCGGCATGCTAATTACATTGCCGGTTGCCAAATTGCATTATCTCTTATAGTTTCCGAGATATGGACTATCGATAATTTACACCTTAGGCTCTGCTTCTAACTTGGGCACAAATTGTAAAATGGTCTTCTCTATTGGCGATTTCGTTCCAATTCACATTCCAAGTAATATTCGGCATGCTAATTACATTGCCGGTTGCCAAATTGCATTATCTCTTATAGTTTCCGAGATATGGACTATCGATAATTTACACCTTAGGCTCTGCTTCTAACTTGGGCCCAAATTGTAAAATGGTCTTATCTATTGGCGATTTCGTTCCAATTCACATTCCAAGTAATATTCGGCATGCTAATTACATTGCCGGTTGCCAAATTGCATTATCTCTTATAGTTTCCGAAATATGGACTATCGGTAAGTTACACCTTAGGCTCTGCTTCTAACTTGGGCCCAAATTGTAAAATCGTCTTATCTATTGGCGATTTCGTTCCAATTCACATTCCAAGTAATATTCGGCATGCTAATTACATTGCCAGTTGCCAAATTGCATTATCTCTTATAGTTTCCGAGATATGGACTATGGATAATTTACACCTTAGGCTCTGCTTCTAACTTGGGCCCAAATTGTAAAATGGTCTTATCTATTGGCGATTTCATTCCAATTCACATTCCAAGTAATATTCGGCATGCTAATTACATTGCCCGTTGCCAAATTGCATTATCTCTTATAGTTTCCGAGATATGGACTATCGATAATTTACACCTTAGGCTCTGCTTTTAACTTGGGCCCAAATTGTAAAATGGTCTTATCTATTGGCGATTTCGTCCCAATTCACATTCCAAGTAATATTCGGCATGCTAATTACATTGCCAGTTGCCAAATTGCATTATCTCTTATAGTTTCCGAGATATGGACTATGGATAATTTACACCTTAGGCTCTGCTTCTAACTTGGGCCCAAATTGTAAAATGGTCTTATCTATTGGCGATTTCATTCCAATTCACATTCCAAGTAATATTCGGCATGCTAATAACATTGCCGGTTGCCAAATTGCATTATCTCTTATAGTTTCCGAGATATGGACTATCGATAATTTACACCTTAGGCTCTGCTTCTAACTTGGGCCCAAATTGTAAAATGGTCTTATCTATTGGCGATTTCGTTCCAATTCACATTCCAAGTAATATTCGGCATGCTAATTACATTGCCGGTTGCCAAATTGCATTATCTCTTAGAGTTTCCGAGATATGGACTATCGGTAATTTACACCTTAGGCTCCGCTTCTAACTTGGGCCCAAATTGTAAAATCGTCTTATCTATTGGCGATTTCGTTCCAATTCACATTCCAAGTAATATTCGGCATGCTAATTACATTGCCGGTTGCCAAATTGCATTATCTCTTATAGTTTCCGAGATATGGACTATCGATAATTTACACCTTAGGCTCTGCTTCTAACTTGGGCCCAAATTGTAAAATGGTCTTATCTATTGGCGATTTCATTCCAATTCACATTCCAAGTAATATTCGGCATGCTAATTACATTGCCGGTTGCCAAATTGCATTATCTCTTATAGTTTCCGAGATATGGACTATCGATAATTTACACCTTAGGCTCTGCTTCTAACTTGGGCCCAAATTGTAAAATGGTCTTATCTATTGGCGATTTCGTTCCAATTCACATTCCAAGTAATATTCGGCATGCTAATTACATTGCCGGTTGCCAAATTGCATTATCTCTTATAGGTTCCGAGATATGAACTATCGGTAATTTACACCCTTAGGCTCTGCTTCTAACTTGGACCAAAATTGTAAAATCGTCTTATCTATTGGCGATTTCGTTCCAATTCACATTTCAAGTAATATTCGGCATGCTAATTACATTGCCGGTTGCCAAATTGCATTATCTCTTATAGTTTCCGAGATATGGACTATCGATAATTTACACCTTAGGCTCTGCTTCTAACTTGGGCCCAAATTGTAAAATGGTCTTATCTATTGGCGATTTCGTTCCAATTCACATTCCAAGTAATATTCGGCATGCTAATTACATTGCCGGTTGCCAAATTGAATTATCTCTTATAGTTTCCGAGATATGGACTATCGATAATTTACACCTTAGGCTCTGCTTCAAACTTGGGCCCAAATTGTAAAATGGTCTTATCTATTGGCGATTTCGTTCCAATTCATATTCCAAGTGGTATTCGGCATGCTAATTACATTGCCGGTTGCCAAATTGCATTATCTCTTATAGTTTCCGAGATATGGACTATCGATAATTTACACCTTAGGCTCTGCTTCTAACTTGGGCCCAAATTGTAAAATGGTCTTATCTATTGGCGATTTCGTTCCAATTCACATTCCAAGTAATATTCGGCATGCTAATTACATTGCCGGTTGCCAAATTGCATTATCTCTTATAGTTTCCGAGATATGGACTATCGATAATTTACACCTTAGGCTCTGCTTCTAACTTGGGCCCAAATTGTAAAATGGTCTTATCTATTGGCGATTTCGTCCCAATTCACATTCCAAGTAATATTCGGCATGCTAATTACATTGCCGGTTGCCAAATTGCATTATCTCTTTTAGTTTCCGAGATATGGACTATCGATAATTTACACCTTAGGCTCTGCTTCTAACTTGGGCTCAAATTGTAAAATGGTCTTATCTATTGGCGATTTCGTTCCAATTCACATTCCAAGTAATATTCGGCATGCTAATTACATTGCCGGTTGCCAAATTGCATTATCTCTTATAGTTTCCGAGATATGGACTATCGATAATTTACACCTTAGGCTCTGCTTCTAACTTGGGCCCAAATTGTAAAATGGCCTTATCTATTGGCGATTTCGTTCCAATTCACATTCCAAGTAATATTCGGCAAGCTAATTACATTGCCGGTGGCCAAATTGAATTATCTCTTATAGTTTCCGAGATATGGACTATCGATAATTTACACCTTAGGCTCTGCTTCTAACTTGGGCCCAAATTGTAAAATGGCCTTATCTATTGGCGATTTCGTTCCAATTCACATTCCAAGTAATATTCGGCATGCTAATTACATTGCCGGTTGCCAAATTGCATTATCTCTTATAGTTTCCGAGATATGGACTATCGATAATTTACACCTTAGGCTCTGCTTCTAACTTGGACCCAAATTGTAAAATGGTCTTATCTATTGGCGATTTCGTTCCAATTCACATTCCAAGTAATATTCGGCATGCTAATTACATTGCCGGTTTCCAAATTGAATTATCTCTTATAGTTTCCGAGATATGGACTATCGATAATTTACACCTTAGGCTCTGCTTCGAACTTGGGCCCAAATTGTAAAATGGTCTTACCTATTGGCGATTTCGTTCCAATTCACATTCCAAGTAATATTCGGCATGCTAATTACATTGCCGGTTGCCAAATTGCATTATATCTTATAGTTTCCGAGGTATGGACTATCGATAATTTACACCTTAGGCTCTGCTTCTAACTTGGGCCCAAATTGTAATATGGTCTTATCTATTGGCGATTTCGTTCCAATTCACTTTCCAAGTAATATTCGGCATGCTAATTACATTGCCGGTTGCCAAATTGCAGTATCTCTTATAGTTTCCGAGATATGGACTATCGATAATTTACACCTTAGGCTCTGCTTCTAACTTGGGCCCAAATTGTAAAATGGTCTTATCTATTGGCGATTTCGTTCCAATTCACATTCCAAGTAATATTCGGCATGCTAATTATATTGCCGGTTGCCAAATTGCATTATCTCTTATAGTTTCCGAGATATGGACTATCGATAATTTACAACTTAGGCTCTGCTTCTAACTTGGGCCCAAGTTGTAAAATGGTCTTATCTATTGGCGATTTCGTTCCAATTCACATTCCAAGTAATATTCGGCATGCTAATTACATTGCCGGTTGCCAAATTGCATTATCTCTTATAGTTTCCGAGATATGGACTATCGATAATTTACACCTAAGGCTCTGCTTCTAACTTGGGCCCAAATTGTAAAATGGTCTTATCTATTGGCGATTTCGTTCCAATTCACATTCCAAGTAATATTCGGCATGCTAATTACATTGCCGGTTGCCAAATTGCATTATCTCTTATAGTTTCCGAGATAGGGACTATCGATAATTTACACCTTAGGCTCTGCTTCTAACTTGGGCCCAAATTGTAAAATGGTCTTATCTATTGGCGATTTCGTTCCAATTCACATTCCAAGTAATATTCGGCATGCTAATTACATTGCCGGTTGCCAAATTGCATTATCTCTTATAGTTTCCGAAATATGGACTATCGATAATTTACACCTTAGGCTCTGCTTCTAACTTGGGCCCAAATTGTAAAATGGTCTTATCTATTGGCGATTTCGTTCCAATTCACATTCCAAGTAATATTCGGCATGCTAATTACATTGCCGGTTGCCAAATTGCATTATCTCTTATAGTTTCCGAGATATGGACTATCGATAATTTACACCTTAGGCTCTGCTTCTAACTTGGGCCCAAATTGTAAAATGGTCTTATCTATTGGCGATTTCGTTCCAATTCACATTCCAAGTAATATTCGGCATGCTAATTACATTGCCGGTTGCCAAATTGCATTATCTCTTATAGTTTCCGAGATACGGACTATCGATAATTTACACCTTAGGCTCTGCTTCTAACTTGGGCCCAAATTGTAAAATGGTCTTATCTATTGGCGATTTCATTCCAATTCACACTCCAAGTAATATTCGGCATGCTAATTACATTGCCGGTTGCGAAATTGCATTATCTCTTATAGTTTCCGAGATATGGACTATCAATAATTTACACCTTAGGCTCTGCTTCTAACTTGGGCCCAAATTGTAAAATGGTCTTATCTATTGGCGATTTCGTCCCAATTCACATTCCAAGTAATATTCGGCATGTTAATTACATTGCCGGTTGCGAAACTGCATTATCTCTTATAGTTTCCGAGATATGGACTATCGATAATTTACACCTTAGGCTCTGCTTCTAACTTGGGCCCAAATTGTAAAATGGTCTTATCTATTGGCGATTTCGTTCCAATTCACATTCCAAGTAATATTCGGCATGCTAATTACATTGCCGGTTGCCAAATTGCATTATCTCTTTTAGTTTCCGAGATATGGACTATCGATAATTTACACCTTAGGCTCTGCTTCTAACTTGGGCCCAAATTGTAAAATGGTCTTATCTATTGGCGATTTCGTTCCAATTCACATTCCAAGTAATATTCGGCATGCTAATTACATTGCCGGTTGCCAAATTGCATTATCTCTTATAGTTTCCGAGATATGGACTATCGATAATTTATACCTTAGGCTCTGCTTCTAACTTGGGCCCAAATTGTAAAATGGCCTTATCTATTGGCGATTTCGTTCCAATTCACATTCCAAGTAATATTCGGCATGCTAATTACATTGCCGGTTGCCAAATTGCATTATCTCTTATAGTTTCCGAGATATGGACTATCGATAATTTACACCTTAGGCTCTGCTTCTAACTTGGACCCAAATTGTAAAATGGTCTTATCTATTGGCGATTTCGTTCCAATTCACATTCCAAGTAATATTCGGCATGCTAATTACATTGGTTTTCAAATTGAATTATCTCTTATAGTTTCCGAGATATGGACTATCGATAATTTACACCTTAGGCTCTGCTTCGAACTTGGGCCCAAATTGTAAAATGGTCTTACCTATTGGCGATTTCGTTCCAATTCACATTCCAAGTAATATTCGGCATGCTAATTACATTGCCGGTTGCCAAATTGCATTATATCTTATAGTTTCCGAGGTATGGACTATCGATAATTTACACCTTAGGCTCTGCTTCTAACTTGGGCCCAAATTGTAAAATGGTCTTATCTATTGGCGATTTCGTTCCAATTCACATTCCAAGTAATATTCGGCATGCTAATTACATTGCCGGTTGCCAAATTGCATTATCTCTTATAGTTTCCGAGATATGGACTATCGATAATTTACACCTTAGGCTCTGCTTCTAACTTGGGCCCAAATTGTAATATGGTCTTATCTATTGGCGATTTCGTTCCAATTCACTTTCCAAGTAATATTCGGCATGCTAATTACATTGCCGGTTGCCAAATTGCAGTATCTCTTATAGTTTCCGAGATATGGACTATCGATAATTTACACCTTAGGCTCTGCTTCTAACTTGGGCCCAAATTGTAAAATGGTCTTATCTATTGGCGATTTCGTTCCAATTCACATTCCAAGTAATATTCGGCATGCTAATTACATTGCCGGTTGCCAAATTGCATTATCTCTTATAGTTTCCGAGATATGGACTATCGATAATTTACAACTTAGGCTCTGCTTCTAACTTGGGCCCAAGTTGTAAAATGGTCTTATCTATTGGCGATTTCGTTCCAATTCACATTCCAAGTAATATTCGGCATGCTAATTACATTGCCGGTTGCCAAATTGCATTATCTCTTATAGTTTCCGAGATATGGACTATCGATAATTTACACCTAAGGCTCTGCTTCTAACTTGGGCCCAAATTGTAAAATGGTCTTATCTATTGGCGATTTCGTTCCAATTCACATTCCAAGTAATATTCGGCATGCTAATTACATTGCCGGTTGCCAAATTGCATTATCTCTTATAGTTTCCGAGATACGGACTATCGATAATTTACACCTTAGGCTCTGCTTCTAACTTGGGCCCAAATTGTAAAATGGTCTTATCTATTGGCGATTTCGTTCCAATTCACATTCCAAGTAATATTCGGCATGCTAATTACATTGCCGGTTGCCAAATTGCATTATCTCTTATAGTTTCCGAGATATGGACTATCGATAATTTATACCTTAGGCTCTGCTTCTAACTTGGGCCCAAATTGTAAAATGGCCTTATCTATTGGCGATTTCGTTCCAATTCACATTCCAAGTAATATTCGGCATGCTAATTACATTGCCGGTTGCCAAATTGCATTATCTCTTATAGTTTCCGAGATATGGACTATCGATAATTTACACCTTAGGCTCTGCTTCTAACTTGGACCCAAATTGTAAAATGGTCTTATCTATTGGCGATTTCGTTCCAATTCACATTCCAAGTAATATTCGGCATGCTAATTACATTGCCGGTTTCCAAATTGAATTATCTCTTATAGTTTCCGAGATATGGACTATCGATAATTTACACCTTAGGCTCTGCTTCGAACTTGGGCCCAAATTGTAAAATGGTCTTACCTATTGGCGATTTCGTTCCAATTCACATTCCAAGTAATATTCGGCATACTAATTACATTGCCGGTTGCCAAATTGCATTATATCTTATAGTTTCCGAGGTATGGACTATCGATAATTTACACCTTAGGCTCTGCTTCTAACTTGGGCCCAAATTGTAATATGGTCTTATCTATTGGCGATTTCGTTCCAATTCACTTTCCAAGTAATATTCGGCATGCTAATTACATTGCCGGTTGCCAAATTGCAGTATCTCTTATAGTTTCCGAGATATGGACTATCGATAATTTACACCTTAGGCTCTGCTTCTAACTTGGGCCCAAATTGTAAAATGGTCTTATCTATTGGCGATTTCGTTCCAATTCACATTCCAAGTAATATTCGGCATGCTAATTATATTGCCGGTTGCCAAATTGCATTATCTCTTATAGTTTCCGAGATATGGACTATCGATAATTTACAACTTAGGCTCTGCTTCTAACTTGGGCCCAAGTTGTAAAATGGTCTTATCTATTGGCGATTTCGTTCCAATTCACATTCCAAGTAATATTCGGCATGCTAATTACATTGCCGGTTGCCAAATTGCATTATCTCTTATAGTTTCCGAGATATGGACTATCGATAATTTACACCTAAGGCTCTGCTTCTAACTTGGGCCCAAATTGTAAAATGGTCTTATCTATTGACGATTTCGTTCCAATTCACATTCCAAGTAATATTCGGCATGCTAATTACATTGCCGGTTGCCAAATTGCATTATCTCTTATAGTTTCCGAGATACGGACTATCGATAATTTACACCTTAGGCTCTGCTTCTAACTTGGGCCCAAATTGTAAAATGGTCTTATCTATTGGCGATTTCGTTCCAATTCACACTCCAAGTAATATTCGGCATGTTAATTACATTGCCGGTTGCGAAATTGCATTATCTCTTATAGTTTCCGAGATATGGACTATCAATAATTTACACCTTAGGCTCTGCTTCTAACTTGGGCCCAAATTGTAAAATGGTCTTATCTATTGGCGATTTCGTTCCAATTCACATTCCAAGTAATATTCGGCATGCTAATTACATTGCCGGTTGCCAAATTGCATTATATCTTATAGTTTCCGAGATATGGACTATGGATAATTTACACCTTAGGCTCTGCTTCTAACTTGGGCCCAAATTGTAAAATGGTCTTATCTATTGGCGATTTCGTTCCAATTCACATTCCAAGTAATATTCGGGATGCTAATTACATTGCCGGTTGCCAAATTGCATTATCTCTTATAGTTCCCGAGATATGGACTATCGATAATTTACACCTTAGGCTCTGCTTCTAACTTGGGCCCAAATTGTAAAATGGTCTTATCTATTGGCGATTTCGTTCCAATTCACATTCCAAGTAATATTCGGCATGCTAATTACATTGCCGGTTGCCAAATTGCATTATCTCTTATAGTTTCCGAGATATGGACTATCGATAATTTACACCTTAGGCTCTGCTTCTAACTTGGGCACAAATTGTAAAATGGTCTTCTCTATTGGCGATTTCGTTCCAATTCACATTCCAAGTAATATTCGGCATGCTAATTACATTGCCGGTTGCCAAATTGCATTATCTCTTATAGTTTCCGAGATATGGACTATCGATAATTTACACCTTAGGCTCTGCTTCTAACTTGGGCCCAAATTGTAAAATGGTCTTATCTATTGGCGATTTCGTTCCAATTCACATTCCAAGTAATATTCGGCATGCTAATTACATTGCCGGTTGCCAAATTGCATTATCTCTTATAGTTTCCGAAATATGGACTATCGGTAAGTTACACCTTAGGCTCTGCTTCTAACTTGGGCCCAAATTGTAAAATCGTCTTATCTATTGGCGATTTCGTTCCAATTCACATTCCAAGTAATATTCGGCATGCTAATTACATTGCCAGTTGCCAAATTGCATTATCTCTTATAGTTTCCGAGATATGGACTATGGATAATTTACACCTTAGGCTCTGCTTCTAACTTGGGCCCAAATTGTAAAATGGTCTTATCTATTGGCGATTTCATTCCAATTCACATTCCAAGTAATATTCGGCATGCTAATTACATTGCCCGTTGCCAAATTGCATTATCTCTTATAGTTTCCGAGATATGGACTATCGATAATTTACACCTTAGGCTCTGCTTTTAACTTGGGCCCAAATTGTAAAATGGTCTTATCTATTGGCGATTTCGTCCCAATTCACATTCCAAGTAATATTCGGCATGCTAATTACATTGCCAGTTGCCAAATTGCATTATCTCTTATAGTTTCCGAGATATGGACTATGGATAATTTACACCTTAGGCTCTGCTTCTAACTTGGGCCCAAATTGTAAAATGGTCTTATCTATTGGCGATTTCATTCCAATTCACATTCCAAGTAATATTCGGCATGCTAATAACATTGCCGGTTGCCAAATTGCATTATCTCTTATAGTTTCCGAGATATGGACTATCGATAATTTACACCTTAGGCTCTGCTTCTAACTTGGGCCCAAATTGTAAAATGGTCTTATCTATTGGCGATTTCGTTCCAATTCACATTCCAAGTAATATTCGGCATGCTAATTACATTGCCGGTTGCCAAATTGCATTATCTCTTATAGTTTCCGAGATATGGACTATCGGTAATTTACACCTTAGGCTCCGCTTCTAACTTGGGCCCAAATTGTAAAATCGTCTTATCTATTGGCGATTTCGTTCCAATTCACATTCCAAGTAATATTCGGCATGCTAATTACATTGCCGGTTGCCAAATTGCATTATCTCTTATAGTTTCCGAGATATGGACTATCGATAATTTACACCTTAGGCTCTGCTTCTAACTTGGGCCCAAATTGTAAAATGGTCTTATCTATTGGCGATTTCATTCCAATTCACATTCCAAGTAATATTCGGCATGCTAATTACATTGCCGGTTGCCAAATTGCATTATCTCTTATAGTTTCCGAGATATGGACTATCGATAATTTACACCTTAGGCTCTGCTTCTAACTTGGGCCCAAATTGTAAAATGGTCTTATCTATTGGCGATTTCGTTCCAATTCACATTCCAAGTAATATTCGGCATGCTAATTACATTGCCGGTTGCCAAATTGCATTATCTCTTATAGGTTCCGAGATATGAACTATCGGTAATTTACACCTTAGGCTCTGCTTCTAACTTGGACCAAAATTGTAAAATCGTCTTATCTATTGGCGATTTCGTTCCAATTCACATTTCAAGTAATATTCGGCATGCTAATTACATTGCCGGTTGCCAAATTGCATTATCTCTTATAGTTTCCGAGATATGGACTATCGATAATTTACACCTTAGGCTCTGCTTCTAACTTGGGCCCAAATTGTAAAATGGTCTTATCTATTGGCGATTTCGTTCCAATTCACATTCCAAGTAATATTCGGCATGCTAATTACATTGCCGGTCGCCAAATTGAATTATCTCTTATAGTTTCCGAGATATGGACTATCGATAATTTACACCTTAGGCTCTGCTTCAAACTTGGGCCCAAATTGTAAAATGGTCTTATCTATTGGCGATTTCGTTCCAATTCATATTCCAAGTGGTATTCGGCATGCTAATTACATTGCCGGTTGCCAAATTGCATTATCTCTTATAGTTTCCGAGATATGGACTATCGATAATTTACACCTTAGGCTCTGCTTCTAACTTGGGCCCAAATTGTAAAATGGTCTTATCTATTGGCGATTTCGTTCCAATTCACATTCCAAGTAATATTCGGCATGCTAATTACATTGCCGGTTGCCAAATTGCATTATCTCTTATAGTTTCCGAGATATGGACTATCGATAATTTACACCTTAGGCTCTGCTTCTAACTTGGGCCCAAATTGTAAAATGGTCTTATCTATTGGCGATTTCGTCCCAATTCACATTCCAAGTAATATTCGGCATGCTAATTACATTGCCGGTTGCCAAATTGCATTATCTCTTTTAGTTTCCGAGATATGGACTATCGATAATTTACACCTTAGGCTCTGCTTCTAACTTGGGCTCAAATTGTAAAATGGTCTTATCTATTGGCGATTTCGTTCCAATTCACATTCCAAGTAATATTCGGCATGCTAATTACATTGCCGGTTGCCAAATTGCATTATCTCTTATAGTTTCCGAGATATGGACTATCGATAATTTACACCTTAGGCTCTGCTTCTAACTTGGGCCCAAATTGTAAAATGGCCTTATCTATTGGCGATTTCGTTCCAATTCACATTCCAAGTAATATTCGGCAAGCTAATTACATTGCCGGTGGCCAAATTGAATTATCTCTTATAGTTTCCGAGATATGGACTATCGATAATTTACACCTTAGGCTCTGCTTCTAACTTGGGCCCAAATTGTAAAATGGCCTTATCTATTGGCGATTTCGTTCCAATTCACATTCCAAGTAATATTCGGCATGCTAATTACATTGCCGGTTGCCAAATTGCATTATCTCTTATAGTTTCCGAGATATGGACTATCGATAATTTACACCTTAGGCTCTGCTTCTAACTTGGACCCAAATTGTAAAATGGTCTTATCTATTGGCGATTTCGTTCCAATTCACATTCCAAGTAATATTCGGCATGCTAATTACATTGCCGGTTTCCAAATTGAATTATCTCTTATAGTTTCCGAGATATGGACTATCGATAATTTACACCTTAGGCTCTGCTTCGAACTTGGGCCCAAATTGTAAAATGGTCTTACCTATTGGCGATTTCGTTCCAATTCACATTCCAAGTAATATTCGGCATGCTAATTACATTGCCGGTTGCCAAATTGCATTATATCTTATAGTTTCCGAGGTATGGACTATCGATAATTTACACCTTAGGCTCTGCTTCTAACTTGGGCCCAAATTGTAATATGGTCTTATCTATTGGCGATTTCGTTCCAATTCACTTTCCAAGTAATATTCGGCATGCTAATTACATTGCCGGTTGCCAAATTGCAGTATCTCTTATAGTTTCCGAGATATGGACTATCGATAATTTACACCTTAGGCTCTGCTTCTAACTTGGGCCCAAATTGTAAAATGGTCTTATCTATTGGCGATTTCGTTCCAATTCACATTCCAAGTAATATTCGGCATGCTAATTATATTGCCGGTTGCCAAATTGCATTATCTCTTATAGTTTCCGAGATATGGACTATCGATAATTTATAACTTAGGCTCTGCTTCTAACTTGGGCCCAAGTTGTAAAATGGTCTTATCTATTGGCGATTTCGTTCCAATTCACATTCCAAGTAATATTCGGCATGCTAATTACATTGCCGGTTGCCAAATTGCATTATCTCTTATAGTTTCCGAGATATAGACTATCGATAATTTACACCTAAGGCTCTGCTTCTAACTTGGGCCCAAATTGTAAAATGGTCTTATCTATTGGCGATTTCGTTCCAATTCACATTCCAAGTAATATTCGGCATGCTAATTACATTGCCGGTTGCCAAATTGCATTATCTCTTATAGTTTCCGAGATAGGGACTATCGATAATTTACACCTTAGGCTCTGCTTCTAACTTGGGCCCAAATTGTAAAATGGTCTTATCTATTGGCGATTTCGTTCCAATTCACATTCCAAGTAATATTCGGCATGCTAATTACATTGCCGGTTGCCAAATTGCATTATCTCTTATAGTTTCCGAAATATGGACTATCGATAATTTACACCTTAGGCTCTGCTTCTAACTTGGGCCCAAATTGTAAAATGGTCTTATCTATTGGCGATTTCGTTCCAATTCACATTCCAAGTAATATTCGGCATGCTAATTACATTGCCGGTTGCCAAATTGCATTATCTCTTATAGTTTCCGAGATATGGACTATCGATAATTTACACCTTAGGCTCTGCTTCTAACTTGGGCCCAAATTGTAAAATGGTCTTATCTATTGGCGATTTCGTTCCAATTCACATTCCAAGTAATATTCGGCATGCTAATTACATTGCCGGTTGCCAAATTGCATTATCTCTTATAGTTTCCGAGATACGGACTATCGATAATTTACACCTTAGGCTCTGCTTCTAACTTGGGCCCAAATTGTAAAATGGTCTTATCTATTGGCGATTTCATTCCAATTCACACTCCAAGTAATATTCGGCATGCTAATTACATTGCCGGTTGCGAAATTGCATTATCTCTTATAGTTTCCGAGATATGGACTATCAATAATTTACACCTTAGGCTCTGCTTCTAACTTGGGCCCAAATTGTAAAATGGTCTTATCTATTGGCGATTTCGTCCCAATTCACATTCCAAGTAATATTCGGCATGCTAATTACATTGCCGGTTGCGAAACTGCATTATCTCTTATAGTTTCCGAGATATGGACTATCGATAATTTACACCTTAGGCTCTGCTTCTAACTTGGGCCCAAATTGTAAAATGGTCTTATCTATAGGCGATTTCGTTCCAATTCACATTCCAAGTAATATTCGGCATGCTAATTACATTGCCGGTTGCCAAATTGCATTATCTCTTATAGTTTCCGAGATATGGACTATCGATAATTTATACCTTAGGCTCTGCTTCTAACTTGGGCCCAAATTGTAAAATGGCCTTATCTATTGGCGATTTCGTTCCAATTCACATTCCAAGTAATATTCGGCATGCTAATTACATTGCCGGTTGCCAAATTGCATTATCTCTTATAGTTTCCGAGATATGGACTATCGATAATTTACACCTTAGGCTCTGCTTCTAACTTGGACCCAAATTGTAAAATGGTCTTATCTATTGGCGATTTCGTTCCAATTCACATTCCAAGTAATATTCGGCATGCTAATAACATTGGTTTTCAAATTGAATTATCTCTTATAGTTTCCGAGATATGGACTATCGATAATTTACACCTTAGGCTCTGCTTCGAACTTGGGCCCAAATTGTAAAATGGTCTTACCTATTGGCGATTTCGTTCCAATTCACATTCCAAGTAATATTCGGCATGCTAATTACATTGCCGGTTGCCAAATTGCATTATATCTTATAGTTTCCGAGGTATGGACTATCGATAATTTACACCTTAGGCTCTGCTTCTAACTTGGGCCCAAATTGTAATATGGTCTTATCTATTGGCGATTTCGTTCCAATTCACTTTCCAAGTAATATTCGGCATGCTAATTACATTGCCGGTTGCCAAATTGCAGTATCTCTTATAGTTTCCGAGATATGGACTATCGATAATTTACACCTTAGGCTCTGCTTCTAACTTGGGCCCAAATTGTAAAATGGTCTTATCTATTGGCGATTTCGTTCCAATTCACATTCCAAGTAATATTCGGCATGCTAATTACATTGCCGGTTGCCAAATTGCATTATCTCTTATAGTTTCCGAGATATGGACTATCGATAATTTACAACTTAGGCTCTGCTTCTAACTTGGGCCCAAGTTGTAAAATGGTCTTATCTATTGGCGATTTCGTTCCAATTCACATTCCAAGTAATATTCGGCATGCTAATTACATTGCCGGTTGCCAAATTGCATTATCTCTTATAGTTTCCGAGATATAGACTATCGATAATTTACACCTAAGGCTCTGCTTCTAACTTGGGCCCAAATTGTAAAATGGTCTTATCTATTGGCGATTTCGTTCCAATTCACATTCCAAGTAATATTCGGCATGCTAATTACATTGCCGGTTGCCAAATTGCATTATCTCTTATAGTTTCCGAGATACGGACTATCGATAATTTACACCTTAGGCTCTGCTTCTAACTTGGGCCCAAATTGTAAAATGGTCTTATCTATTGGCGATTTCGTTCCAATTCACACTCCAAGTAATATTCGGCATGTTAATTACATTGCCGGTTGCGAAATTGCATTATCTCTTATAGTTTCCGAGATATGGACTATCAATAATTTACACCTTAGGCTCTGCTTCTAACTTGGGCCCAAATTGTAAAATGGTCTTATCTATTGGCGATTTCGTTCCAATTCACATTCCAAGTAATATTCGGCATGCTAATTACATTGCCGGTTGCCAAATTGCATTATATCTTATAGTTTCCGAGATATGGACTATGGATAATTTACACCTTAGGCTCTGCTTCTAACTTGGGCCCAAATTGTAAAATGGTCTTATCTATTGGCGATTTCGTTCCAATTCACATTCCAAGTAATATTCGGGATGCTAATTACATTGCCGGTTGCCAAATTGCATTATCTCTTATAGTTTCCGAGATATGGACTATCGATAATTTACACCTTAGGCTCTGCTTCTAACTTGGGCCCAAATTGTAAAATGGTCTTATCTATTGGCGATTTCGTTCCAATTCACATTCCAAGTAATATTCGGCATGCTAATTACATTGCCGGTTGCCAAATTGCATTATCTCTTATAGTTTCCGAGATATGGACTATCGATAATTTACACCTTAGGCTCTGCTTCTAACTTGGGCACAAATTGTAAAATGGTCTTCTCTATTGGCGATTTCGTTCCAATTCACATTCCAAGTAATATTCGGCATGCTAATTACATTGCGGGTTCCCAAATTGCATTATCTCTTATAGTTTCCGAGATATGGACTATCGATTATTTTTAACCTTAGGCTCTGCTTCTAACTTGGGCCCAAACTGTAAAATGGTCTTATCTATTGGCGATTTCGTTCCAATTCACATTCCAAGTAGTATTCGGCATGCTAATTACATTGCCGGTTGCCAAATTGCATTATCTCTTATAGTTTCCGAGATATGGACTATCGATAATTTACACCTTAGGCTCTGCTTCTAACTTGGGCCCAAATTGTAAAATGGTCTTATCTATTGGCGATTTCGTCCCAATTCACATTCCAAGTAATATTCGGCATGCTAATTACATTGCCAGTTGCCAAATTGCATTATCTCTTATAGTTTCCGAGATATGGACTATGGATAATTTACACCTTAGGCTCTGCTTCTAACTTGGGCACAAATTGTAAAATGGTCTTATCTATTGGCGATTTCATTCCAATTCACATTCCAAGTAATATTCGGCATGCTAATTACATTGCCGGTTGCCAAATTGCATTATCTCTTATAGTTTCCGAGATATGGACTATCGATAATTTACACCTTAGGCTCTGCTTCTAACTTGGGCCCAAATTGTAAAATGGTCTTATCTATTGGCGATTTCGTTCCAATTCACATTCCAAGTAATATTCGGCATGCTAATTACATTGCCGGTTGCCAAATTGCATTATCTCTTATAGTTTCCGAAATATGGACTATCGGTAAGTTACACCTTAGGCTCTGCTTCTAACTTGGGCCCAAATTGTAAAATCGTCTTATCTATTGGCGATTTCGTTCCAATTCACATTCCAAGTAATATTCGGCATGCTAATTACATTGCCAGTTGCCAAATTGCATTATCTCTTATAGTTTCCGAGATATGGACTATGGATAATTTACACCTTAGGCTCTGCTTCTAACTTGGGCCCAAATTGTAAAATGGTCTTATCTATTGGCGATTTCGTTCCAATTCACAGTCCAAGTAATATTCGGCATGCTAATTACATTGCCGGTTGCCAAATTGCATTATCTTTTATAGTTTCCGAGATATGGACTATCGATAATTTACACCTTAGGCTCTGCTTCTAACTTGGGCCCAAATTGTAAAATGGTCTTACCTATTGGCGATTTCGTTCCAATTCACATTCCAAGTAATATTCGGCATGCTAATTACATTGCCGGTGGCCAAGTTGCATTATCTCTTATAGTTTCCGAGATATGGACTATCGATAATTTACACCTTAGGCTCTGCTTCTAACTTGGGCCCAAATTGTAAAATGGTCTTATCTATTGGCGATTTCGTTCCAATTCACATTCCAAGTAATATTCGGCATGCTAATTACATTGCCGGTTCCCAAATTGCATTATCTCTTATAGTTTCCGAGATATGGACTATCGATTATTTTTAACCTTAGGCTCTGCTTCTAACTTGGGCCCAAACTGTAAAATGGTCTTATCTATTGGCGATTTCGTTCCAATTCACATTCCAAGTAGTATTCGGCATGCTAATTACATTGCCGGTTGCCAAATTGCATTATCTCTTATAGTTTCCGAGATATGGACTATCGATAATTTACACCATAGGCTCTGCTTCTAACTAGGGCCCAAATTGTAAAATGGTCTTATCTATTGGCGATTTCGTCCCAATTCACATTCCAAGTAATATTCGGCATGCTAATTACATTGCCCGTTGCCAAATTGCATTATCTCTTATAGTTTTCGAGATATGGACTATGGATAATTTACACCTTAGGCTCTGCTTCTAACTTGGGCCCAAATTGTAAAATGGTCTTATCTATTGGCGATTTCATTCCAATTCACATTCCAAGTAATATTCGGCATGCTAATTACATTGCCCGTTGCCAAATTGCATTATCTCTTATAGTTTCCGAGATATGGACTATCGATAATTTACACCTTAGGCTCTGCTTCTAACTTGGGCCCAAATTGTAAAATGGTCTTATCTATTGGCGATTTCGTCCCAATTCACATTCCAAGTAATATTCGGCATGCTAATTACATTGCCAGTTGCCAAATTGCATTATCTCTTATAGTTTCCGAGATATGGACTATGGATAATTTACACCTTAGGCTCTGCTTCTAACTTGGGCCCAAATTGTAAAATGGTCTTATCTATTGGCGATTTCATTCCAATTCACATTCCAAGTAATATTCGGCATGCTAATAACATTGCCGGTTGCCAAATTGCATTATCTCTTATAGTTTCCGAGATATGGACTATCGATAATTTACACCTTAGGCTCTGCTTCTAACTTGGGCCCAAATTGTAAAATGGTCTTATCTATTGGCGATTTCGTTCCAATTCACATTCCAAGTAATATTCGGCATGCTAATTACATTGCCGGTTGCCAAATTGCATTATCTCTTATAGTTTCCGAGATATGGACTATCGGTAATTTACACCTTAGGCTCCGCTTCTAACTTGGGCCCAAATTGTAAAATCGTCTTATCTATTGGCGATTTCGTTCCAATTCACATTCCAAGTAATATTCGGCATGCTAATTACATTGCCGGTTGCCAAATTGCATTATCTCTTATAGTTTCCGAGATATGGACTATCGATAATTTACACCTTAGGCTCTGCTTCTAACTTGGGCCCAAATTGTAAAATGGTCTTATCTATTGGCGATTTCATTCCAATTCACATTCCAAGTAATATTCGGCATGCTAATTACATTGCCGGTTGCCAAATTGCATTATCTCTTATAGTTTCCGAGATATGGACTATCGATAATTTACACCTTAGGCTCTGCTTCTAACTTGGGCCCAAATTGTAAAATGGTCTTATCTATTGGCGATTTCGTTCCAATTCACATTCCAAGTAATATTCGGCATGCTAATTACATTGCCGGTTGCCAAATTGCATTATCTCTTATAGGTTCCGAGATATGAACTATCGGTAATTTACACCTTAGGCTCTGCTTCTAACTTGGACCAAAATTGTAAAATCGTCTTATCTATTGGCGATTTCGTTCCAATTCACATTCCAAGTAATATTCGGCATGCTAATTACATTGCCGGTTGCCAAATTGCATTATCTCTTATAGTTTCCGAGATATGGACTATCGATAATTTACACCTTAGGCTCTGCTTCTAACTTGGGCCCAAATTGTAAAATGGTCTTATCTATTGGCGATTTCGTTCCAATTCACATTCCAAGTAATATTCGGCATGCTAATTACATTGCCGGTTGCCAAATTGAATTATCTCTTATAGTTTCCGAGATATGGACTATCGATAATTTACACCTTAGGCTCTGCTTCAAACTTGGGCCCAAATTGTAAAATGGTCTTATCTATTGGCGATTTCGTTCCAATTCATATTCCAAGTGGTATTCGGCATGCTAATTACATTGCCGGTTGCCAAATTGCATTATCTCTTATAGTTTCCGAGATATGGACTATCGATAATTTACACCTTAGGCTCTGCTTCTAACTTGGGCCCAAATTGTAAAATGGTCTTATCTATTGGCGATTTCGTTCCAATTCACATTCCAAGTAATATTCGGCATGCTAATTACATTGCCGGTTGCCAAATTGCATTATCTCTTATAGTTTCCGAGATATGGACTATCGATAATTTACACCTTAGGCTCTGCTTCTAACTTGGGCCCAAATTGTAAAATGGTCTTATCTATTGGCGATTTCGTCCCAATTCACATTCCAAGTAATATTCGGCATGCTAATTACATTGCCGGTTGCCAAATTGCATTATCTCTTTTAGTTTCCGAGATATGGACTATCGATAATTTACACCTTAGGCTCTGCTTCTAACTTGGGCTCAAATTGTAAAATGGTCTTATCTATTGGCGATTTCGTTCCAATTCACATTCCAAGTAATATTCGGCATGCTAATTACATTGCCGGTTGCCAAATTGCATTATCTCTTATAGTTTCCGAGATATGGACTATCGATAATTTACACCTTAGGCTCTGCTTCTAACTTGGGCCCAAATTGTAAAATGGCCTTATCTATTGGCGATTTCGTTCCAATTCACATTCCAAGTAATATTCGGCATGCTAATTACATTGCCGGTGGCCAAATTGAATTATCTCTTATAGTTTCCGAGATATGGACTATCGATAATTTACACCTTAGGCTCTGCTTCTAACTTGGGCCCAAATTGTAAAATGGTCTTACCTATTGGCGATTTCGTTCCAATTCACATTCCAAGTAATATTCGGCATGCTAATTACATTGCCGGTTGCCAAATTGCATTATCTCTTATAGTTTCCGAGATATGGACTATCGATAATTTACACCTTAGGCTCTGCTTCTAACTTGGGCCCAAATTGTAAAATGGTCTTATCTATTGGCGATTTCGTTCCAATTCACATTCCAAGTAATATTCGGCATGCTAATTACATTGCCGGTTGCCAAATTGCATTATCTCTTATAGTTTCCGAGATATGGACTATCGATAATTTACACCTTAGGCTCTGCTTCTAACTTGGGCCCAAATTGTAATATGGTCTTATCTATTGGCGATTTCGTTCCAATTCACATTCCAAGTAATATTCGGCATGCTAATTACATTGCCGGTTGCCAAATTGCATTATCTCTTATAGTTTCCGAGATATGGACTATCGATAATTTACACCTTAGGCTCTGCTTCTAACTTGGGCCCAAATTGTAAAATGGTCTTATCTATTGGCGATTTCGTTCCAATTCACATTCCAAGTAATATTCGGCATGCTAATTACATTGCCGGTTGCCAAATTGCATTATCTCTTATAGTTTCCGAGATATGGACTATCGATAATTTACACCTTAGGCTCTGCTTCTAACTTGGGCCCAAATTGTAAAATGGTCTTATCTATTGGCGATTTCGTTCCAATTCACATTCCAAGTAATATTCGGCATGCTAATTACATTGCCGGTTGCCAAATTGCATTATCTCTTATAGTTTCCGAGATACGGACTATCGATAATTTACACCTTAGGCTCTGCTTCTAACTTGGGCCCAAATTGTAAAATGGTCTTATCTATTGGCGATTTCGTTCCAATTCACACTCCAAGTAATATTCGGCATGCTAATTACATTGCCGGTTGCGAAATTGCATTATCTCTTATAGTTTCCGAGATATGGACTATCAATAATTTACACCTTAGGCTCTGCTTCTAACTTGGGCCCAAATTGTAAAATGGTCTTATCTATTGGCGATTTCGTCCCAATTCACATTCCAAGTAATATTCGGCATGCTAATTACATTGCCGGTTGCGAAACTGCATTATCTCTTATAGTTTCCGAGATATGGACTATCGATAATTTACACCTTAGGCTCTGCTTCTAACTTGGGCCCAAATTGTAAAATGGTCTTATCTATTGGCGATTTCGTTCCAATTCACATTCCAAGTAATATTCGGCATGCTAATTACATTGCCGGTTGCCAAATTGCATTATCTCTTTTAGTTTCCGAGATATGGACTATCGATAATTTACACCTTAGGCTCTGCTTCTAACTTTGGCCCAAATTGTAAAATGGTCTTATCTATTGGCGATTTCGTTCCAATTCACATTCCAAGTAATATTCGGCATGCTAATTACATTGCCGGTTGCCAAATTGCATTATCTCTTATAGTTTCCGAGATATGGACTATCGATAATTTATACCTTAGGCTCTGCTTCTAACTTGGGCCCAAATTGTAAAATGGCCTTATCTATTGGCGATTTCGTTCCAATTCACATTCCAAGTAATATTCGGCATGCTAATTACATTGCCGGTTGCCAAATTGCATTATCTCTTATAGTTTCCGAGATATGGACTATCGATAATTTACACCTTAGGCTCTGCTTCTAACTTGGACCCAAATTGTAAAATGGTCTTATCTATTGGCGATTTCGTTCCAATTCACATTCCAAGTAATATTCGGCATGCTAATTACATTGCCGGTTTCCAAATTGAATTATCTCTTATAGTTTCCGAGATATGGACTATCGATAATTTACACCTTAGGCTCTGCTTCGAACTTGGGCCCAAATTGTAAAATGGTCTTACCTATTGGCGATTTCGTTCCAATTCACATTCCAAGTAATATTCGGCATGCTAATTACATTGCCGGTTGCCAAATTGCATTATATCTTATAGTTTCCGAGGTATGGACTATCGATAATTTACACCTTAGGCTCTGCTTCTAACTTGGGCCCAAATTGTAATATGGTCTTATCTATTGGCGATTTCGTTCCAATTCACTTTCCAAGTAATATTCGGCATGCTAATTACATTGCCGGTTGCCAAATTGCAGTATCTCTTATAGTTTCCGAGATATGGACTATCGATAATTTACACCTTAGGCTCTGCTTCTAACTTGGGCCCAAATTGTAAAATGGTCTTATCTATTGGCGATTTCGTTCCAATTCACATTCCAAGTAATATTCGGCATGCTAATTACATTGCCGGTTGCCAAATTGCATTATCTCTTATAGTTTCCGAGATATGGACTATCGATAATTTACACCTTAGGCTCTGCTTCTAACTTGGGCCCTAATGGTAAAATGGTCTTCTCTATTGGCGATTTCGTTCCAATTCACATTCCAAGTAATATTCGGCATGCTAATTACATTGCGGGTTCCCAAATTGCATTATCTCTTATAGTTTCCGAGATATGGACTATCGATTATTTTTAACCTTAGGCTCTGCTTCTAACTTGGGCCCAAACTGTAAAATGGTCTTATCTATTGGCGATTTCGTTCCAATTCACATTACAAGTAGTATTCGGCATGCTAATTACATTGCCGGTTGCCAAATTGCATTATCTCTTATAGTTTCCGAGATATGGACTATCGATAATTTACACCTTAGGCTCTGCTTCTAACTTGGGCCCAAATTGTAAAATGGTCTTATCTATTATCGATTTCGTCCCAATTCACATTCCAAGTAATATTCATCATGCTAATTACATTGCCAGTTGCCAAATTGCATTATCTCTTATAGTTTCCGAGATATGGACTATGGATAATTTACACCTTAGGCTCTGCTTCTAACTTGGGCCCAAATTGAAAATGGTCTTATCTATTGGCGATTTCATTCCAATTCACATTCCAAGTAATATTCGGCATGCTAATTACATTGCCGGTTGCCAAATTGCATTATCTCTTATAGTTTCCGAGATATGGACTATCGATAATTTACACCTTAGGCTCTGCTTCTAACTTGGGCCCAAATTGTAAAATGGTCTTATCTATTGGCGATTTCGTTCCAATTCACATTCCAAGTAATATTCGGCATGCTAATTACATTGCCGGTTGCCAAATTGCATTATCTCTTATAGTTTCCGAGATATGGACTATCGATAATTTACACCTTAGGCTCTGCTTCTAACTTGGGCCCAAATGGTAAAATGGTCTTCTCTATTGGCGATTTCGTTCCAATTCACATTCCAAGTAATATTCGGCATGCTAATTACATTGCGGGTTCCCAAATTGCATTATCTCTTATAGTTTCCGAGATATGGACTATCGATTATTTTTAACCTTAGGCTCTGCTTCTAACTTGGGCCCAAACTGTAAAATGGTCTTATCTATTGGCGATTTCGTTCCAATTCACATTACAAGTAGTATTCGGCATGCTAATTACATTGCCGGTTGCCAAATTGCATTATCTCTTATAGTTTCCGAGATATGGACTATCGATAATTTACACCTTAGGCTCTGCTTCTAACTTGGGCCCAAATTGTAAAATGGTCTTATCTATTATCGATTTCGTCCCAATTCACATTCCAAGTAATATTCATCATGCTAATTACATTGCCAGTTGCCAAATTGCATTATCTCTTATAGTTTCCGAGATATGGACTATGGATAATTTACACCTTAGGCTCTGCTTCTAACTTGGGCCCAAATTGAAAATGGTCTTATCTATTGGCGATTTCATTCCAATTCACATTCCAAGTAATATTCGGCATGCTAATTACATTGCCGGTTGCCAAATTGCATTATCTCTTATAGTTTCCGAGATATGGACTATCGATAATTTACACCTTAGGCTCTGCTTCTAACTTGGGCCCAAATTATAAAATGGTCTTATCTATTGGCGATTTCGTTCCAATTCACATTCCAAGTAATATTCGGCATGCTAATTACATTGCCGGTTGCCAAATTGCATTATCTCTTATAGTTTCCGAAATATGGACTATCGGTAATTTACACCTTAGGCTCTGCTTCTAACTTGGGCCCAAATTGTAAAATCGTCTTATCTATTGGCGATTTCGTTCCAATTCACATTCCAAGTAATATTCGGCATGCTAATTACATTGCCAGTTGCCAAATTGCATTATCTCTTATAGTTTCCGAGATATGGACTATGGATAATTTACACCTTAGGCTCTGCTTCTAACTTGGGCCCAAATTGTAAAATGGTCTTATCTATTGGCGATTTCGTTCCAATTCACATTCCAAGTAATATTCGGCATGCTAATTACATTGCCGGTTGCCAAATTGCATTATCTTTTATAGTTTCCGAGATATGGACTATCGATAATTTACACCTTAGGCTCTGCTTCTAACTTGGGCCCAAATTGTAAAATGGCCTTATCTATTGGCGATTTCGTTCCAATTCACATTCCAAGTAATACTCGGCATGCTGATTACATTGCCGGTTGCCAAATTGCATTATCTCTTATAGTTTCAGAGATATGGACTATCGATAATTTACACCTTAGGCTCTGCTTCTAACTTGGGCCCAAATTGTAAAATGGTCTTATCTATTGGCTATTTCGTTCCAATTCACATTCCAAGTAATATTCGGCATGCTAATTACATTGCCGGTTGCCAAATTGCATTATCTCTTATAGTTTCCGAGATATGGACTATCGATAATTTACACCTTAGGATCTGCTTCTAACTTGGGCCCAAATTGTAAAATGGTCTTATCTATTGGCGATTTCGTTCCAATTCACATTCCAAGTAATATTCGGCATGCTAATTACATTGCCGGTTGCCAAATTGAATTATCTCCTATAGTTTCCGAGATATGGACTATCGATAATTTACACCTTAGGCTCTGCATCTAACTTGGGCCCAAATTGTAAAATGGTCTTACCTATTGGCGATTTCGTTCCAATTCACATTCCAAGTAATATTCGGCATGCTAATTACATTGCCGGTGGCCAAGTTGCATTATCTCTTATAGTTTCCGAGATATGGACTATCGATAATTTACACCTTAGGCTCTGCTTCTAACTTGGGCCCAAATTGTAAAATGGTCTTATCTATTGGCGATTTCGTTCCAATTCACATTCCAAGTAATATTCGGCATGCTAATTACATTGCCGGTTGCCAAATTGCATTATCTCTTATAGTTTCCGAGATATGGACTATCGATAATTTACACCTTAGGCTCTGCTTCCAACTTGGGCCCAAATTGTAAAATGGTCTTATCTATTGGCGATTTCGTTCCAATTCACATTCCAAGTAATATTCGGCATGCTAATTACATTGCCGGTTGCCAAATTGAATTATCTCCTATAGTTTCCGAGATATGGACTATCGATAATTTACACCTTAGGCTCTGCTTCTAACTTGGGCCCAAATTGTAAAATGGTCTTACCTATTGGCGATTTCGTTCCAATTCACATTCCAAGTAATATTCTGCATGCTAATTACATTGCCGGTGGCCAAGTTGCATTATCTCTTATAGTTTCCGAAATATGGACTATCGATAATTTACACCTTAGGCTCTGCTTCTAACTTGGGCCCAAATTGTAAAATGGTCTTATCTATTGGCGATTTCGTTCCAATTCACATTCCAAGTAATATTCGGCATGCTAATTACATTGCCGGTTCCCAAATTGCATTATCTCTTATAGTTTCCGAGATATGGACTATCGATTATTTTTAACCTTAGGCTCTGCTTCTAACTTGGGCCCAAACTGTAAAATGGTCTTATCTATTGGCGATTTCGTTCCAATTCACATTCCAAGTGGTATTCGGCATGCTAATTACATTGCCGGTTGCCAAATTGCATTATCTCTTATAGTTTCCGAGATATGGACTATCGATAATTTACACCTTAGGCTCTGCTTCTAACTTGGGCCCAAATTGTAAAATGGTCTTATCTATTGGCGATTTCGTCCCAATTCACATTCCAAGTAATATTCGGCATGCTAATTACATTGCCAGTTGCCAAATTGCATTATCTCTTATAGTTTTCGAGATATGGACTATGGATAATTTACACCTTATACTCTGCTTCTAACTTGGGCCCAAATTGTAAAATGGTCTTATCTATTGGCGATTTCATTCCAATTCACATTCCAAGTAATATTCGGCATGCTAATTACATTGCCGGTTGCCAAATTGCATTATCTCTTATAGTTTCCGAGATATGGACTATCGATAATTTACACCTTAGGCTCTGCTTCTAACTTGGGCCCAAATTGTAAAATGGTCTTATCTATTGGCGATTTCGTGCCAATTCACATTCCAAGTAATATTCGGCATGCTAATTACATTGCCAGTTGCCAAATTGCATTATCTCTTATAGTTTCCGAGATATGGACTATGGATAATTTACACCTTAGGCTCTGCTTCTAACTTGGGCTCAAATTGTAAAATGGTCTTATCTATTGGCGATTTCATTCCAATTCACATTCCAAGTAATATTCGGCATGCTAATAACATTGCCGGTTGCCAAATTGCATTATCTCTTATAGTTTCCGAGATATGGACTATCGATAATTTACACCTTAGGCTCTGCTTCTAACTTGTGCCCAAATTGTAAAATCGTCTTATCTATTGGCGATTTCGTTCCAATTCACATTCCAAGTAATATTCGGCATGCTAATTACATTGCCGGTTGCCAAATTGCATTATCTCTTATAGTTTCCGAGATATGGACTATCGATAATTTACACCTTAGGCTCTGCTTCTAACTTGGGCCCAAATTGTAAAATGGTCTTATCTATTATCGATTTCGTCCCAATTCACATTCCAAGTAATATTCATCATGCTAATTACATTGCCAGTTGCCAAATTGCATTATCTCTTATAGTTTACGAGATATGGACTATGGATAATTTACACCTTAGGCTCTGCTTCTAACTTGGGCCCAAATTGAAAATGGTCTTATCTATTGGCGATTTCATTCCAATTCACATTCCAAGTAATATTCGGCATGCTAATTACATTGCCGGTTGCCAAATTGCATTATCTCTTATAGTTTCCGAGATATGGACTATCGATAATTTACACCTTAGGCTCTGCTTCTAACTTGGGCCCAAATTGTAAAATGGTCTTATCTATTGGCGATTTCGTTCCAATTCACATTCCAAGTAATATTCGGCATGCTAATTACATTGCCGGTTGCCAAATTGCATTATCTCTTATAGTTTCCGAGATATGGACTATCGATAATTTACACCTTAGGCTCTGCTTCTAACTTGGGCCCAAATGGTAAAATGGTCTTCTCTATTGGCGATTTCGTTCCAATTCACATTCCAAGTAATATTCGGCATGCTAATTACATTGCGGGTTCCCAAATTGCATTATCTCTTATAGTTTCCGAGATATGGACTATCGATTATTTTTAACCTTAGGCTCTGCTTCTAACTTGGGCCCAAACTGTAAAATGGTCTTATCTATTGGCGATTTCGTTCCAATTCACATTACAAGTAGTATTCGGCATGCTAATTACATTGCCGGTTGCCAAATTGCATTATCTCTTATAGTTTCCGAGATATGGACTATCGATAATTTACACCTTAGGCTCTGCTTCTAACTTGGGCCCAAATTGTAAAATGGTCTTATCTATTATCGATTTCGTCCCAATTCACATTCCAAGTAATATTCATCATGCTAATTACATTGCCAGTTGCCAAATTGCATTATCTCTTATAGTTTCCGAGATATGGACTATGGATAATTTACACCTTAGGCTCTGCTTCTAACTTGGGCCCAAATTGAAAATGGTCTTATCTATTGGCGATTTCATTCCAATTCACATTCCAAGTAATATTCGGCATGCTAATTACATTGCCGGTTGCCAAATTGCATTATCTCTTATAGTTTCCGAGATATGGACTATCGATAATTTACACCTTAGGCTCTGCTTCTAACTTGGGCCCAAATTATAAAATGGTCTTATCTATTGGCGATTTCGTTCCAATTCACATTCCAAGTAATATTCGGCATGCTAATTACATTGCCGGTTGCCAAATTGCATTATCTCTTATAGTTTCCGAAATATGGACTATCGGTAATTTACACCTTAGGCTCTGCTTCTAACTTGGGCCCAAATTGTAAAATCGTCTTATCTATTGGCGATTTCGTTCCAATTCACATTCCAAGTAATATTCGGCATGCTAATTACATTGCCAGTTGCCAAATTGCATTATCTCTTATAGTTTCCGAGATATGGACTATGGATAATTTACACCTTAGGCTCTGCTTCTAACTTGGGCCCAAATTGTAAAATGGTCTTATCTATTGGCGATTTCGTTCCAATTCACATTCCAAGTAATATTCGGCATGCTAATTACATTGCCGGTTGCCAAATTGCATTATCTTTTATAGTTTCCGAGATATGGACTATCGATAATTTACACCTTAGGCTCTGCTTCTAACTTGGGCCCAAATTGTAAAATGGCCTTATCTATTGGCGATTTCGTTCCAATTCACATTCCAAGTAATACTCGGCATGCTGATTACATTGCCGGTTGCCAAATTGCATTATCTCTTATAGTTTCAGAGATATGGACTATCGATAATTTACACCTTAGGCTCTGCTTCTAACTTGGGCCCAAATTGTAAAATGGTCTTATCTATTGGCTATTTCGTTCCAATTCACATTCCAAGTAATATTCGGCATGCTAATTACATTGCCGGTTGCCAAATTGCATTATCTCTTATAGTTTCCGAGATATGGACTATCGATAATTTACACCTTAGGATCTGCTTCTAACTTGGGCCCAAATTGTAAAATGGTCTTATCTATTGGCGATTTCGTTCCAATTCACATTCCAAGTAATATTCGGCATGCTAATTACATTGCCGGTTGCCAAATTGCATTATCTCTTATAGTTTCCGAGATATGGACTATCGATAATTTACACCTTAGGCTCTGCTTCTAACTTGGGCCCAAATTGTAAAATGGTCTTATCTATTGGCGATTTCGTTCCAATTCACATTCCAAGTAATATTCGGCATGCTAATTACATTGCCGGTTGCCAAATTGCATTATCTCTTATAGTTTCCGAGATATGGACTATCGATAATTTACACCTTAGGCTCTGCTTCTAACTTGGGCCCAAATGGTAAAATGGTCTTCTCTATTGGCGATTTCGTTCCAATTCACATTCCAAGTAATATTCGGCATGCTAATTACATTGCGGGTTCCCAAATTGCATTATCTCTTATAGTTTCCGAGATATGGACTATCGATTATTTACACCTTAGGCTCTGCTTCTAACTTGGGCCCAAATTGTAAAATGGTCTTATCTATTGGCGATTTCGTTCCAATTCACATTCCAAGTAATATTCGGCATGCTAATTACATTGCCGGTTGCCAAATTGCATTATCTCTTATAGTTTCCGAGATATGGACTATCGATAATTTACACCTTAGGCTCTGCTTCTAACTTGGGCCCAAATGGTAAAATGGTCTTCTCTATTGGCGATTTCGTTCCAATTCACATTCCAAGTAATATTCGGCATGCTAATTACATTGCCGGTTGCCAAATTGCATTATCTCTTATAGTTTCCGAGATATGGACTATCGATAATTTACACCTTAGGCTCTGCTTCTAACTTGGGCCCAAATGGTAAAATGGTCTTCTCTATTGGCGATTTCGTTCCAATTCACATTCCAAGTAATATTCGGCATGCTAATTACATTGCGGGTTCCCAAATTGCATTATCTCTTATAGTTTCCGAGATATGGACTATCGATTATTTTTAACCTTAGGCTCTGCTTCTAACTTGGGCCCAAACTGTAAAATGGTCTTATCTATTGGCGATTTCGTTCCAATTCACATTACAAGTAGTATTCGGCATGCTAATTACATTGCCGGTTGCCAAATTGCATTATCTCTTATAGTTTCCGAGATATGGACTATCGATAATTTACACCTTAGGCTCTGCTTCTAACTTGGGCCCAAATTGTAAAATGGTCTTATCTATTATCGATTTCGTCCCAATTCACATTCCAAGTAATATTCATCATGCTAATTACATTGCCAGTTGCCAAATTGCATTATCTCTTATAGTTTCCGAGATATGGACTATGGATAATTTACACCTTAGGCTCTGCTTCTAACTTAGGCCCAAATTGAAAATGGTCTTATCTATTGGCGATTTCATTCCAATTCACATTCCAAGTAATATTCGGCATGCTAATTACATTGCCGGTTGCCAAATTGCATTATCTCTTATAGTTTCCGAGATATGGACTATCGATAATTTACACCTTAGGCTCTGCTTCTAACTTGGGCCCAAATTATAAAATGGTCTTATCTATTGGCGATTTCGTTCCAATTCACATTCCAAGTAATATTCGGCATGCTAATTACATTGCCGGTTGCCAAATTGCATTATCTCTTATAGTTTCCGAAATATGGACTATCGGTAATTTACACCTTAGGCTCTGCTTCTAACTTGGGCCCAAATTGTAAAATCGTCTTATCTATTGGCGATTTCGTTCCAATTCACATTCCAAGTAATATTCGGCATGCTAATTACATTGCCAGTTGCCAAATTGCATTATCTCTTATAGTTTCCGAGATATGGACTATGGATAATTTACACCTTAGGCTCTGCTTCTAACTTGGGCCCAAATTGTAAAATGGTCTTATCTATTGGCGATTTCGTTCCAATTCACATTCCAAGTAATATTCGGCATGCTAATTACATTGCCGGTTGCCAAATTGCATTATCTTTTATAGTTTCCGAGATATGGACTATCGATAATTTACACCTTAGGCTCTGCTTCTAACTTGGGCCCAAATTGTAAAATGGCCTTATCTATTGGCGATTTCGTTCCAATTCACATTCCAAGTAATACTCGGCATGCTGATTACATTGCCGGTTGCCAAATTGCATTATCTCTTATAGTTTCAGAGATATGGACTATCGATAATTTACACCTTAGGCTCTGCTTCTAACTTGGGCCCAAATTGTAAAATGGTCTTATCTATTGGCTATTTCGTTCCAATTCACATTCCAAGTAATATTCGGCATGCTAATTACATTGCCGGTTGCCAAATTGCATTATCTCTTATAGTTTCCGAGATATGGACTATCGATAATTTACACCTTAGGATCTGCTTCTAACTTGGGCCCAAATTGTAAAATGGTCTTATCTATTGGCGATTTCGTTCCAATTCACATTCCAAGTAATATTCGGCATGCTAATTACATTGCCGGTTGCCAAATTGAATTATCTCCTATAGTTTCCGAGATATGGACTATCGATAATTTACACCTTAGGCTCTGCATCTAACTTGGGCCCAAATTGTAAAATGGTCTTACCTATTGGCGATTTCGTTCCAATTCACATTCCAAGTAATATTCGGCATGCTAATTACATTGCCGGTGGCCAAGTTGCATTATCTCTTATAGTTTCCGAGATATGGACTATCGATAATTTACACCTTAGGCTCTGCTTCTAACTTGGGCCCAAATTGTAAAATGGTCTTATCTATTGGCGATTTCGTTCCAATTCACATTCCAAGTAATATTCGGCATGCTAATTACATTGCCGGTTGCCAAATTGCATTATCTCTTATAGTTTCCGAGATATGGACTATCGATAATTTACACCTTAGGCTCTGCTTCCAACTTGGGCCCAAATTGTAAAATGGTCTTATCTATTGGCGATTTCGTTCCAATTCACATTCCAAGTAATATTCGGCATGCTAATTACATTGCCGGTTGCCAAATTGAATTATCTCCTATAGTTTCCGAGATATGGACTATCGATAATTTACACCTTAGGCTCTGCTTCTAACTTGGGCCCAAATTGTAAAATGGTCTTACCTATTGGCGATTTCGTTCCAATTCACATTCCAAGTAATATTCTGCATGCTAATTACATTGCCGGTGGCCAAGTTGCATTATCTCTTATAGTTTCCGAAATATGGACTATCGATAATTTACACCTTAGGCTCTGCTTCTAACTTGGGCCCAAATTGTAAAATGGTCTTATCTATTGGCGATTTCGTTCCAATTCACATTCCAAGTAATATTCGGCATGCTAATTACATTGCCGGTTCCCAAATTGCATTATCTCTTATAGTTTCCGAGATATGGACTATCGATTATTTTTAACCTTAGGCTCTGCTTCTAACTTGGGCCCAAACTGTAAAATGGTCTTATCTATTGGCGATTTCGTTCCAATTCACATTCCAAGTGGTATTCGGCATGCTAATTACATTGCCGGTTGCCAAATTGCATTATCTCTTATAGTTTCCGAGATATGGACTATCGATAATTTACACCTTAGGCTCTGCTTCTAACTTGGGCCCAAATTGTAAAATGGTCTTATCTATTGGCGATTTCGTCCCAATTCACATTCCAAGTAATATTCGGCATGCTAATTACATTGCCAGTTGCCAAATTGCATTATCTCTTATAGTTTTCGAGATATGGACTATGGATAATTTACACCTTATACTCTGCTTCTAACTTGGGCCCAAATTGTAAAATGGTCTTATCTATTGGCGATTTCATTCCAATTCACATTCCAAGTAATATTCGGCATGCTAATTACATTGCCGGTTGCCAAATTGCATTATCTCTTATAGTTTCCGAGATATGGACTATCGATAATTTACACCTTAGGCTCTGCTTCTAACTTGGGCCCAAATTGTAAAATGGTCTTATCTATTGGCGATTTCGTGCCAATTCACATTCCAAGTAATATTCGGCATGCTAATTACATTGCCAGTTGCCAAATTGCATTATCTCTTATAGTTTCCGAGATATGGACTATGGATAATTTACACCTTAGGCTCTGCTTCTAACTTGGGCTCAAATTGTAAAATGGTCTTATCTATTGGCGATTTCATTCCAATTCACATTCCAAGTGGTATTCGGCATGCTAATTACATTGCCGGTTGCCAAATTGCATTATCTCTTATAGTTTCCGAGATATGGACTATCGATAATTTACACCTTAGGCTCTGCTTCTAACTTGGGCCCAAATTGTAAAATGGTCTTATCTATTGGCGATTTCGTTCCAATTCACATTCCAAGTAATATTCGGCATGCTAATTACATTGCCGGTTGCCAAATTGAATTATCTCTTATAGTTTCCGAGATATGGACTATCGATAATTTACACCTTAGGCTCTGCTTCAAACTTGGGCCCAAATTGTAAAATGGTCTTATCTATTGGCGATTTCGTTCCAATTCATATTCCAAGTGGTATTCGGCATGCTAATTACATTGCCGGTTGCCAAATTGCATTATCTCTTATAGTTTCCGAGATATGGACTATCGATAATTTACACCTTAGGCTCTGCTTCTAACTTGGGCCTAAATTGTAAAATGGTCTTATCTATTGGCGATTTCGTTCCAATTCACATTCCAAGTAATATTCGGCATGCTAATTACATTGCCGGTTGCCAAATTGCATTATCTCTTATAGTTTCCGAGATATGGACTATCGATAATTTACACCTTAGGCTCTGCTTCTAACTTGGGCCCAAATTGTAAAATGGTCTTATCTATTGGCGATTTCGTCCCAATTCACATTCCAAGTAATATTCGGCATGCTAATTACATTGCCGGTTGCCAAATTGCATTATCTCTTTTAGTTTCCGAGATATGGACTATCGATAATTTACACCTTAGGCTCTGCTTCTAACTTGGGCTCAAATTGTAAAATGGTCTTATCTATTGGCGATTTCGTTCCAATTCACATTCCAAGTAATATTCGGCATGCTAATTACATTGCCGGTTGCCAAATTGCATTATCTCTTATAGTTTCCGAGATATGGACTATCGATAATTTACACCTTAGGCTCTGCTTCTAACTTGGGCCCAAATTGTAAAATGGCCTTATCTATTGGCGATTTCGTTCCAATTCACATTCCAAGTAATATTCGGCATGCTAATTACATTGCCGGTGGCCAAATTGAATTATCTCTTATAGTTTCCGAGATATGGACTATCGATAATTTACACCTTAGGCTCTGCTTCTAACTTGGGCCCAAATTGTAAAATGGTCTTACCTATTGGCGATTTCGTTCCAATTCACATTCCAAGTAATATTCGGCATGCTAATTACATTGCCGGTTGCCAAATTGCATTATCTCTTATAGTTTCCGAGATATGGACTATCGATAATTTACACCTTAGGCTCTGCTTCTAACTTGGGCCCAAATTGTAAAATGGTCTTATCTATTGGCGATTTCGTTCCAATTCACATTCCAAGTAATATTCGGCATGCTAATTACATTGCCGGTTGCCAAATTGCATTATCTCTTATAGTTTCCGAGATATGGACTATCGATAATTTACACCTTAGGCTCTGCTTCTAACTTGGGCCCAAATTGTAATATGGTCTTATCTATTGGCGATTTCGTTCCAATTCACATTCCAAGTAATATTCGGCATGCTAATTACATTGCCGGTTGCCAAATTGCATTATCTCTTATAGTTTCCGAGATAGGGACTATCGATAATTTACACCTTAGGCTCTGCTTCTAACTTGGGCCCAAATTGTAAAATGGTCTTATCTATTGGCGATTTCGTTCCAATTCACATTCCAAGTAATATTCGGCATGCTAATTACATTGCCGGTTGCCAAATTGCATTATCTCTTATAGTTTCCGAAATATGGACTATCGATAATTTACACCTTAGGCTCTGCTTCTAACTTGGGCCCAAATTGTAAAATGGTCTTATCTATTGGCGATTTCGTTCCAATTCACATTCCAAGTAATATTCGGCATGCTAATTACATTGCCGGTTGCCAAATTGCATTATCTCTTATAGTTTCCGAGATATGGACTATCGATAATTTACACCTTAGGCTCTGCTTCTAACTTGGGCCCAAATTGTAAAATGGTCTTATCTATTGGCGATTTCGTTCCAATTCACATTCCAAGTAATATTCGGCATGCTAATTACATTGCCGGTTGCCAAATTGCATTATCTCTTATAGTTTCCGAGATACGGACTATCGATAATTTACACCTTAGGCTCTGCTTCTAACTTGGGCCCAAATTGTAAAATGGTCTTATCTATTGGCGATTTCGTTCCAATTCACACTCCAAGTAATATTCGGCATGCTAATTACATTGCCGGTTGCGAAATTGCATTATCTCTTATAGTTTCCGAGATATGGACTATCAATAATTTACACCTTAGGCTCTGCTTCTAACTTGGGCCCAAATTGTAAAATGGTCTTATCTATTGGCGATTTCGTCCCAATTCACATTCCAAGTAATATTCGGCATGCTAATTACATTGCCGGTTGCGAAACTGCATTATCTCTTATAGTTTCCGAGATATGGACTATCGATAATTTACACCTTAGGCTCTGCTTCTAACTTGGGCCCAAATTGTAAAATGGTCTTATCTATTGGCGATTTCGTTCCAATTCACATTCCAAGTAATATTCGGCATGCTAATTACATTGCCGGTTGCCAAATTGCATTATCTCTTTTAGTTTCCGAGATATGGACTATCGATAATTTACACCTTAGGCTCTGCTTCTAACTTGGGCCCAAATTGTAAAATGGTCTTATCTATTGGCGATTTCGTTCCAATTCACATTCCAAGTAATATTCGGCATGCTAATTACATTGCCGGTTGCCAAATTGCATTATCTCTTATAGTTTCCGAGATATGGACTATCGATAATTTATACCTTAGGCTCTGCTTCTAACTTGGGCCCAAATTGTAAAATGGCCTTATCTATTGGCGATTTCGTTCCAATTCACATTCCAAGTAATATTCGGCATGCTAATTACATTGCCGGTTGCCAAATTGCATTATCTCTTATAGTTTCCGAGATATGGACTATCGATAATTTACACCTTAGGCTCTGCTTCTAACTTGGACCCAAATTGTAAAATGGTCTTATCTATTGGCGATTTCGTTCCAATTCACATTCCAAGTAATATTCGGCATGCTAATTACATTGCCGGTTTCCAAATTGAATTATCTCTTATAGTTTCCGAGATATGGACTATCGATAATTTACACCTTAGGCTCTGCTTCGAACTTGGGCCCAAATTGTAAAATGGTCTTACCTATTGGCGATTTCGTTCCAATTCACATTCCAAGTAATATTCGGCATGCTAATTACATTGCCGGTTGCCAAATTGCATTATATCTTATAGTTTCCGAGGTATGGACTATCGATAATTTACACCTTAGGCTCTGCTTCTAACTTGGGCCCAAATTGTAATATGGTCTTATCTATTGGCGATTTCGTTCCAATCCACTTTCCAAGTAATATTCGGCATGCTAATTACATTGCCGGTTGCCAAATTGCAGTATCTCTTATAGTTTCCGAGATATGGACTATCGATAATTTACACCTTAGGCTCTGCTTCTAACTTGGGCCCAAATTGTAAAATGGTCTTATCTATTGGCGATTTCGTTCCAATTCACATTCCAAGTAATATTCGGCATGCTAATTACATTGCCGGTTGCCAAATTGCATTATCTCTTATAGTTTCCGAGATATGGACTATCGATAATTTACAACTTAGGCTCTGCTTCTAACTTGGGCCCAAGTTGTAAAATGGTCTTATCTATTGGCGATTTCGTTCCAATTCACATTCCAAGTAATATTCGGCATGCTAATTACATTGCCGGTTGCCAAATTGCATTATCTCTTATAGTTTCCGAGATATGGACTATCGATAATTTACACCTAAGGCTCTGCTTCTAACTTGGGCCCAAATTGTAAAATGGTCTTATCTATTGGCGATTTC
Organism: Rhynchophorus ferrugineus; assembly: GCF_030347505.1. Classification (NCBI taxonomy): domain Eukaryota; kingdom Metazoa; phylum Arthropoda; class Insecta; order Coleoptera; family Curculionidae; genus Rhynchophorus; species Rhynchophorus ferrugineus. The sequence goes on along the minus strand of NW_027472732.1, from coordinate 77,411 downwards.
GTTCCAATTCACATTCCAAGTAATATTCGGCATGCTAATTACATTGGCGGTTGCCAAATTGCATTATCTCTTATAGTTTCCGAGATACGGACTATCGATAATTTACACCTTAGGCTCTGCTTCTAACTTGGGCCCAAATTGTAAAATGGTCTTATCTATTGGCGATTTCGTTCCAATTCACACTCCAAGTAATATTCGGCATGTTAATTACATTGCCGGTTGCGAAATTGCATTATCTCTTATAGTTTCCGAGATATGGACTATCAATAATTTACACCTTAGGCTCTGCTTCTAACTTGGGCCCAAATTGTAAAATGGTCTTATCTATTGGCGATTTCGTTCCAATTCACATTCCAAGTAATATTCGGCATGCTAATTACATTGCCGGTTGCCAAATTGCATTATATCTTATAGTTTCCGAGATATGGACTATGGATAATTTACACCTTAGGCTCTGCTTCTAACTTGGGCCCAAATTGTAAAATGGTCTTATCTATTGGCGATTTCGTTCCAATTCACATTCCAAGTAATATTCGGGATGCTAATTACATTGCCGGTTGCCAAATTGCATTATCTCTTATAGTTTCCGAGATATGGACTATCGATAATTTACACCTTAGGCTCTGCTTCTAACTTGGGCCCAAATTGTAAAATGGTCTTATCTATTGGCGATTTCGTTCCAATTCACATTCCAAGTAATATTCGGCATGCTAATTACATTGCCGGTTGCCAAATTGCATTATCTCTTATAGTTTCCGAGATATGGACTATCGATAATTTACACCTTAGGCTCTGCTTCTAACTTGGGCACAAATTGTAAAATGGTCTTCTCTATTGGCGATTTCGTTCCAATTCACATTCCAAGTAATATTCGGCATGCTAATTACATTGCGGGTTCCCAAATTGCATTATCTCTTATAGTTTCCGAGATATGGACTATCGATTATTTTTAACCTTAGGCTCTGCTTCTAACTTGGGCCCAAACTGTAAAATGGTCTTATCTATTGGCGATTTCGTTCCAATTCACATTCCAAGTAGTATTCGGCATGCTAATTACATTGCCGGTTGCCAAATTGCATTATCTTTTATAGTTTCCGAGATATGGACTATCGATAATTTACACCTTAGGCTCTGCTTCTAACTTGGGCCCAAATTGTAAAATGGTCTTATCTATTGGCGATTTCGTCCCAATTCACATTCCAAGTAATATTCGGCATGCTAATTACATTGCCAGTTGCCAAATTGCATTATCTCTTATAGTTTCCGAGATATGGACTATGGATAATTTACACCTTAGGCTCTGCTTCTAACTTGGGCACAAATTGTAAAATGGTCTTATCTATTGGCGATTTCATTCCAATTCACATTCCAAGTAATATTCGGCATGCTAATTACATTGCCGGTTGCCAAATTGCATTATCTCTTATAGTTTCCGAGATATGGACTATCGATAATTTACACCTTAGGCTCTGCTTCTAACTTGGGCCCAAATTGTAAAATGGTCTTATCTATTGGCGATTTCGTTCCAATTCACATTCCAAGTAATATTCGGCATGCTAATTACATTGCCGGTTGCCAAATTGCATTATCTCTTATAGTTTCCGAAATATGGACTATCGGTAAGTTACACCTTAGGCTCTGCTTCTAACTTGGGCCCAAATTGTAAAATCGTCTTATCTATTGGCGATTTCGTTCCAATTCACATTCCAAGTAATATTCGGCATGCTAATTACATTGCCAGTTGCCAAATTGCATTATCTCTTATAGTTTCCGAGATATGGACTATGGATAATTTACACCTTAGGCTCTGCTTCTAACTTGGGCCCAAATTGTAAAATGGTCTTATCTATTGGCGATTTCGTTCCAATTCACATTCCAAGTAATATTCGGCATGCTAATTACATTGCCGGTTGCCAAATTGCATTATCTTTTATAGTTTCCGAGATATGGACTATCGATAATTTACACCTTAGGCTCTGCTTCTAACTTGGGCCCAAATTGTAAAATGGTCTTACCTATTGGCGATTTCGTTCCAATTCACATTCCAAGTAATATTCGGTATGCTAATTACATTGCCGGTGGCCAAGTTGCATTATCTCTTATAGTTTCCGAGATATGGACTATCGATAATTTACACCTTAGGCTCTGCTTCTAACTTGGGCCCAAATTGTAAAATGGTCTTATCTATTGGCGATTTCGTTCCAATTCACATTCCAAGTAATATTCGGCATGCTAATTACATTGCCGGTTCCCAAATTGCATTATCTCTTATAGTTTCCGAGATATGGACTATCGATTATTTTTAACCTTAGGCTCTGCTTCTAACTTGGGCCCAAACTGTAAAATGGTCTTATCTATTGGCGATTTCGTTCCAATTCACATTCCAAGTAGTATTCGGCATGCTAATTACATTGCCGGTTGCCAAATTGCATTATCTCTTATAGTTTCCGAGATATGGACTATCGATAATTTACACCTTAGGCTCTGCTTCTAACTAGGGCCCAAATTGTAAAATGGTCTTATCTATTGGCGATTTCGTCCCAATTCACATTCCAAGTAATATTCGGCATGCTAATTACATTGCCCGTTGCCAAATTGCATTATCTCTTATAGTTTTCGAGATATGGACTATGGATAATTTACACCTTAGGCTCTGCTTCTAACTTGGGCCCAAATTGTAAAATGGTCTTATCTATTGGCGATTTCATTCCAATTCACATTCCAAGTAATATTCGGCATGCTAATTACATTGCCCGTTGCCAAATTGCATTATCTCTTATAGTTTCCGAGATAAGGACTATCGATAATTTACACCTTAGGCTCTGCTTCTAACTTGGGCCCAAATTGTAAAATGGTCTTATCTATTGGCGATTTCGTCCCAATTCACATTCCAAGTAATATTCGGCATGCTAATTACATTGCCAGTTGCCAAATTGCATTATCTCTTATAGTTTCCGAGATATGGACTATGGATAATTTACACCTTAGGCTCTGCTTCTAACTTGGGCCCAAATTGTAAAATGGTCTTATCTATTGGCGATTTCATTCCAATTCACATTCCAAGTAATATTCGGCATGCTAATAACATTGCCGGTTGCCAAATTGCATTATCTCTTATAGTTTCCGAGATATGGACTATGGATAATTTACACCTTAGGCTCTGCTTCTAACTTGGGCCCAAATTGTAAAATGGTCTTATCTATTGGCGATTTCGTTCCAATTCACATTCCAAGTAATATTCGGCATGCTAATTACATTGCCGGTTGCCAAATTGCATTATCTCTTATAGTTTCCGAGATATGGACTATCGGTAATTTACACCTTAGGCTCCGCTTCTAACTTGGGCCCAAATTGTAAAATCGTCTTATCTATTGGCGATTTCGTTCCAATTCACATTCCAAGTAATATTCGGCATGCTAATTACATTGCCGGTTGCCAAATTGCATTATCTCTTATAGTTTCCGAGATATGGACTATCGATAATTTACACCTTAGGCTCTGCTTCTAACTTGGGCCCAAATTGTAAAATGGTCTTATCTATTGGCGATTTCATTCCAATTCACATTCCAAGTAATATTCGGCATGCTAATTACATTGCCGGTTGCCAAATTGCATTATCTCTTATAGTTTCCGAGATATGGACTATCGATAATTTACACCTTAGGCTCTGCTTCTAACTTGGGCCCAAATTGTAAAATGGTCTTATCTATTGGCGATTTCGTTCCAATTCACATTCCAAGTAATATTCGGCATGCTAATTACATTGCCGGTTGCCAAATTGCATTATCTCTTATAGGTTCCGAGATATGAACTATCGGTAATTTACACCTTAGGCTCTGCTTCTAACTTGGACCAAAATTGTAAAATCGTCTTATCTATTGGCGATTTCGTTCCAATTCACATTCCAAGTAATATTCGGCATGCTAATTACATTGCCGGTTGCCAAATTGCATTATCTCTTATAGTTTCCGAGATATGGACTATCGATAATTTACACCTTAGGCTCTGCTTCTAACTTGGGCCCAAATTGTAAAATGGTCTTATCTATTGGCGATTTCGTTCCAATTCACATTCCAAGTAATATTCGGCATGCTAATTACATTGCCGGTTGCCAAATTGAATTATCTCTTATAGTTTCCGAGATATGGACTATCGATAATTTACACCTTAGGCTCTGCTTCAAACTTGGGCCCAAATTGTAAAATGGTCTTATCTATTGGCGATTTCGTTCCAATTCATATTCCAAGTGGTATTCGGCATGCTAATTACATTGCCGGTTGCCAAATTGCATTATCTCTTATAGTTTCCGAGATATGGACTATCGATAATTTACACCTTAGGCTCTGCTTCTAACTTGGGCCCAAATTGTAAAATGGTCTTATCTATTGGCGATTTCGTTCCAATTCACATTCCAAGTAATATTCGGCATGCTAATTACATTGCCGGTTGCCAAATTGCATTATCTCTTATTGTTTCCGAGATATGGACTATCGATAATTTACACCTTAGGCTCTGCTTCTAACTTGGGCCCAAATTGTAAAATGGTCTTATCTATTGGCGATTTCGTCCCAATTCACATTCCAAGTAATATTCGGCATGCTAATTACATTGCCGGTTGCCAAATTGCATTATCTCTTTTAGTTTCCGAGATATGGACTATCGATAATTTACACCTTAGGCTCTGCTTCTAACTTGGGCTCAAATTGTAAAATGGTCTTATCTATTGGCGATTTCGTTCCAATTCACATTCCAAGTAATATTCGGCATGCTAATTACATTGCCGGTTGCCAAATTGCATTATCTCTTATAGTTTCCGAGATATGGACTATCGATAATTTACACCTTAGGCTCTGCTTCTAACTTGGGCCCAAATTGTAAAATGGCCTTATCTATTGGCGATTTCGTTCCAATTCACATTCCAAGTAATATTCGGCATGCTAATTACATTGCCGGTGGCCAAATTGAATTATCTCTTATAGTTTCCGAGATATGGACTATCGATAATTTACACCTTAGGCTCTGCTTCTAACTTGGGCCCAAATTGTAAAATGGTCTTACCTATTGGCGATTTCGTTCCAATTCACATTCCAAGTAATATTCGGCATGCTAATTACATTGCCGGTTGCCAAATTGCATTATCTCTTATAGTTTCCGAGATATGGACTATCGATAATTTACACCTTAGGCTCTGCTTCTAACTTGGGCCCAAATTGTAAAATGGTCTTATCTATTGGCGATTTCGTTCCAATTCACATTCCAAGTAATATTCGGCATGCTAATTACATTGCCGGTTGCCAAATTGCATTATCTCTTATAGTTTCCGAGATATGGACTATCGATAATTTACACCTTAGGCTCTGCTTCTAACTTGGGCCCAAATTGTAATATGGTCTTATCTATTGGCGATTTCGTTCCAATTCACATTCCAAGTAATATTCGGCATGCTAATTACATTGCCGGTTGCCAAATTGCATTATCTCTTATAGTTTCCGAAATATGGACTATCGATAATTTACACCTTAGGCTCTGCTTCTAACTTGGGCCCAAATTGTAAAATGGTCTTATCTATTGGCGATTTCGTTCCAATTCACATTCCAAGTAATATTCGGCATGCTAATTACATTGCCGGTTGCCAAATTGCATTATCTCTTATAGTTTCCGAGATATGGACTATCGATAATTTACACCTTAGGCTCTGCTTCTAACTTGGGCCCAAATTGTAAAATGGTCTTATCTATTGGCGATTTCGTTCCAATTCACATTCCAAGTAATATTCGGCATGCTAATTACATTGCCGGTTGCCAAATTGCATTATCTCTTATAGTTTCCGAGATACGGACTATCGATAATTTACACCTTAGGCTCTGCTTCTAACTTGGGCCCAAATTGTAAAATGGTCTTATCTATTGGCGATTTCGTTCCAATTCACATTCCAAGTAATATTCGGCATGCTAATTACATTGCCGGTTCCCAAATTGCATTATCTCTTATAGTTTCCGAGATATGGACTATCGATTATTTTTAACCTTAGGCTCTGCTTCTAACTTGGGCCCAAACTGTAAAATGGTCTTATCTATTGGCGATTTCGTTCCAATTCACATTCCAAGTAGTATTCGGCATGCTAATTACATTGCCGGTTGCCAAATTGCATTATCTCTTATAGTTTCCGAGATATGGACTATCGATAATTTACACCTTAGGCTCTGCTTCTAACTAGGGCCCAAATTGTAAAATGGTCTTATCTATTGGCGATTTCGTCCCAATTCACATTCCAAGTAATATTCGGCATGCTAATTACATTGCCCGTTGCCAAATTGCATTATCTCTTATAGTTTTCGAGATATGGACTATGGATAATTTACACCTTAGGCTCTGCTTCTAACTTGGGCCCAAATTGTAAAATGGTCTTATCTATTGGCGATTTCATTCCAATTCACATTCCAAGTAATATTCGGCATGCTAATTACATTGCCCGTTGCCAAATTGCATTATCTCTTATAGTTTCCGAGATATGGACTATCGATAATTTACACCTTAGGCTCTGCTTCTAACTTGGGCCCAAATTGTAAAATGGTCTTATCTATTGGCGATTTCGTCCCAATTCACATTCCAAGTAATATTCGGCATGCTAATTACATTGCCAGTTGCCAAATTGCATTATCTCTTATAGTTTCCGAGATATGGACTATGGATAATTTACACCTTAGGCTCTGCTTCTAACTTGGGCCCAAATTGTAAAATGGTCTTATCTATTGGCGATTTCATTCCAATTCACATTCCAAGTAATATTCGGCATGCTAATAACATTGCCGGTTGCCAAATTGCATTATCTCTTATAGTTTCCGAGATATGGACTATCGATAATTTACACCTTAGGCTCTGCTTCTAACTTGGGCCCAAATTGTAAAATGGTCTTATCTATTGGCGATTTCGTTCCAATTCACATTCCAAGTAATATTCGGCATGCTAATTACATTGCCGGTTGCCAAATTGCATTATCTCTTATAGTTTCCGAGATATGGACTATCGGTAATTTACACCTTAGGCTCCGCTTCTAACTTGGGCCCAAATTGTAAAATCGTCTTATCTATTGGCGATTTCGTTCCAATTCACATTCCAAGTAATATTCGGCATGCTAATTACATTGCCGGTTGCCAAATTGCATTATCTCTTATAGTTTCCGAGATATGGACTATCGATAATTTACACCTTAGGCTCTGCTTCTAACTTGGGCCCAAATTGTAAAATGGTCTTATCTATTGGCGATTTCATTCCAATTCACATTCCAAGTAATATTCGGCATGCTAATTACATTGCCGGTTGCCAAATTGCATTATCTCTTATAGTTTCCGAGATATGGACTATCGATAATTTACACCTTAGGCTCTGCTTCTAACTTGGGCCCAAATTGTAAAATGGTCTTATCTATTGGCGATTTCGTTCCAATTCACATTCCAAGTAATATTCGGCATGCTAATTACATTGCCGGTTGCCAAATTGCATTATCTCTTATAGGTTCCGAGATATGAACTATCGGTAATTTACACCTTAGGCTCTGCTTCTAACTTGGACCAAAATTGTAAAATCGTCTTATCTATTGGCGATTTCGTTCCAATTCACATTCCAAGTAATATTCGGCATGCTAATTACATTGCCGGTTGCCAAATTGCATTATCTCTTATAGTTTCCGAGATATGGACTATCGATAATTTACACCTTAGGCTCTGCTTCTAACTTGGGCCCAAATTGTAAAATGGTCTTATCTATTGGCGATTTCGTTCCAATTCACATTCCAAGTAATATTCGGCATGCTAATTACATTGCCGGTTGCCAAATTGAATTATCTCTTATAGTTTCCGAGATATGGACTATCGATAATTTACACCTTAGGCTCTGCTTCAAACTTGGGCCCAAATTGTAAAATGGTCTTATCTATTGGCGATTTCGTTCCAATTCATATTCCAAGTGGTATTCGGCATGCTAATTACATTGCCGGTTGCCAAATTGCATTATCTCTTATAGTTTCCGAGATATGGACTATCGATAATTTACACCTTAGGCTCTGCTTCTAACTTGGGCCCAAATTGTAAAATGGTCTTATCTATTGGCGATTTCGTTCCAATTCACATTCCAAGTAATATTCGGCATGCTAATTACATTGCCGGTTGCCAAATTGCATTATCTCTTATAGTTTCCGAGATATGGACTATCGATAATTTACACCTTAGGCTCTGCTTCTAACTTGGGCCCAAATTGTAAAATGGTCTTATCTATTGGCGATTTCGTCCCAATTCACATTCCAAGTAATATTCGGCATGCTAATTACATTGCCGGTTGCCAAATTGCATTATCTCTTTTAGTTTCCGAGATATGGACTATCGATAATTTACACCTTAGGCTCTGCTTCTAACTTGGGCTCAAATTGTAAAATGGTCTTATCTATTGGCGATTTCGTTCCAATTCACATTCCAAGTAATATTCGGCATGCTAGTTACATTGCCGGTTGCCAAATTGCATTATCTCTTATAGTTTCCGAGATATGGACTATCGATAATTTACACCTTAGGCTCTGCTTCTAACTTGGGCCCAAATTGTAAAATGGCCTTATCTATTGGCGATTTCGTTCCAATTCACATTCCAAGTAATATTCGGCATGCTAATTACATTGCCGGTGGCCAAATTGAATTATCTCTTATAGTTTCCGAGATATGGACTATCGATAATTTACACCTTAGGCTCTGCTTCTAACTTGGGCCCAAATTGTAAAATGGTCTTACCTATTGGCGATTTCGTTCCAATTCACATTCCAAGTAATATTCGGCATGCTAATTACATTGCCGGTTGCCAAATTGCATTATCTCTTATAGTTTCCGAGATATGGACTATCGATAATTTACACCTTAGGCTCTGCTTCTAACTTGGGCCCAAATTGTAAAATGGTCTTATCTATTGGCGATTTCGTTCCAATTCACATTCCAAGTAATATTCGGCATGCTAATTACATTGCCGGTTGCCAAATTGCATTATCTCTTATAGTTTCCGAGATATGGACTATCGATAATTTACACCTTAGGCTCTGCTTCTAACTTGGGCCCAAATTGTAATATGGTCTTATCTATTGGCGATTTCGTTCCAATTCACATTCCAAGTAATATTCGGCATGCTAATTACATTGCCGGTTGCCAAATTGCATTATCTCTTATAGTTTCCGAGATATGGACTATCGATAATTTACACCTTAGGCTCTGCTTCTAACTTGGGCCCAAATTGTAAAATGGTCTTATCTATTGGCGATTTCGTTCCAATTCACATTCCAAGTAATATTCGGCATGCTAATTACATTGCCGGTTGCCAAATTGCATTATCTCTTATAGTTTCCGAGATATGGACTATCGATAATTTACACCTTAGGCTCTGCTTCTAACTTGGGCCCAAATTGTAAAATGGTCTTATCTATTGGCGATTTCGTTCCAATTCACATTCCAAGTAATATTCGGCATGCTAATTACATTGCCGGTTGCCAAATTGCATTATCTCTTATAGTTTCCGAGATACGGACTATCGATAATTTACACCTTAGGCTCTGCTTCTAACTTGGGCCCAAATTGTAAAATGGTCTTATCTATTGGCGATTTCGTTCCAATTCACACTCCAAGTAATATTCGGCATGCTAATTACATTGCCGGTTGCGAAATTGCATTATCTCTTATAGTTTCCGAGATATGGACTATCAATAATTTACACCTTAGGCTCTGCTTCTAACTTGGGCCCAAATTGTAAAATGGTCTTATCTATTGGCGATTTCGTCCCAATTCACATTCCAAGTAATATTCGGCATGCTAATTACATTGCCGGTTGCGAAACTGCATTATCTCTTATAGTTTCCGAGATATGGACTATCGATAATTTACACCTTAGGCTCTGCTTCTAACTTGGGCCCAAATTGTAAAATGGTCTTATCTATTGGCGATTTCGTTCCAATTCACATTCCAAGTAATATTCGGCATGCTAATTACATTGCCGGTTGCTAAATTGCATTATCTCTTTTAGTTTCCGAGATATGGACTATCGATAATTTACACCTTAGGCTCTGCTTCTAACTTGGGCCCAAATTGTAAAATGGTCTTATCTATTGGCGATTTCGTTCCAATTCACATTCCAAGTAATATTCGGCATGCTAATTACATTGCCGGTTGCCAAATTGCATTATCTCTTATAGTTTCCGAGATATGGACTATCGATAATTTATACCTTAGGCTCTGCTTCTAACTTGGGCCCAAATTGTAAAATGGCCTTATCTATTGGCGATTTCGTTCCAATTCACATTCCAAGTAATATTCGGCATGCTAATTACATTGCCGGTTGCCAAATTGCATTATCTCTTATAGTTTCCGAGATATGGACTATCGATAATTTACACCTTAGGCTCTGCTTCTAACTTGGACCCAAATTGTAAAATGGTCTTATCTATTGGCGATTTCGTTCCAATTCACATTCCAAGTAATATTCGGCATGCTAATTACATTGCCGGTTTCCAAATTGAATTATCTCTTATAGTTTCCGAGATATGGACTATCGATAATTTACACCTTAGGCTCTGCTTCGAACTTGGGCCCAAATTGTAAAATGGTCTTACCTATTGGCGATTTCGTTCCAATTCACATTCCAAGTAATATTCGGCATGCTAATTACATTGCCGGTTGCCAAATTGCATTATATCTTATAGTTTCCGAGGTATGGACTATCGATAATTTACACCTTAGGCTCTGCTTCTAACTTGGGCCCAAATTGTAATATGGTCTTATCTATTGGCGATTTCGTTCCAATTCACTTTCCAAGTAATATTCGGCATGCTAATTACATTGCCGGTTGCCAAATTGCAGTATCTCTTATAGTTTCCGAGATATGGACTATCGATAATTTACACCTTAGGCTCTGCTTCTAACTTGGGCCCAAATTGTAAAATGGTCTTATCTATTGGCGATTTCGTTCCAATTCACATTCCAAGTAATATTCGGCATGCTAATTATATTGCCGGTTGCCAAATTGCATTATCTCTTATAGTTTCCGAGATATGGACTATCGATAATTTACAACTTAGGCTCTGCTTCTAACTTGGGCCCAAGTTGTAAAATGGTCTTATCTATTGGCGATTTCGTTCCAATTCACATTCCAAGTAATATTCGGCATGCTAATTACATTGCCGGTTGCCAAATTGCATTATCTCTTATAGTTTCCGAGATATGGACTATCGATAATTTACACCTAAGGCTCTGCTTCTAACTTGGGCCCAAATTGTAAAATGGTCTTATCTATTGACGATTTCGTTCCAATTCACATTCCAAGTAATATTCGGCATGCTAATTACATTGCCGGTTGCCAAATTGCATTATCTCTTATAGTTTCCGAGATACGGACTATCGATAATTTACACCTTAGGCTCTGCTTCTAACTTGGGCCCAAATTGTAAAATGGTCTTATCTATTGGCGATTTCGTTCCAATTCACACTCCAAGTAATATTCGGCATGTTAATTACATTGCCGGTTGCGAAATTGCATTATCTCTTATAGTTTCCGAGATATGGACTATCAATAATTTACACCTTAGGCTCTGCTTCTAACTTGGGCCCAAATTGTAAAATGGTCTTATCTATTGGCGATTTCGTTCCAATTCACATTCCAAGTAATATTCGGCATGCTAATTACATTGCCGGTTGCCAAATTGCATTATATCTTATAGTTTCCGAGATATGGACTATGGATAATTTACACCTTAGGCTCTGCTTCTAACTTGGGCCCAAATTGTAAAATGGTCTTATCTATTGGCGATTTCGTTCCAATTCACATTCCAAGTAATATTCGGGATGCTAATTACATTGCCGGTTGCCAAATTGCATTATCTCTTATAGTTTCCGAGATATGGACTATCGATAATTTACACCTTAGGCTCTGCTTCTAACTTGGGCCCAAATTGTAAAATGGTCTTATCTATTGGCGATTTCGTTCCAATTCACATTCCAAGTAATATTCGGCATGCTAATTACATTGCCGGTTGCCAAATTGCATTATCTCTTATAGTTTCCGAGATATGGACTATCGATAATTTACACCTTAGGCTCTGCTTCTAACTTGGGCACAAATTGTAAAATGGTCTTCTCTATTGGCGATTTCGTTCCAATTCACATTCCAAGTAATATTCGGCATGCTAATTACATTGCCGGTTGCCAAATTGCATTATCTCTTATAGTTTCCGAGATATGGACTATCGATAATTTACACCTTAGGCTCTGCTTCTAACTTGGGCCCAAATTGTAAAATGGTCTTATCTATTGGCGATTTCGTTCCAATTCACATTCCAAGTAATATTCGGCATGCTAATTACATTGCCGGTTGCCAAATTGCATTATCTCTTATAGTTTCCGAAATATGGACTATCGGTAAGTTACACCTTAGGCTCTGCTTCTAACTTGGGCCCAAATTGTAAAATCGTCTTATCTATTGGCGATTTCGTTCCAATTCACATTCCAAGTAATATTCGGCATGCTAATTACATTGCCAGTTGCCAAATTGCATTATCTCTTATAGTTTCCGAGATATGGACTATGGATAATTTACACCTTAGGCTCTGCTTCTAACTTGGGCCCAAATTGTAAAATGGTCTTATCTATTGGCGATTTCATTCCAATTCACATTCCAAGTAATATTCGGCATGCTAATTACATTGCCCGTTGCCAAATTGCATTATCTCTTATAGTTTCCGAGATATGGACTATCGATAATTTACACCTTAGGCTCTGCTTTTAACTTGGGCCCAAATTGTAAAATGGTCTTATCTATTGGCGATTTCGTCCCAATTCACATTCCAAGTAATATTCGGCATGCTAATTACATTGCCAGTTGCCAAATTGCATTATCTCTTATAGTTTCCGAGATATGGACTATGGATAATTTACACCTTAGGCTCTGCTTCTAACTTGGGCCCAAATTGTAAAATGGTCTTATCTATTGGCGATTTCATTCCAATTCACATTCCAAGTAATATTCGGCATGCTAATAACATTGCCGGTTGCCAAATTGCATTATCTCTTATAGTTTCCGAGATATGGACTATCGATAATTTACACCTTAGGCTCTGCTTCTAACTTGGGCCCAAATTGTAAAATGGTCTTATCTATTGGCGATTTCGTTCCAATTCACATTCCAAGTAATATTCGGCATGCTAATTACATTGCCGGTTGCCAAATTGCATTATCTCTTATAGTTTCCGAGATATGGACTATCGGTAATTTACACCTTAGGCTCCGCTTCTAACTTGGGCCCAAATTGTAAAATCGTCTTATCTATTGGCGATTTCGTTCCAATTCACATTCCAAGTAATATTCGGCATGCTAATTACATTGCCGGTTGCCAAATTGCATTATCTCTTATAGTTTCCGAGATATGGACTATCGATAATTTACACCTTAGGCTCTGCTTCTAACTTGGGCCCAAATTGTAAAATGGTCTTATCTATTGGCGATTTCATTCCAATTCACATTCCAAGTAATATTCGGCATGCTAATTACATTGCCGGTTGCCAAATTGCATTATCTCTTATAGTTTCCGAGATATGGACTATCGATAATTTACACCTTAGGCTCTGCTTCTAACTTGGGCCCAAATTGTAAAATGGTCTTATCTATTGGCGATTTCGTTCCAATTCACATTCCAAGTAATATTCGGCATGCTAATTACATTGCCGGTTGCCAAATTGCATTATCTCTTATAGGTTCCGAGATATGAACTATCGGTAATTTACACCTTAGGCTCTGCTTCTAACTTGGACCAAAATTGTAAAATCGTCTTATCTATTGGCGATTTCGTTCCAATTCACATTCCAAGTAATATTCGGCATGCTAATTACATTGCCGGTTGCCAAATTGCATTATCTCTTATAGTTTCCGAGATATGGACTATCGATAATTTACACCTTAGGCTCTGCTTCTAACTTGGGCCCAAATTGTAAAATGGTCTTATCTATTGGCGATTTCGTTCCAATTCACATTCCAAGTAATATTCGGCATGCTAATTACATTGCCGGTTGCCAAATTGAATTATCTCTTATAGTTTCCGAGATATGGACTATCGATAATTTACACCTTAGGCTCTGCTTCAAACTTGGGCCCAAATTGTAAAATGGTCTTATCTATTGGCGATTTCGTTCCAATTCATATTCCAAGTGGTATTCGGCATGCTAATTACATTGCCGGTTGCCAAATTGCATTATCTCTTATAGTTTCCGAGATATGGACTATCGATAATTTACACCTTAGGCTCTGCTTCTAACTTGGGCCCAAATTGTAAAATGGTCTTATCTATTGGCGATTTCGTTCCAATTCACATTCCAAGTAATATTCGGCATGCTAATTACATTGCCGGTTGCCAAATTGCATTATCTCTTATAGTTTCCGAGATATGGACTATCGATAATTTACACCTTAGGCTCTGCTTCTAACTTGGGCCCAAATTGTAAAATGGTCTTATCTATTGGCGATTTCGTCCCAATTCACATTCCAAGTAATATTCGGCATGCTAATTACATTGCCGGTTGCCAAATTGCATTATCTCTTTTAGTTTCCGAGATATGGACTATCGATAATTTACACCTTAGGCTCTGCTTCTAACTTGGGCTCAAATTGTAAAATGGTCTTATCTATTGGCGATTTCGTTCCAATTCACATTCCAAGTAATATTCGGCATGCTAATTACATTGCCGGTTGCCAAATTGCATTATCTCTTATAGTTTCCGAGATATGGACTATCGATAATTTACACCTTAGGCTCTGCTTCTAACTTGGGCCCAAATTGTAAAATGGCCTTATCTATTGGCGATTTCGTTCCAATTCACATTCCAAGTAATATTCGGCAAGCTAATTACATTGCCGGTGGCCAAATTGAATTATCTCTTATAGTTTCCGAGATATGGACTATCGATAATTTACACCTTAGGCTCTGCTTCTAACTTGGGCCCAAATTGTAAAATGGCCTTATCTATTGGCGATTTCGTTCCAATTCACATTCCAAGTAATATTCGGCATGCTAATTACATTGCCGGTTGCCAAATTGCATTATCTCTTATAGTTTCCGAGATATGGACTATCGATAATTTACACCTTAGGCTCTGCTTCTAACTTGGACCCAAATTGTAAAATGGTCTTATCTATTGGCGATTTCGTTCCAATTCACATTCCAAGTAATATTCGGCATGCTAATTACATTGCCGGTTTCCAAATTGAATTATCTCTTATAGTTTCCGAGATATGGACTATCGATAATTTACACCTTAGGCTCTGCTTCGAACTTGGGCCCAAATTGTAAAATGGTCTTACCTATTGGCGATTTCGTTCCAATTCACATTCCAAGTAATATTCGGCATGCTAATTACATTGCCGGTTGCCAAATTGCATTATATCTTATAGTTTCCGAGGTATGGACTATCGATAATTTACACCTTAGGCTCTGCTTCTAACTTGGGCCCAAATTGTAATATGGTCTTATCTATTGGCGATTTCGTTCCAATTCACTTTCCAAGTAATATTCGGCATGCTAATTACATTGCCGGTTGCCAAATTGCAGTATCTCTTATAGTTTCCGAGATATGGACTATCGATAATTTACACCTTAGGCTCTGCTTCTAACTTGGGCCCAAATTGTAAAATGGTCTTATCTATTGGCGATTTCGTTCCAATTCACATTCCAAGTAATATTCGGCATGCTAATTATATTGCCGGTTGCCAAATTGCATTATCTCTTATAGTTTCCGAGATATGGACTATCGATAATTTACAACTTAGGCTCTGCTTCTAACTTGGGCCCAAGTTGTAAAATGGTCTTATCTATTGGCGATTTCGTTCCAATTCACATTCCAAGTAATATTCGGCATGCTAATTACATTGCCGGTTGCCAAATTGCATTATCTCTTATAGTTTCCGAGATATGGACTATCGATAATTTACACCTAAGGCTCTGCTTCTAACTTGGGCCCAAATTGTAAAATGGTCTTATCTATTGGCGATTTCGTTCCAATTCACATTCCAAGTAATATTCGGCATGCTAATTACATTGCCGGTTGCCAAATTGCATTATCTCTTATAGTTTCCGAGATAGGGACTATCGATAATTTACACCTTAGGCTCTGCTTCTAACTTGGGCCCAAATTGTAAAATGGTCTTATCTATTGGCGATTTCGTTCCAATTCACATTCCAAGTAATATTCGGCATGCTAATTACATTGCCGGTTGCCAAATTGCATTATCTCTTATAGTTTCCGAAATATGGACTATCGATAATTTACACCTTAGGCTCTGCTTCTAACTTGGGCCCAAATTGTAAAATGGTCTTATCTATTGGCGATTTCGTTCCAATTCACATTCCAAGTAATATTCGGCATGCTAATTACATTGCCGGTTGCCAAATTGCATTATCTCTTATAGTTTCCGAGATATGGACTATCGATAATTTACACCTTAGGCTCTGCTTCTAACTTGGGCCCAAATTGTAAAATGGTCTTATCTATTGGCGATTTCGTTCCAATTCACATTCCAAGTAATATTCGGCATGCTAATTACATTGCCGGTTGCCAAATTGCATTATCTCTTATAGTTTCCGAGATACGGACTATCGATAATTTACACCTTAGGCTCTGCTTCTAACTTGGGCCCAAATTGTAAAATGGTCTTATCTATTGGCGATTTCATTCCAATTCACACTCCAAGTAATATTCGGCATGCTAATTACATTGCCGGTTGCGAAATTGCATTATCTCTTATAGTTTCCGAGATATGGACTATCAATAATTTACACCTTAGGCTCTGCTTCTAACTTGGGCCCAAATTGTAAAATGGTCTTATCTATTGGCGATTTCGTCCCAATTCACATTCCAAGTAATATTCGGCATGCTAATTACATTGCCGGTTGCGAAACTGCATTATCTCTTATAGTTTCCGAGATATGGACTATCGATAATTTACACCTTAGGCTCTGCTTCTAACTTGGGCCCAAATTGTAAAATGGTCTTATCTATTGGCGATTTCGTTCCAATTCACATTCCAAGTAATATTCGGCATGCTAATTACATTGCCGGTTGCCAAATTGCATTATCTCTTTTAGTTTCCGAGATATGGACTATCGATAATTTACACCTTAGGCTCTGCTTCTAACTTGGGCCCAAATTGTAAAATGGTCTTATCTATTGGCGATTTCGTTCCAATTCACATTCCAAGTAATATTCGGCATGCTAATTACATTGCCGGTTGCCAAATTGCATTATCTCTTATAGTTTCCGAGATATGGACTATCGATAATTTATACCTTAGGCTCTGCTTCTAACTTGGGCCCAAATTGTAAAATGGCCTTATCTATTGGCGATTTCGTTCCAATTCACATTCCAAGTAATATTCGGCATGCTAATTACATTGCCGGTTGCCAAATTGCATTATCTCTTATAGATTCCGAGATATGGACTATCGATAATTTACACCTTAGGCTCTGCTTCTAACTTGGACCCAAATTGTAAAATGGTCTTATCTATTGGCGATTTCGTTCCAATTCACATTCCAAGTAATATTCGGCATGCTAATTACATTGGTTTTCAAATTGAATTATCTCTTATAGTTTCCGAGATATGGACTATCGATAATTTACACCTTAGGCTCTGCTTCGAACTTGGGCCCAAATTGTAAAATGGTCTTACCTATTGGCGATTTCGTTCCAATTCACATTCCAAGTAATATTCGGCATGCTAATTACATTGCCGGTTGCCAAATTGCATTATATCTTATAGTTTCCGAGGTATGGACTATCGATAATTTACACCTTAGGCTCTGCTTCTAACTTGGGCCCAAATTGTAATATGGTCTTATCTATTGGCGATTTCGTTCCAATTCACTTTCCAAGTAATATTCGGCATGCTAATTACATTGCCGGTTGCCAAATTGCAGTATCTCTTATAGTTTCCGAGATATGGACTATCGATAATTTACACCTTAGGCTCTGCTTCTAACTTGGGCCCAAATTGTAAAATGGTCTTATCTATTGGCGATTTCGTTCCAATTCACATTCCAAGTAATATTCGGCATGCTAATTACATTGCCGGTTGCCAAATTGCATTATCTCTTATAGTTTCCGAGATATGGACTATCGATAATTTACAACTTAGGCTCTGCTTCTAACTTGGGCCCAAGTTGTAAAATGGTCTTATCTATTGGCGATTTCGTTCCAATTCACATTCCAAGTAATATTCGGCATGCTAATTACATTGCCGGTTGCCAAATTGCATTATCTCTTATAGTTTCCGAGATATGGACTATCGATAATTTACACCTAAGGCTCTGCTTCTAACTTGGGCCCAAATTGTAAAATGGTCTTATGTATTGGCGATTTCGTTCCAATTCACATTCCAAGTAATATTCGGCATGCTAATTACATTGCCGGTTGCCAAATTGCATTATATCTTATAGTTTCCGAGATATGGACTATGGATAATTTACACCTTAGGCTCTGCTTCTAACTTGGGCCCAAATTGTAAAATGGTCTTATCTATTGGCGATTTCGTTCCAATTCACATTCCAAGTAATATTCGGGATGCTAATTACATTGCCGGTTGCCAAATTGCATTATCTCTTATAGTTTCCGAGATATGGACTATCGATAATTTACACCTTAGGCTCTGCTTCTAACTTGGGCCCAAATTGTAAAATGGTCTTATCTATTGGCGATTTCGTTCCAATTCACATTCCAAGTAATATTCGGCATGCTAATTACATTGCCGGTTGCCAAATTGCATTATCTCTTATAGTTTCCGAGATATGGACTATCGATAATTTACACCTTAGGCTCTGCTTCTAACTTGGGCACAAATTGTAAAATGGTCTTCTCTATTGGCGATTTCGTTCCAATTCACATTCCAAGTAATATTCGGCATGCTAATTACATTGCGGGTTCCCAAATTGCATTATCTCTTATAGTTTCCGAGATATGGACTATCGATTATTTTTAACCTTAGGCTCTGCTTCTAACTTGGGCCCAAACTGTAAAATGGTCTTATCTATTGACGATTTCGTTCCAATTCACATTCCAAGTAGTATTCGGCATGCTAATTACATTGCCGGTTGCCAAATTGCATTATCTCTTATAGTTTCCGAGATATGGACTATCGATAATTTACACCTTAGGCTCTGCTTCTAACTTGGGCCCAAATTGTAAAATGGTCTTATCTATTGGCGATTTCGTCCCAATTCACATTCCAAGTAATATTCGGCATGCTAATTACATTGCCAGTTGCCAAATTGCATTATCTCTTATAGTTTCCGAGATATGGACTATGGATAATTTACACCTTAGGCTCTGCTTCTAACTTGGGCACAAATTGTAAAATGGTCTTATCTATTGGCGATTTCATTCCAATTCACATTCCAAGTAATATTCGGCATGCTAATTACATTGCCGGTTGCCAAATTGCATTATCTCTTATAGTTTCCGAGATATGGACTATCGATAATTTACACCTTAGGCTCTGCTTCTAACTTGGGCCCAAATTGTAAAATGGTCTTACCTATTGGCGATTTCGTTCCAATTCACATTCCAAGTAATATTCGGCATGCTAATTACATTGCCGGTTGCCAAATTGCATTATCTCTTATAGTTTCCGAGATATGGACTATCGATAATTTACACCTTAGGCTCTGCTTCTAACTTGGGCACAAATTGTAAAATGGTCTTCTCTATTGGCGATTTCGTTCCAATTCACATTCCAAGTAATATTCGGCATGCTAATTACATTGCGGGTTCCCAAATTGCATTATCTCTTATAGTTTCCGAGATATGGACTATGGATAATTTACACCTTAGGCTCTGCTTCTAACTTGGGCACAAATTGTAAAATGGTCTTATCTATTGGCGATTTCATTCCAATTCACATTCCAAGTAATATTCGGCATGCTAATTACATTGCCGGTTGCCAAATTGCATTATCTCTTATAGTTTCCGAGATATGGACTATCGATAATTTACACCTTAGGCTCTGCTTCTAACTTGGGCACAAATTGTAAAATGGTCTTCTCTATTGGCGATTTCGTTCCAATTCACATTCCAAGTAATATTCGGCATGCTAATTACATTGCGGGTTCCCAAATTGCATTATCTCTTATAGTTTCCGAGATATGGACTATCGATTATTTTTAACCTTAGGCTCTGCTTCTAACTTGGGCCCAAACTGTAAAATGGTCTTATCTATTGGCGATTTCGTTCCAATTCACATTCCAAGTAATATTCGGCATGCTAATTACATTGCCGGTTGCCAAATTGCATTATCTCTTATAGTTTCCGAAATATGGACTATCGGTAAGTTACACCTTAGGCTCTGCTTCTAACTTGGGCCCAAATTGTAAAATCGTCTTATCTATTGGCGATTTCGTTCCAATTCACATTCCAAGTAATATTCGGCATGCTAATTACATTGCCAGTTGCCAAATTGCATTATCTCTTATAGTTTCCGAGATATGGACTATGGATAATTTACACCTTAGGCTCTGCTTCTAACTTGGGCCCAAATTGTAAAATGGTCTTATCTATTGGCGATTTCGTTCCAATTCACAGTCCAAGTAATATTCGGCATGCTAATTACATTGCCGGTTGCCAAATTGCATTATCTTTTATAGTTTCCGAGATATGGACTATCGATAATTTACACCTTAGGCTCTGCTTCTAACTTGGGCCCAAATTGTAAAATGGTCTTACCTATTGGCGATTTCGTTCCAATTCACATTCCAAGTAATATTCGGCATGCTAATTACATTGCCGGTGGCCAAGTTGCATTATCTCTTATAGTTTCCGAGATATGGACTATCGATAATTTACACCTTAGGCTCTGCTTCTAACTTGGGCCCAAATTGTAAAATGGTCTTATCTATTGGCGATTTCGTTCCAATTCACATTCCAAGTAATATTCGGCATGCTAATTACATTGCCGGTTCCCAAATTGCATTATCTCTTATAGTTTCCGAGATATGGACTATCGATTATTTTTAACCTTAGGCTCTGCTTCTAACTTGGGCCCAAACTGTAAAATGGTCTTATCTATTGGCGATTTCGTTCCAATTCACATTCCAAGTAGTATTCGGCATGCTAATTACATTGCCGGTTGCCAAATTGCATTATCTCTTATAGTTTCCGAGATATGGACTATCGATAATTTACACCTTAGGCTCTGCTTCTAACTAGGGCCCAAATTGTAAAATGGTCTTATCTATTGGCGATTTCGTCCCAATTCACATTCCAAGTAATATTCGGCATGCTAATTACATTGCCCGTTGCCAAATTGCATTATCTCTTATAGTTTTCGAGATATGGACTATGGATAATTTACACCTTAGGCTCTGCTTCTAACTTGGGCCCAAATTGTAAAATGGTCTTATCTATTGGCGATTTCATTCCAATTCACATTCCAAGTAATATTCGGCATGCTAATTACATTGCCCGTTGCCAAATTGCATTATCTCTTATAGTTTCCGAGATATGGACTATCGATAATTTACACCTTAGGCTCTGCTTCTAACTTGGGCCCAAATTGTAAAATGGTCTTATCTATTGGCGATTTCGTCCCAATTCACATTCCAAGTAATATTCGGCATGCTAATTACATTGCCAGTTGCCAAATTGCATTATCTCTTATAGTTTCCGAGATATGGACTATGGATAATTTACACCTTAGGCTCTGCTTCTAACTTGGGCCCAAATTGTAAAGTGGTCTTATCTATTGGCGATTTCATTCCAATTCACATTCCAAGTAATATTCGGCATGCTAATAACATTGCCGGTTGCCAAATTGCATTATCTCTTATAGTTTCCGAGATATGGACTATCGATAATTTACACCTTAGGCTCTGCTTCTAACTTGGGCCCAAATTATAAAATGGTCTTATCTATTGGCGATTTCGTTCCAATTCACATTCCAAGTAATATTCGGCATGCTAATTACATTGCCGGTTGCCAAATTGCATTATCTCTTATAGTTTCCGAGATATGGACTATCGGTAATTTACACCTTAGGCTCCGCTTCTAACTTGGGCCCAAATTGTAAAATCGTCTTATCTATTGGCGATTTCGTTCCAATTCACATTCCAAGTAATATTCGGCATGCTAATTACATTGCCGGTTGCCAAATTGCATTATCTCTTATAGTTTCCGAGATATGGACTATCGATAATTTACACCTTAGGCTCTGCTTCTAACTTGGGCCCAAATTGTAAAATGGTCTTATCTATTGGCGATTTCATTCCAATTCACATTCCAAGTAATATTCGGCATGCTAATTACATTGCCGGTTGCCAAATTGCATTATCTCTTATAGTTTCCGAGATATGGACTATCGATAATTTACACCTTAGGCTCTGCTTCTAACTTGGGCCCAAATTGTAAAATGGTCTTATCTATTGGCGATTTCGTTCCAATTCACATTCCAAGTAATATTCGGCATGCTAATTACATTGCCGGTTGCCAAATTGCATTATCTCTTATAGGTTCCGAGATATGAACTATCGGTAATTTACACCTTAGGCTCTGCTTCTAACTTGGACCAAAATTGTAAAATCGTCTTATCTATTGGCGATTTCGTTCCAATTCACATTCCAAGTAATATTCGGCATGCTAATTACATTGCCGGTTGCCAAATTGCATTATCTCTTATAGTTTCCGAGATATGGACTATCGATAATTTACACCTTAGGCTCTGCTTCTAACTTGGGCCCAAATTGTAAAATGGTCTTATCTATTGGCGATTTCGTTCCAATTCACATTCCAAGTAATATTCGGCATGCTAATTACATTGCCGGTTGCCAAATTGAATTATCTCTTATAGTTTCCGAGATATGGACTATCGATAATTTACACCTTAGGCTCTGCTTCAAACTTGGGCCCAAATTGTAAAATGGTCTTATCTATTGGCGATTTCGTTCCAATTCATATTCCAAGTGGTATTCGGCATGCTAATTACATTGCCGGTTGCCAAATTGCATTATCTCTTATAGTTTCCGAGATATGGACTATCGATAATTTACACCTTAGGCTCTGCTTCTAACTTGGGCCCAAATTGTAAAATGGTCTTATCTATTGGCGATTTCGTTCCAATTCACATTCCAAGTAATATTCGGCATGCTAATTACATTGCCGGTTGCCAAATTGCATTATCTCTTATAGTTTCCGAGATATGGACTATCGATAATTTACACCTTAGGCTCTGCTTCTAACTTGGGCCCAAATTGTAAAATGGTCTTATCTATTGGCGATTTCGTCCCAATTCACATTCCAAGTAATATTCGGCATGCTAATTACATTGCCGGTTGCCAAATTGCATTATCTCTTTTAGTTTCCGAGATATGGACTATCGATAATTTACACCTTAGGCTCTGCTTCTAACTTGGGCTCAAATTGTAAAATGGTCTTATCTATTGGCGATTTCGTTCCAATTCACATTCCAAGTAATATTCGGCATGCTAATTACATTGCCGGTTGCCAAATTGCATTATCTCTTATAGTTTCCGAGATATGGACTATCGATAATTTACACCTTAGGCTCTGCTTCTAACTTGGGCCCAAATTGTAAAATGGCCTTATCTATTGGCGATTTCGTTCCAATTCACATTCCAAGTAATATTCGGCATGCTAATTACATTGCCGGTGGCCAAATTGAATTATCTCTTATAGTTTCCGAGATATGGACTATCGATAATTTACACCTTAGGCTCTGCTTCTAACTTGGGCCCAAATTGTAAAATGGTCTTACCTATTGGCGATTTCGTTCCAATTCACATTCCAAGTAATATTCGGCATGCTAATTACATTGCCGGTTGCCAAATTGCATTATCTCTTATATTTTCCGAGATATGGACTATCGATAATTTACACCTTAGGCTCTGCTTCTAACTTGGGCCCAAATTGTAAAATGGTCTTATCTATTGGCGATTTCGTTCCAATTCACATTCCAAGTAATATTCGGCATGCTAATTACATTGCCGGTTGCCAAATTGCATTATCTCTTATAGTTTCCGAGATATGGACTATCGATAATTTACACCTTAGGCTCTGCTTCTAACTTGGGCCCAAATTGTAATATGGTCTTATCTATTGGCGATTTCGTTCCAATTCACATTCCAAGTAATATTCGGCATGCTAATTACATTGCCGGTTGCCAAATTGCATTATCTCTTATAGTTTCCGAGATATGGACTATCGATAATTTACACCTTAGGCTCTGCTTCTAACTTGGGCCCAAATTGTAAAATGGTCTTATCTATTGGCGATTTCGTTCCAATTCACATTCCAAGTAATATTCGGCATGCTAATTACATTGCCGGTTGCCAAATTGCATTATCTCTTATAGTTTCCGAGATATGGACTATCGATAATTTACACCTTAGGCTCTGCTTCTAACTTGGGCCCAAATTGTAAAATGGTCTTATCTATTGGCGATTTCGTTCCAATTCACATTCCAAGTAATATTCGGCATGCTAATTACATTGCCGGTTGCCAAATTGCATTATCTCTTATAGTTTCCGAGATACGGACTATCGATAATTTACACCTTAGGCTCTGCTTCTAACTTGGGCCCAAATTGTAAAATGGTCTTATCTATTGGCGATTTCGTTCCAATTCACTTTCCAAGTAATATTCGGCATGCTAATTACATTGCCGGTTGCCAAATTGCAGTATCTCTTATAGTTTCCGAGATATGGACTATCAATAATTTACACCTTAGGCTCTGCTTCTAACTTGGGCCCAAATTGTAAAATGGTCTTATCTATTGGCGATTTCGTCCCAATTCACATTCCAAGTAATATTCGGCATGCTAATTACATTGCCGGTTGCGAAACTGCATTATCTCTTATAGTTTCCGAGATATGGACTATCGATAATTTACACCTTAGGCTCTGCTTCTAACTTGGGCCCAAATTGTAAAATGGTCTTATCTATTGGCGATTTCGTTCCAATTCACATTCCAAGTAATATTCGGCATGCTAATTACATTGCCGGTTGCCAAATTGCATTATCTCTTTTAGTTTCCGAGATATGGACTATCGATAATTTACACCTTAGGCTCTGCTTCTAACTTTGGCCCAAATTGTAAAATGGTCTTATCTATTGGCGATTTCGTTCCAATTCACATTCCAAGTAATATTCGGCATGCTAATTACATTGCCGGTTGCCAAATTGCATTATCTCTTATAGTTTCCGAGATATGGACTATCGATAATTTATACCTTAGGCTCTGCTTCTAACTTGGGCCCAAATTGTAAAATGGCCTTATCTATTGGCGATTTCGTTCCAATTCACATTCCAAGTAATATTCGGCATGCTAATTACATTGCCGGTTGCCAAATTGCATTATCTCTTATAGTTTCCGAGATATGGACTATCGATAATTTACACCTTAGGCTCTGCTTCTAACTTGGACCCAAATTGTAAAATGGTCTTATCTATTGGCGATTTCGTTCCAATTCACATTCCAAGTAATATTCGGCATGCTAATTACATTGCCGGTTTCCAAATTGAATTATCTCTTATAGTTTCCGAGATATGGACTATCGATAATTTACACCTTAGGCTCTGCTTCGAACTTGGGCCCAAATTGTAAAATGGTCTTACCTATTGGCGATTTCGTTCCAATTCACATTCCAAGTAATATTCGGCATGCTAATTACATTGCCGGTTGCCAAATTGCATTATATCTTATAGTTTCCGAGGTATGGACTATCGATAATTTACACCTTAGGCTCTGCTTCTAACTTGGGCCCAAATTGTAATATGGTCTTATCTATTGGCGATTTCGTTCCAATTCACTTTCCAAGTAATATTCGGCATGCTAATTACATTGCCGGTTGCCAAATTGCAGTATCTCTTATAGTTTCCGAGATATGGACTATCGATAATTTACACCTTAGGCTCTGCTTCTAACTTGGGCCCAAATTGTAAAATGGTCTTATCTATTGGCGATTTCGTTCCAATTCACATTCCAAGTAATATTCGGCATGCTAATTATATTGCCGGTTGCCAAATTGCATTATCTCTTATAGTTTCCGAGATATGGACTATCGATAATTTACAACTTAGGCTCTGCTTCTAACTTGGGCCCAAGTTGTAAAATGGTCTTATCTATTGGCGATTTCGTTCCAATTCACATTCCAAGTAATATTCGGCATGCTAATTACATTGCCGGTTGCCAAATTGCATTATCTCTTATAGTTTCCGAGATATGGACTATCGATAATTTACACCTAAGGCTCTGCTTCTAACTTGGGCCCAAATTGTAAAATGGTCTTATCTATTGACGATTTCGTTCCAATTCACATTCCAAGTAATATTCGGCATGCTAATTACATTGCCGGTTGCCAAATTGCATTATCTCTTATAGTTTCCGAGATACGGACTATCGATAATTTACACCTTAGGCTCTGCTTCTAACTTGGGCCCAAATTGTAAAATGGTCTTATCTATTGGCGATTTCGTTCCAATTCACACTCCAAGTAATATTCGGCATGTTAATTACATTGCCGGTTGCGAAATTGCATTATCTCTTATAGTTTCCGAGATATGGACTATCAATAATTTACACCTTAGGCTCTGCTTCTAACTTGGGCCCAAATTGTAAAATGGTCTTATCTATTGGCGATTTCGTTCCAATTCACATTCCAAGTAATATTCGGCATGCTAATTACATTGCCGGTTGCCAAATTGCATTATATCTTATAGTTTCCGAGATATGGACTATGGATAATTTACACCTTAGGCTCTGCTTCTAACTTGGGCCCAAATTGTAAAATGGTCTTATCTATTGGCGATTTCGTTCCAATTCACATTCCAAGTAATATTCGGGATGCTAATTACATTGCCGGTTGCCAAATTGCATTATCTCTTATAGTTTCCGAGATATGGACTATCGATAATTTACACCTTAGGCTCTGCTTCTAACTTGGGCCCAAATTGTAAAATGGTCTTATCTATTGGCGATTTCGTTCCAATTCACATTCCAAGTAATATTCGGGATGCTAATTACATTGCCGGTTGCCAAATTGCATTATCTCTTATAGTTTCCGAGATATGGACTATCGATAATTTACACCTTAGGCTCTGCTTCTAACTTGGGCCCAAATTGTAAAATGGTCTTATCTATTGGCGATTTCGTTCCAATTCACATTCCAAGTAATATTCGGCATGCTAATTACATTGCCGGTTGCCAAATTGCATTATCTCTTTTAGTTTCCGAGATATGGACTATCGATAATTTACACCTTAGGCTCTGCTTCTAACTTTGGCCCAAATTGTAAAATGGTCTTATCTATTGGCGATTTCGTTCCAATTCACATTCCAAGTAATATTCGGCATGCTAATTACATTGCCGGTTGCCAAATTGCATTATCTCTTATAGTTTCCGAGATATGGACTATCGATAATTTATACCTTAGGCTCTGCTTCTAACTTGGGCCCAAATTGTAAAATGGCCTTATCTATTGGCGATTTCGTTCCAATTCACATTCCAAGTAATATTCGGCATGCTAATTACATTGCCGGTTGCCAAATTGCATTATCTCTTATAGTTTCCGAGATATGGACTATCGATAATTTACACCTTAGGCTCTGCTTCTAACTTGGACCCAAATTGTAAAATGGTCTTATCTATTGGCGATTTCGTTCCAATTCACATTCCAAGTAATATTCGGCATGCTAATTACATTGCCGGTTTCCAAATTGAATTATCTCTTATAGTTTCCGAGATATGGACTATCAATAATTTACACCTTAGGCTCTGCTTCTAACTTGGGCCCAAATTGTAAAATGGTCTTATCTATTGGCGATTTCGTCCCAATTCACATTCCAAGTAATATTCGGCATGCTAATTACATTGCCGGTTGCGAAACTGCATTATCTCTTATAGTTTCCGAGATATGGACTATCGATAATTTACACCTTAGGCTCTGCTTCTAACTTGGGCCCAAATTGTAAAATGGTCTTATCTATTGGCGATTTCGTTCCAATTCACATTCCAAGTAATATTCGGCATGCTAATTACATTGCCGGTTGCCAAATTGCATTATCTCTTTTAGTTTCCGAGATATGGACTATCGATAATTTACACCTTAGGCTCTGCTTCTAACTTTGGCCCAAATTGTAAAATGGTCTTATCTATTGGCGATTTCGTTCCAATTCACATTCCAAGTAATATTCGGCATGCTAATTACATTGCCGGTTGCCAAATTGCATTATCTCTTATAGTTTCCGAGATATGGACTATCGATAATTTATACCTTAGGCTCTGCTTCTAACTTGGGCCCAAATTGTAAAATGGCCTTATCTATTGGCGATTTCGTTCCAATTCACATTCCAAGTAATATTCGGCATGCTAATTACATTGCCGGTTGCCAAATTGCATTATCTCTTATAGTTTCCGAGATATGGACTATCGATAATTTACACCTTAGGCTCTGCTTCTAACTTGGACCCAAATTGTAAAATGGTCTTATCTATTGGCGATTTCGTTCCAATTCACATTCCAAGTAATATTCGGCATGCTAATTACATTGCCGGTTTCCAAATTGAATTATCTCTTATAGTTTCCGAGATATGGACTATCGATAATTTACACCTTAGGCTCTGCTTCGAACTTGGGCCCAAATTGTAAAATGGTCTTACCTATTGGCGATTTCGTTCCAATTCACATTCCAAGTAATATTCGGCATGCTAATTACATTGCCGGTTGCCAAATTGCATTATATCTTATAGTTTCCGAGGTATGGACTATCGATAATTTACACCTTAGGCTCTGCTTCTAACTTGGGCCCAAATTGTAATATGGTCTTATCTATTGGCGATTTCGTTCCAATTCACTTTCCAAGTAATATTCGGCATGCTAATTACATTGCCGGTTGCCAAATTGCAGTATCTCTTATAGTTTCCGAGATATGGACTATCGATAATTTACACCTTAGGCTCTGCTTCTAACTTGGGCCCAAATTGTAAAATGGTCTTATCTATTGGCGATTTCGTTCCAATTCACATTCCAAGTAATATTCGGCATGCTAATTATATTGCCGGTTGCCAAATTGCATTATCTCTTATAGTTTCCGAGATATGGACTATCGATAATTTACAACTTAGGCTCTGCTTCTAACTTGGGCCCAAGTTGTAAAATGGTCTTATCTATTGGCGATTTCGTTCCAATTCACATTCCAAGTAATATTCGGCATGCTAATTACATTGCCGGTTGCCAAATTGCATTATCTCTTATAGTTTCCGAGATATGGACTATCGATAATTTACACCTAAGGCTCTGCTTCTAACTTGGGCCCAAATTGTAAAATGGTCTTATCTATTGACGATTTCGTTCCAATTCACATTCCAAGTAATATTCGGCATGCTAATTACATTGCCGGTTGCCAAATTGCATTATCTCTTATAGTTTCCGAGATACGGACTATCGATAATTTACACCTTAGGCTCTGCTTCTAACTTGGGCCCAAATTGTAAAATGGTCTTATCTATTGGCGATTTCGTTCCAATTCACACTCCAAGTAATATTCGGCATGTTAATTACATTGCCGGTTGCGAAATTGCATTATCTCTTATAGTTTCCGAGATATGGACTATCAATAATTTACACCTTAGGCTCTGCTTCTAACTTGGGCCCAAATTGTAAAATGGTCTTATCTATTGGCGATTTCGTTCCAATTCACATTCCAAGTAATATTCGGCATGCTAATTACATTGCCGGTTGCCAAATTGCATTATATCTTATAGTTTCCGAGATATGGACTATGGATAATTTACACCTTAGGCTCTGCTTCTAACTTGGGCCCAAATTGTAAAATGGTCTTATCTATTGGCGATTTCGTTCCAATTCACATTCCAAGTAATATTCGGGATGCTAATTACATTGCCGGTTGCCAAATTGCATTATCTCTTATAGTTTCCGAGATATGGACTATCGATAATTTACACCTTAGGCTCTGCTTCTAACTTGGGCCCAAATTGTAAAATGGTCTTATCTATTGGCGATTTCGTTCCAATTCACATTCCAAGTAATATTCGGCATGCTAATTACATTGCCGGTTGCCAAATTGCATTATCTCTTATAGTTTCCGAGATATGGACTATCGATAATTTACACCTTAGGCTCTGCTTCTAACTTGGGCACAAATTGTAAAATGGTCTTCTCTATTGGCGATTTCGTTCCAATTCACATTCCAAGTAATATTCGGCATGCTAATTACATTGCCGGTTGCCAAATTGCATTATCTCTTATAGTTTCCGAGATATGGACTATCGATAATTTACACCTTAGGCTCTGCTTCTAACTTGGGCCCAAATTGTAAAATGGTCTTATCTATTGGCGATTTCGTTCCAATTCACATTCCAAGTAATATTCGGCATGCTAATTACATTGCCGGTTGCCAAATTGCATTATCTCTTATAGTTTCCGAAATATGGACTATCGGTAAGTTACACCTTAGGCTCTGCTTCTAACTTGGGCCCAAATTGTAAAATCGTCTTATCTATTGGCGATTTCGTTCCAATTCACATTCCAAGTAATATTCGGCATGCTAATTACATTGCCAGTTGCCAAATTGCATTATCTCTTATAGTTTCCGAGATATGGACTATGGATAATTTACACCTTAGGCTCTGCTTCTAACTTGGGCCCAAATTGTAAAATGGTCTTATCTATTGGCGATTTCATTCCAATTCACATTCCAAGTAATATTCGGCATGCTAATTACATTGCCCGTTGCCAAATTGCATTATCTCTTATAGTTTCCGAGATATGGACTATCGATAATTTACACCTTAGGCTCTGCTTTTAACTTGGGCCCAAATTGTAAAATGGTCTTATCTATTGGCGATTTCGTCCCAATTCACATTCCAAGTAATATTCGGCATGCTAATTACATTGCCAGTTGCCAAATTGCATTATCTCTTATAGTTTCCGAGATATGGACTATGGATAATTTACACCTTAGGCTCTGCTTCTAACTTGGGCCCAAATTGTAAAATGGTCTTATCTATTGGCGATTTCATTCCAATTCACATTCCAAGTAATATTCGGCATGCTAATAACATTGCCGGTTGCCAAATTGCATTATCTCTTATAGTTTCCGAGATATGGACTATCGATAATTTACACCTTAGGCTCTGCTTCTAACTTGGGCCCAAATTGTAAAATGGTCTTATCTATTGGCGATTTCGTTCCAATTCACATTCCAAGTAATATTCGGCATGCTAATTACATTGCCGGTTGCCAAATTGCATTATCTCTTATAGTTTCCGAGATATGGACTATCGGTAATTTACACCTTAGGCTCCGCTTCTAACTTGGGCCCAAATTGTAAAATCGTCTTATCTATTGGCGATTTCGTTCCAATTCACATTCCAAGTAATATTCGGCATGCTAATTACATTGCCGGTTGCCAAATTGCATTATCTCTTATAGTTTCCGAGATATGGACTATCGATAATTTACACCTTAGGCTCTGCTTCTAACTTGGGCCCAAATTGTAAAATGGTCTTATCTATTGGCGATTTCATTCCAATTCACATTCCAAGTAATATTCGGCATGCTAATTACATTGCCGGTTGCCAAATTGCATTATCTCTTATAGTTTCCGAGATATGGACTATCGATAATTTACACCTTAGGCTCTGCTTCTAACTTGGGCCCAAATTGTAAAATGGTCTTATCTATTGGCGATTTCGTTCCAATTCACATTCCAAGTAATATTCGGCATGCTAATTACATTGCCGGTTGCCAAATTGCATTATCTCTTATAGGTTCCGAGATATGAACTATCGGTAATTTACACCTTAGGCTCTGCTTCTAACTTGGACCAAAATTGTAAAATCGTCTTATCTATTGGCGATTTCGTTCCAATTCACATTCCAAGTAATATTCGGCATGCTAATTACATTGCCGGTTGCCAAATTGCATTATCTCTTATAGTTTCCGAGATATGGACTATCGATAATTTACACCTTAGGCTCTGCTTCTAACTTGGGCCCAAATTGTAAAATGGTCTTATCTATTGGCGATTTCGTTCCAATTCACATTCCAAGTAATATTCGGCATGCTAATTACATTGCCGGTTGCCAAATTGAATTATCTCTTATAGTTTCCGAGATATGGACTATCGATAATTTACACCTTAGGCTCTGCTTCAAACTTGGGCCCAAATTGTAAAATGGTCTTATCTATTGGCGATTTCGTTCCAATTCATATTCCAAGTGGTATTCGGCATGCTAATTACATTGCCGGTTGCCAAATTGCATTATCTCTTATAGTTTCCGAGATATGGACTATCGATAATTTACACCTTAGGCTCTGCTTCTAACTTGGGCCCAAATTGTAAAATGGTCTTATCTATTGGCGATTTCGTTCCAATTCACATTCCAAGTAATATTCGGCATGCTAATTACATTGCCGGTTGCCAAATTGCATTATCTCTTATAGTTTCCGAGATATGGACTATCGATAATTTACACCTTAGGCTCTGCTTCTAACTTGGGCCCAAATTGTAAAATGGTCTTATCTATTGGCGATTTCGTCCCAATTCACATTCCAAGTAATATTCGGCATGCTAATTACATTGCCGGTTGCCAAATTGCATTATCTCTTTTAGTTTCCGAGATATGGACTATCGATAATTTACACCTTAGGCTCTGCTTCTAACTTGGGCTCAAATTGTAAAATGGTCTTATCTATTGGCGATTTCGTTCCAATTCACATTCCAAGTAATATTCGGCATGCTAATTACATTGCCGGTTGCCAAATTGCATTATCTCTTATAGTTTCCGAGATATGGACTATCGATAATTTACACCTTAGGCTCTGCTTCTAACTTGGGCCCAAATTGTAAAATGGCCTTATCTATTGGCGATTTCGTTCCAATTCACATTCCAAGTAATATTCGGCAAGCTAATTACATTGCCGGTGGCCAAATTGAATTATCTCTTATAGTTTCCGAGATATGGACTATCGATAATTTACACCTTAGGCTCTGCTTCTAACTTGGGCCCAAATTGTAAAATGGCCTTATCTATTGGCGATTTCGTTCCAATTCACATTCCAAGTAATATTCGGCATGCTAATTACATTGCCGGTTGCCAAATTGCATTATCTCTTATAGTTTCCGAGATATGGACTATCGATAATTTACACCTTAGGCTCTGCTTCTAACTTGGACCCAAATTGTAAAATGGTCTTATCTATTGGCGATTTCGTTCCAATTCACATTCCAAGTAATATTCGGCATGCTAATTACATTGCCGGTTTCCAAATTGAATTATCTCTTATAGTTTCCGAGATATGGACTATCGATAATTTACACCTTAGGCTCTGCTTCGAACTTGGGCCCAAATTGTAAAATGGTCTTACCTATTGGCGATTTCGTTCCAATTCACATTCCAAGTAATATTCGGCATGCTAATTACATTGCCGGTTGCCAAATTGCATTATATCTTATAGTTTCCGAGGTATGGACTATCGATAATTTACACCTTAGGCTCTGCTTCTAACTTGGGCCCAAATTGTAATATGGTCTTATCTATTGGCGATTTCGTTCCAATTCACTTTCCAAGTAATATTCGGCATGCTAATTACATTGCCGGTTGCCAAATTGCAGTATCTCTTATAGTTTCCGAGATATGGACTATCGATAATTTACACCTTAGGCTCTGCTTCTAACTTGGGCCCAAATTGTAAAATGGTCTTATCTATTGGCGATTTCGTTCCAATTCACATTCCAAGTAATATTCGGCATGCTAATTATATTGCCGGTTGCCAAATTGCATTATCTCTTATAGTTTCCGAGATATGGACTATCGATAATTTACAACTTAGGCTCTGCTTCTAACTTGGGCCCAAGTTGTAAAATGGTCTTATCTATTGGCGATTTCGTTCCAATTCACATTCCAAGTAATATTCGGCATGCTAATTACATTGCCGGTTGCCAAATTGCATTATCTCTTATAGTTTCCGAGATATGGACTATCGATAATTTACACCTAAGGCTCTGCTTCTAACTTGGGCCCAAATTGTAAAATGGTCTTATCTATTGGCGATTTCGTTCCAATTCACACTCCAAGTAATATTCGGCATGCTAATTACATTGCCGGTTGCCAAATTGCATTATCTCTTATAGTTTCCGAGATACGGACTATCGATAATTTACACCTTAGGCTCTGCTTCTAACTTGGGCCCAAATTGTAAAATGGTCTTATCTATTGGCGATTTCGTTCCAATTCACACTCCAAGTAATATTCGGCATGTTAATTACATTGCCGGTTGCGAAATTGCATTATCTCTTATAGTTTCCGAGATATGGACTATCAATAATTTACACCTTAGGCTCTGCTTCTAACTTGGGCCCAAATTGTAAAATGGTCTTATCTATTGGCGATTTCGTTCCAATTCACATTCCAAGTAATATTCGGCATGCTAATTACATTGCCGGTTGCCAAATTGCATTATATCTTATAGTTTCCGAGATATGGACTATGGATAATTTACACCTTAGGCTCTGCTTCTAACTTGGGCCCAAATTGTAAAATGGTCTTATCTATTGGCGATTTCGTTCCAATTCACATTCCAAGTAATATTCGGGATGCTAATTACATTGCCGGTTGCCAAATTGCATTATCTCTTATAGTTTCCGAGATATGGACTATCGATAATTTACACCTTAGGCTCTGCTTCTAACTTGGGCCCAAATTGGAAAATGGTCTTATCTATTGGCGATTTCGTTCCAATTCACATTCCAAGTAATATTCGGCATGCTAATTACATTGCCGGTTGCCAAATTGCATTATCTCTTATAGTTTCCGAGATATGGACTATCGATAATTTACACCTTAGGCTCTGCTTCTAACTTGGGCACAAATTGTAAAATGGTCTTCTCTATTGGCGATTTCGTTCCAATTCACATTCCAAGTAATATTCGGCATGCTAATTACATTGCCGGTTGCCAAATTGCATTATCTCTTATAGTTTCCGAGATATGGACTATCGATAATTTACACCTTAGGCTCTGCTTCTAACTTGGGCCCAAATTGTAAAATGGTCT
The DNA here is from genome assembly GCF_030347505.1 of Rhynchophorus ferrugineus. NCBI lineage: Eukaryota > Metazoa > Arthropoda > Insecta > Coleoptera > Curculionidae > Rhynchophorus > Rhynchophorus ferrugineus. The sequence continues at coordinate 42,273 of NW_027472732.1, read as the reverse complement.
TATCTATTGGCGATTTCGTTCCAATTCACATTCCAAGTAATATTCGGCATGCTAATTACATTGCCGGTTGCCAAATTGCATTATCTCTTATAGTTTCCGAAATATGGACTATCGGTAAGTTACACCTTAGGCTCTGCTTCTAACTTGGGCCCAAATTGTAAAATCGTCTTATCTATTGGCGATTTCGTTCCAATTCACATTCCAAGTAATATTCGGCATGCTAATTACATTGCCAGTTGCCAAATTGCATTATCTCTTATAGTTTCCGAGATATGGACTATGGATAATTTACACCTTAGGCTCTGCTTCTAACTTGGGCCCAAATTGTAAAATGGTCTTATCTATTGGCGATTTCATTCCAATTCACATTCCAAGTAATATTCGGCATGCTAATTACATTGCCCGTTGCCAAATTGCATTATCTCTTATAGTTTCCGAGATATGGACTATCGATAATTTACACCTTAGGCTCTGCTTTTAACTTGGGCCCAAATTGTAAAATGGTCTTATCTATTGGCGATTTCGTCCCAATTCACATTCCAAGTAATATTCGGCATGCTAATTACATTGCCAGTTGCCAAATTGCATTATCTCTTATAGTTTCCGAGATATGGACTATGGATAATTTACACCTTAGGCTCTGCTTCTAACTTGGGCCCAAATTGTAAAATGGTCTTATCTATTGGCGATTTCATTCCAATTCACATTCCAAGTAATATTCGGCATGCTAATAACATTGCCGGTTGCCAAATTGCATTATCTCTTATAGTTTCCGAGATATGGACTATCGATAATTTACACCTTAGGCTCTGCTTCTAACTTGGGCCCAAATTGTAAAATGGTCTTATCTATTGGCGATTTCGTCCCAATTCACATTCCAAGTAATATTCGGCATGCTAATTACATTGCCAGTTGCCAAATTGCATTATCTCTTATAGTTTCCGAGATATGGACTATCGATAATTTACACCTTAGGCTCTGCTTTTAACTTGGGCCCAAATTGTAAAATGGTCTTATCTATTGGCGATTTCGTTCCAATTCACATTCCAAGTAATATTCGGCATGCTAATTACATTGCCGGTTGCCAAATTGCATTATCTCTTATAGTTTCCGAAATATGGACTATCGGTAAGTTACACCTTAGGCTCTGCTTCTAACTTGGGCCCAAATTGTAAAATCGTCTTATCTATTGGCGATTTCGTTCCAATTCACATTCCAAGTAATATTCGGCATGCTAATTACATTGCCAGTTGCCAAATTGCATTATCTCTTATAGTTTCCGAGATATGGACTATGGATAATTTACACCTTAGGCTCTGCTTCTAACTTGGGCCCAAATTGTAAAATGGTCTTATCTATTGGCGATTTCATTCCAATTCACATTCCAAGTAATATTCGGCATGCTAATTACATTGCCCGTTGCCAAATTGCATTATCTCTTATAGTTTCCGAGATATGGACTATCGATAATTTACACCTTAGGCTCTGCTTTTAACTTGGGCCCAAATTGTAAAATGGTCTTATCTATTGGCGATTTCGTCCCAATTCACATTCCAAGTAATATTCGGCATGCTAATTACATTGCCAGTTGCCAAATTGCATTATCTCTTATAGTTTCCGAGATATGGACTATGGATAATTTACACCTTAGGCTCTGCTTCTAACTTGGGCCCAAATTGTAAAATGGTCTTATCTATTGGCGATTTCATTCCAATTCACATTCCAAGTAATATTCGGCATGCTAATTACATTGCCGGTTGCCAAATTGCATTATCTCTTATAGTTTCCGAGATATGGACTATCGGTAATTTACACCTTAGGCTCCGCTTCTAACTTGGGCCCAAATTGTAAAATCGTCTTATCTATTGGCGATTTCGTTCCAATTCACATTCCAAGTAATATTCGGCATGCTAATTACATTGCCGGTTGCCAAATTGCATTATCTCTTATAGTTTCCGAGATATGGACTATCGATAATTTACACCTTAGGCTCTGCTTCTAACTTGGGCCCAAATTGTAAAATGGTCTTATCTATTGGCGATTTCATTCCAATTCACATTCCAAGTAATATTCGGCATGCTAATTACATTGCCGGTTGCCAAATTGCATTATCTCTTATAGTTTCCGAGATATGGACTATCGATAATTTACACCTTAGGCTCTGCTTCTAACTTGGGCCCAAATTGTAAAATGGTCTTATCTATTGGCGATTTCGTTCCAATTCACATTCCAAGTAATATTCGGCATGCTAATTACATTGCCGGTTGCCAAATTGCATTATCTCTTATAGGTTCCGAGATATGAACTATCGGTAATTTACACCTTAGGCTCTGCTTCTAACTTGGACCAAAATTGTAAAATCGTCTTATCTATTGGCGATTTCGTTCCAATTCACATTCCAAGTAATATTCGGCATGCTAATTACATTGCCGGTTGCCAAATTGCATTATCTCTTATAGTTTCCGAGATATGGACTATCGATAATTTACACCTTAGGCTCTGCTTCTAACTTGGGCCCAAATTGTAAAATGGTCTTATCTATTGGCGATTTCGTTCCAATTCACATTCCAAGTAATATTCGGCATGCTAATTACATTGCCGGTTGCCAAATTGAATTATCTCTTATAGTTTCCGAGATATGGACTATCGATAATTTACACCTTAGGCTCTGCTTCAAACTTGGGCCCAAATTGTAAAATGGTCTTATCTATTGGCGATTTCGTTCCAATTCATATTCCAAGTGGTATTCGGCATGCTAATTACATTGCCGGTTGCCAAATTGCATTATCTCTTATAGTTTCCGAGATATGGACTATCGATAATTTACACCTTAGGCTCTGCTTCTAACTTGGGCCCAAATTGTAAAATGGTCTTATCTATTGGCGATTTCGTTCCAATTCACATTCCAAGTAATATTCGGCATGCTAATTACATTGCCGGTTGCCAAATTGTATTATCTCTTATAGTTTCCGAGATATGGACTATCGATAATTTACACCTTAGGCTCTGCTTCTAACTTGGGCCCAAATTGTAAAATGGTCTTATCTATTGGCGATTTCGTCCCAATTCACATTCCAAGTAATATTCGGCATGCTAATTACATTGCCGGTTGCCAAATTGCATTATCTCTTTTAGTTTCCGAGATATGGACTATCGATAATTTACACCTTAGGCTCTGCTTCTAACTTGGGCTCAAATTGTAAAATGGTCTTATCTATTGGCGATTTCGTTCCAATTCACATTCCAAGTAATATTCGGCATGCTAATTACATTGCCGGTTGCCAAATTGCATTATCTCTTATAGTTTCCGAGATATGGACTATCGATAATTTACACCTTAGGCTCTGCTTCTAACTTGGGCCCAAATTGTAAAATGGCCTTATCTATTGGCGATTTCGTTCCAATTCACATTCCAAGTAATATTCGGCAAGCTAATTACATTGCCGGTGGCCAAATTGAATTATCTCTTATAGTTTCCGAGATATGGACTATCGATAATTTACACCTTAGGCTCTGCTTCTAACTTGGGCCCAAATTGTAAAATGGTCTTACCTATTGGCGATTTCGTTCCAATTCACATTCCAAGTAATATTCAGCATGCTAATTACATTGCCGGTTGCCAAATTGCATTATCTCTTATAGTTTCCGAGATATGGACTATCGATAATTTACACCTTAGGCTCTGCTTCTAACTTGGGCCCAAATTGTAAAATGGTCTTATCTATTGGCGATTTCGTTCCAATTCACATTCCAAGTAATATTCGGCATGCTAATTACATTGCCGGTTGCCAAATTGCATTATCTCTTATAGTTTCCGAGATATGGACTATCGATAATTTACACCTTAGGCTCTGCTTCTAACTTGGGCCCAAATTGTAATATGGTCTTATCTATTGGCGATTTCGTTCCAATTCACATTCCAAGTAATATTCGGCATGCTAATTACATTGCCGGTTGCCAAATTGCATTATCTCTTATAGTTTCCGAGATATGGACTATCGATAATTTACACCTTAGGCTCTGCTTCTAACTTGGGCCCAAATTGTAAAATGGTCTTATCTATTGGCGATTTCGTTCCAATTCACATTCCAAGTAATATTCGGCATGCTAATTACATTGCCGGTTGCCAAATTGCATTATCTCTTATAGTTTCCGAAATATGGACTATCGATAATTTACACCTTAGGCTCTGCTTCTAACTTGGGCCCAAATTGTAAAATGGTCTTATCTATTGGCGATTTCGTTCCAATTCACATTCCAAGTAATATTCGGCATGCTAATTACATTGCCGGTTGCCAAATTGCATTATCTCTTATAGTTTCCGAGATATGGACTATCGATAATTTACACCTTAGGCTCTGCTTCTAACTTGGGCCCAAATTGTAAAATGGTCTTATCTATTGGCGATTTCGTTCCAATTCACATTCCAAGTAATATTCGGCATGCTAATTACATTGCCGGTTGCCAAATTGCATTATCTCTTATAGTTTCCGAGATACGGACTATCGATAATTTACACCTTAGGCTCTGCTTCTAACTTGGGCCCAAATTGTAAAATGGTCTTATCTATTGGCGATTTCGTTCCAATTCACACTCCAAGTAATATTCGGCATGCTAATTACATTGCCGGTTGCGAAATTGCATTATCTCTTATAGTTTCCGAGATATGGACTATCAATAATTTACACCTTAGGCTCTGCTTCTAACTTGGGCCCAAATTGTAAAATGGTCTTATCTATTGGCGATTTCGTCCCAATTCACATTCCAAGTAATATTCGGCATGCTAATTACATTGCCGGTTGCGAAACTGCATTATCTCTTATAGTTTCCGAGATATGGACTATCGATAATTTACACCTTAGGCTCTGCTTCTAACTTGGGCCCAAATTGTAAAATGGTCTTATCTATTGGCGATTTCGTTCCAATTCACATTCCAAGTAATATTCGGCATGCTAATTACATTGCCGGTTGCCAAATTGCATTATCTCTTTTAGTTTCCGAGATATGGACTATCGATAATTTACACCTTAGGCTCTGCTTCTAACTTGGGCCCAAAATGTAAAATGGTCTTATCTATTGGCGATTTCGTTCCAATTCACATTCCAAGTAATATTCGGCATGCTAATTACATTGCCGGTTGCCAAATTGCATTATCTCTTATAGTTTCCGAGATATGGACTATCGATAATTTATACCTTAGGCTCTGCTTCTAACTTGGGCCCAAATTGTAAAATGGCCTTATCTATTGGCGATTTCGTTCCAATTCACATTCCAAGTAATATTCGGCATGCTAATTACATTGCCGGTTGCCAAATTGCATTATCTCTTATAGTTTCCGAGATATGGACTATCGATAATTTACACCTTAGGCTCTGCTTCTAACTTGGACCCAAATTGTAAAATGGTCTTATCTATTGGCGATTTCGTTCCAATTCACATTCCAAGTAATATTCGGCATGCTAATTACATTGCCGGTTTCCAAATTGAATTATCTCTTATAGTTTCCGAGATATGGACTATCGATAATTTACACCTTAGGCTCTGCTTCGAACTTGGGCCCAAATTGTAAAATGGTCTTACCTATTGGCGATTTCGTTCCAATTCACATTCCAAGTAATATTCGGCATGCTAATTACATTGCCGGTTGCCAAATTGCATTATATCTTATAGTTTCCGAGGTATGGACTATCGATAATTTACACCTTAGGCTCTGCTTCTAACTTGGGCCCAAATTGTAATATGGTCTTATCTATTGGCGATTTCGTTCCAATTCACTTTCCAAGTAATATTCGGCATGCTAATTACATTGCCGGTTGCCAAATTGCAGTATCTCTTATAGTTTCCGAGATATGGACTATCGATAATTTACACCTTAGGCTCTGCTTCTAACTTGGGCCCAAATTGTAAAATGGTCTTATCTATTGGCGATTTCGTTCCAATTCACATTCCAAGTAATATTCGGCATGCTAATTACATTGCCGGTTGCCAAATTGCATTATCTCTTATAGTTTCCGAGATATGGACTATCGATAATTTACAACTTAGGCTCTGCTTCTAACTTGGGCCCAAGTTGTAAAATGGTCTTATCTATTGGCGATTTCGTTCCAATTCACATTCCAAGTAATATTCGGCATGCTAATTACATTGCCGGTTGCCAAATTGCATTATCTCTTATAGTTTCCGAGATATGGACTATCGATAATTTACACCTAAGGCTCTGCTTCTAACTTGGGCCCAAATTGTAAAATGGTCTTATCTATTGGCGATTTCGTTCCAATTCACATTCCAAGTAATATTCGGCATGCTAATTACATTGCCGGTTGCCAAATTGCATTATCTCTTATAGTTTCCGAGATACGGACTATCGATAATATACACCTTAGGCTCTGCTTCTAACTTGGGCCCAAATTGTAAAATGGTCTTATCTATTGGCGATTTCGTTCCAATTCACACTCCAAGTAATATTCGGCATGTTAATTACATTGCCGGTTGCGAAATTGCATTATCTCTTATAGTTTCCGAGATATGGACTATCAATAATTTACACCTTAGGCTCTGCTTCTAACTTGGGCCCAAATTGTAAAATGGTCTTATCTATTGGCGATTTCGTTCCAATTCACATTCCAAGTAATATTCGGCATGCTAATTACATTGCCGGTTGCCAAATTGCATTATATCTTATAGTTTCCGAGATATGGACTATGGATAATTTACACCTTAGGCTCTGCTTCTAACTTGGGCCCAAATTGTAAAATGGTCTTATCTATTGGCGATTTCGTTCCAATTCACATTCCAAGTAATATTCGGGATGCTAATTACATTGCCGGTTGCCAAATTGCATTATCTCTTATAGTTTCCGAGATATGGACTATCGATAATTTACACCTTAGGCTCTGCTTCTAACTTGGGCCCAAATTGTAAAATGGTCTTATCTATTGGCGATTTCGTTCCAATTCACATTCCAAGTAATATTCGGCATGCTAATTACATTGCCGGTTGCCAAATTGCATTATCTCTTATAGTTTCCGAGATATGGACTATCGATAATTTACACCTTAGGCTCTGCTTCTAACTTAGGCACAAATTGTAAAATGGTCTTCTCTATTGGCGATTTCGTTCCAATTCACATTCCAAGTAATATTCGGCATGCTAATTACATTGCGGGTTCCCAAATTGCATTATCTCTTATAGTTTCCGAGATATGGACTATCGATTATTTTTAACCTTAGGCTCTGCTTCTAACTTGGGCCCAAACTGTAAAATGGTCTTATCTATTGGCGATTTCGTTCCAATTCACATTCCAAGTAGTATTCGGCATGCTAATTACATTGCCGGTTGCCAAATTGCATTATCTCTTATAGTTTCCGAGATATGGACTATCGATAATTTACACCTTAGGCTCTGCTTCTAACTTGGGCCCAAATTGTAAAATGGTCTTATCTATTGGCGATTTCGTCCCAATTCACATTCCAAGTAATATTCGGCATGCTAATTACATTGCCAGTTGCCAAATTGCATTATCTCTTATAGTTTCCGAGATATGGACTATGGATAATTTACACCTTAGGCTCTGCTTCTAACTTGGGCACAAATTGTAAAATGGTCTTATCTATTGGCGATTTCATTCCAATTCACATTCCAAGTAATATTCGGCATGCTAATTACATTGCCGGTTGCCAAATTGCATTATCTCTTATAGTTTCCGAGATATGGACTATCGATAATTTACACCTTAGGCTCTGCTTCTAACTTGGGCCCAAATTGTAAAATGGTCTTATCTATTGGCGATTTCGTTCCAATTCACATTCCAAGTAATATTCGGCATGCTAATTACATTGCCGGTTGCCAAATTGCATTATCTCTTATAGTTTCCGAAATATGGACTATCGGTAAGTTACACCTTAGGCTCTGCTTCTAACTTGGGCCCAAATTGTAAAATCGTCTTATCTATTGGCGATTTCGTTCCAATTCACATTCCAAGTAATATTCGGCATGCTAATTACATTGCCAGTTGCCAAATTGCATTATCTCTTATAGTTTCCGAGATATGGACTATGGATAATTTACACCTTAGGCTCTGCTTCTAACTTGGGCCCAAATTGTAAAATGGTCTTATCTATTGGCGATTTCGTTCCAATTCACATTCCAAGTAATATTCGGCATGCTAATTACATTGCCGGTTGCCAAATTGCATTATCTTTTATAGTTTCCGAGATATGGACTATCGATAATTTACACCTTAGGCTCTGCTTCTAACTTGGGCCCAAATTGTAAAATGGCCTTATCTATTGGCGATTTCGTTCCAATTCACATTCCAAGTAATACTCGGCATGCTGATTACATTGCCGGTTGCCAAATTGCATTATCTCTTATAGTTTCAGAGATATGGACTATCGATAATTTACACCTTAGGCTCTGCTTCTAACTTGGGCCCAAATTGTAAAATGGTCTTATCTATTGGCTATTTCGTTCCAATTCACATTCCAAGTAATATTCGGCATGCTAATTACATTGCCGGTTGCCAAATTGCATTATCTCTTATAGTTTCCGAGATATGGACTATCGATAATTTACACCTTAGGATCTGCTTCTAACTTGGGCCCAAATTGTAAAATGGTCTTATCTATTGGCGATTTCGTTCCAATTCACATTCCAAGTAATATTCGGCATGCTAATTACATTGCCGGTTGCCAAATTGAATTATCTCCTATAGTTTCCGAGATATGGACTATCGATAATTTACACCTTAGGCTCTGCTTCTAACTTGGGCCCAAATTGTAAAATGGTCTTACCTATTGGCGATTTCGTTCCAATTCACATTCCAAGTAATATTCGGCATGCTAATTACATTGCCGGTGGCCAAGTTGCAATATCTCTTATAGTTTCCGAGATATGGACTATCGATAATTTACACCTTAGGCTCTGCTTCTAACTTGGGCCCAAATTGTAAAATGGTCTTATCTATTGGCGATTTCGTTCCAATTCACATTCCAAGTAATATTCGGCATGCTAATTACATTGCCGGTTGCCAAATTGCATTATCTCTTATAGTTTCCGAGATATGGACTATCGATAATTTACACCTTAGGCTCTGCTTCTAACTTGGGCCCAAATTGTAAAATGGTCTTATCTATTGGCGATTTCGTTCCAATTCACATTCCAAGTAATATTCGGCATGCTAATTACATTGCCGGTTGCCAAATTGAATTATCTCCTATAGTTTCCGAGATATGGACTATCGATAATTTACACCTTAGGCTCTGCTTCTAACTTGGGCCCAAATTGTAAAATGGTCTTATCTATTGGCGATTTCGTTCCAATTCACATTCCAAGTAATATTCGGCATGCTAATTACATTGCCGGTGGCCAAGTTGCATTATCTCTTATAGTTTCCGAGATATGGACTATCGATAATTTACACCTTAGGCTCTGCTTCTAACTTGGGCCCAAATTGTAAAATGGTCTTATCTATTGGCGATTTCGTTCCAATTCACATTCCAAGTAATATTCGGCATGCTAATTACATTGCCGGTTCCCAAATTGCATTATCTCTTATAGTTTCCGAGATATGGACTATCGATTATTTTTAACCTTAGGCTCTGCTTCTAACTTGGGCCCAAACTGTAAAATGGTCTTATCTATTGGCGATTTCGTCCCAATTCACATTCCAAGTAATATTCGGCATGCTAATTACATTGCCAGTTGCCAAATTGCATTATCTCTTATAGTTTTCGAGATATGGACTATGGATAATTTACACCTTAGGCTCTGCTTCTAACTTGGGCCCAAATTGTAAAATGGTCTTATCTATTGGCGATTTCATTCCAATTCACATTCCAAGTAATATTCGGCATGCTAATTACATTGCCGGTTGCCAAATTGCATTATCTCTTATAGTTTCCGAGATATGGACTATCGATAATTTACACCTTAGGCTCTGCTTCTAACTTGGGCCCAAATTGTAAAATGGTCTTATCTATTGGCGATTTCGTCCCAATTCACATTCCAAGTAATATTCGGCATGCTAATTACATTGCCAGTTGCCAAATTGCATTATCTCTTATAGTTTCCGAGATATGGACTATGGATAATTTACACCTTAGGCTCTGCTTCTAACTTGGGCCCAAATTGTAAAATGGTCTTATCTATTGGCGATTTCATTCCAATTCACATTCCAAGTAATATTCGGCATGCTAATTACATTGCCGGTTGCCAAATTGCATTATCTCTTATAGTTTCCGAGATATGGACTATCGGTAATTTACACCTTAGGCTCCGCTTCTAACTTGGGCCCAAATTGTAAAATCGTCTTATCTATTGGCGATTTCGTTCCAATTCACATTCCAAGTAATATTCGGCATGCTAATTACATTGCCGGTTGCCAAATTGCATTATCTCTTATAGTTTCCGAGATATGGACTATCGATAATTTACACCTTAGGCTCTGCTTCTAACTTGGGCCCAAATTGTAAAATGGTCTTATCTATTGGCGATTTCATTCCAATTCACATTCCAAGTAATATTCGGCATGCTAATTACATTGCCGGTTGCCAAATTGCATTATCTCTTATAGTTTCCGAGATATGGACTATCGATAATTTACACCTTAGGCTCTGCTTCTAACTTGGGCCCAAATTGTAAAATGGTCTTATCTATTGGCGATTTCGTTCCAATTCACATTCCAAGTAATATTCGGCATGCTAATTACATTGCCGGTTGCCAAATTGCATTATCTCTTATAGGTTCCGAGATATGAACTATCGGTAATTTACACCTTAGGCTCTGCTTCTAACTTGGACCAAAATTGTAAAATCGTCTTATCTATTGGCGATTTCGTTCCAATTCACATTCCAAGTAATATTCGGCATGCTAATTACATTGCCGGTTGCCAAATTGCATTATCTCTTATAGTTTCCGAGATATGGACTATCGATAATTTACACCTTAGGCTCTGCTTCTAACTTGGGCCCAAATTGTAAAATGGTCTTATCTATTGGCGATTTCGTTCCAATTCACATTCCAAGTAATATTCGGCATGCTAATTACATTGCCGGTTGCCAAATTGAATTATCTCTTATAGTTTCCGAGATATGGACTATCGATAATTTACACCTTAGGCTCTGCTTCAAACTTGGGCCCAAATTGTAAAATGGTCTTATCTATTGGCGATTTCGTTCCAATTCATATTCCAAGTGGTATTCGGCATGCTAATTACATTGCCGGTTGCCAAATTGCATTATCTCTTATAGTTTCCGAGATATGGACTATCGATAATTTACACCTTAGGCTCTGCTTCTAACTTGGGCCCAAATTGTAAAATGGTCTTATCTATTGGCGATTTCGTTCCAATTCACATTCCAAGTAATATTCGGCATGCTAATTACATTGCCGGTTGCCAAATTGCATTATCTCTTATAGTTTCCGAGATATGGACTATCGATAATTTACACCTTAGGCTCTGCTTCTAACTTGGGCCCAAATTGTAAAATGGTCTTATCTATTGGCGATTTCGTCCCAATTCACATTCCAAGTAATATTCGGCATGCTAATTACATTGCCGGTTGCCAAATTGCATTATCTCTTTTAGTTTCCGAGATATGGACTATCGATAATTTACACCTTAGGCTCTGCTTCTAACTTGGGCTCAAATTGTAAAATGGTCTTATCTATTGGCGATTTCGTTCCAATTCACATTCCAAGTAATATTCGGCATGCTAATTACATTGCCGGTTGCCAAATTGCATTATCTCTTATAGTTTCCGAGATATGGACTATCGATAATTTACACCTTAGGCTCTGCTTCTAACTTGGGCCCAAATTGTAAAATGGCCTTATCTATTGGCGATTTCGTTCCAATTCACATTCCAAGTAATATTCGGCAAGCTAATTACATTGCCGGTGGCCAAATTGAATTATCTCTTATAGTTTCCGAGATATGGACTATCGATAATTTACACCTTAGGCTCTGCTTCTAACTTGGGCCCAAATTGTAAAATGATCTTACCTATTGGCGATTTCGTTCCAATTCACATTCCAAGTAATATTCAGCATGCTAATTACATTGCCGGTTGCCAAATTGCATTATCTCTTATAGTTTCCGAGATATGGACTATCGATAATTTACACCTTAGGCTCTGCTTCTAACTTGGGCCCAAATTGTAAAATGGTCTTATCTATTGGCGATTTCGTTCCAATTCACATTCCAAGTAATATTCGGCATGCTAATTACATTGCCGGTTGCCAAATTGCATTATCTCTTATAGTTTCCGAGATATGGACTATCGATAATTTACACCTTAGGCTCTGCTTCTAACTTGGGCCCAAATTGTAATATGGTCTTATCTATTGGCGATTTCGTTCCAATTCACATTCCAAGTAATATTCGGCATGCTAATTACATTGCCGGTTGCCAAATTGCATTATCTCTTATAGTTTCCGAGATATGGACTATCGATAATTTACACCTTAGGCTCTGCTTCTAACTTGGGCCCAAATTGTAAAATGGTCTTATCTATTGGCGATTTCGTTCCAATTCACATTCCAAGTAATATTCGGCATGCTAATTACATTGCCGGTTGCCAAATTGCATTATCTCTTATAGTTTCCGAAATATGGACTATCGATAATTTACACCTTAGGCTCTGCTTCTAACTTGGGCCCAAATTGTAAAATGGTCTTATCTATTGGCGATTTCGTTCCAATTCACATTCCAAGTAATATTCGGCATGCTAATTACATTGCCGGTTGCCAAATTGCATTATCTCTTATAGTTTCCGAGATATGGACTATCGATAATTTACACCTTAGGCTCTGCTTCTAACTTGGGCCCAAATTGTAAAATGGTCTTATCTATTGGCGATTTCGTTCCAATTCACATTCCAAGTAATATTCGGCATGCTAATTACATTGCCGGTTGCCAAATTGCATTATCTCTTATAGTTTCCGAGATACGGACTATCGATAATTTACACCTTAGGCTCTGCTTCTAACTTGGGCCCAAATTGTAAAATGGTCTTATCTATTGGCGATTTCGTTCCAATTCACACTCCAAGTAATATTCGGCATGCTAATTACATTGCCGGTTGCGAAATTGCATTATCTCTTATAGTTTCCGAGATATGGACTATCAATAATTTACACCTTAGGCTCTGCTTCTAACTTGGGCCCAAATTGTAAAATGGTCTTATCTATTGGCGATTTCGTCCCAATTCACATTCCAAGTAATATTCGGCATGCTAATTACATTGCCGGTTGCGAAACTGCATTATCTCTTATAGTTTCCGAGATATGGACTATCGATAATTTACACCTTAGGCTCTGCTTCTAACTTGGGCCCAAATTGTAAAATGGTCTTATCTATTGGCGATTTCGTTCCAATTCACATTCCAAGTAATATTCGGCATGCTAATTACATTGCCGGTTGCCAAATTGCATTATCTCTTTTAGTTTCCGAGATATGGACTATCGATAATTTACACCTTAGGCTCTGCTTCTAACTTGGGCCCAAATTGTAAAATGGTCTTATCTATTGGCGATTTCGTTCCAATTCACATTCCAAGTAATATTCGGCATGCTAATTACATTGCCGGTTGCCAAATTGCATTATCTCTTATAGTTTCCGAGATATGGACTATCGATAATTTATACCTTAGGCTCTGCTTCTAACTTGGGCCCAAATTGTAAAATGGCCTTATCTATTGGCGATTTCGTTCCAATTCACATTCCAAGTAATATTCGGCATGCTAATTACATTGCCGGTTGCCAAATTGCATTATCTCTTATAGTTTCCGAGATATGGACTATCGATAATTTACACCTTAGGCTCTGCTTCTAACTTGGACCCAAATTGTAAAATGGTCTTATCTATTGGCGATTTCGTTCCAATTCACATTCCAAGTAATATTCGGCATGCTAATTACATTGCCGGTTTCCAAATTGAATTATCTCTTATAGTTTCCGAGATATGGACTATCGATAATTTACACCTTAGGCTCTGCTTCGAACTTGGGCCCAAATTGTAAAATGGTCTTACCTATTGGCGATTTCGTTCCAATTCACATTCCAAGTAATATTCGGCATGCTAATTACATTGCCGGTTGCCAAATTGCATTATATCTTATAGTTTCCGAGGTATGGACTATCGATAATTTACACCTTAGGCTCTGCTTCTAACTTGGGCCCAAATTGTAATATGGTCTTATCTATTGGCGATTTCGTTCCAATTCACTTTCCAAGTAATATTCGGCATGCTAATTACATTGCCGGTTGCCAAATTGCAGTATCTCTTATAGTTTCCGAGATATGGACTATCGATAATTTACACCTTAGGCTCTGCTTCTAACTTGGGCCCAAATTGTAAAATGGTCTTATCTATTGGCGATTTCGTTCCAATTCACATTCCAAGTAATATTCGGCATGCTAATTACATTGCCGGTTGCCAAATTGCATTATCTCTTATAGTTTCCGAGATATGGACTATCGATAATTTACAACTTAGGCTCTGCTTCTAACTTGGGCCCAAGTTGTAAAATGGTCTTATCTATTGGCGATTTCGTTCCAATTCACATTCCAAGTAATATTCGGCATGCTAATTACATTGCCGGTTGCCAAATTGCATTATCTCTTATAGTTTCCGAGATATGGACTATCGATAATTTACACCTAAGGCTCTGCTTCTAACTTGGGCCCAAATTGTAAAATGGTCTTATCTATTGGCGATTTCGTTCCAATTCACATTCCAAGTAATATTCGGCATGCTAATTACATTGCCGGTTGCCAAATTGCATTATCTCTTATAGTTTCCGAGATACGGACTATCGATAATTTACACCTTAGGCTCTGCTTCTAACTTGGGCCCAAATTGTAAAATGGTCTTATCTATTGGCGATTTCGTTCCAATTCACACTCCAAGTAATATTCGGCATGTTAATTACATTGCCGGTTGCGAAATTGCATTATCTCTTATAGTTTCCGAGATATGGACTATCAATAATTTACACCTTAGGCTCTGCTTCTAACTTGGGCCCAAATTGTAAAATGGTCTTATCTATTGGCGATTTCGTTCCAATTCACATTCCAAGTAATATTCGGCATGCTAATTACATTGCCGGTTGCCAAATTGCATTATATCTTATAGTTTCCGAGATATGGACTATGGATAATTTACACCTTAGGCTCTGCTTCTAACTTGGGCCCAAATTGTAAAATGGTCTTATCTATTGGCGATTTCGTTCCAATTCACATTCCAAGTAATATTCGGGATGCTAATTACATTGCCGGTTGCCAAATTGCATTATCTCTTATAGTTTCCGAGATATGGACTATCGATAATTTACACCTTAGGCTCTGCTTCTAACTTGGGCCCAAATTGTAAAATGGTCTTATCTATTGGCGATTTCGTTCCAATTCACATTCCAAGTAATATTCGGCATGCTAATTACATTGCCGGTTGCCAAATTGCATTATCTCTTATAGTTTCCGAGATATGGACTATCGATAATTTACACCTTAGGCTCTGCTTCTAACTTGGGCACAAATTGTAAAATGGTCTTCTCTATTGGCGATTTCGTTCCAATTCACATTCCAAGTAATATTCGGCATGCTAATTACATTGCGGGTTCCCAAATTGCATTATCTCTTATAGTTTCCGAGATATGGACTATCGATTATTTTTAACCTTAGGCTCTGCTTCTAACTTGGGCCCAAACTGTAAAATGGTCTTATCTATTGGCGATTTCGTTCCAATTCACATTCCAAGTAGTATTCGGCATGCTAATTACATTGCCGGTTGCCAAATTGCATTATCTCTTATAGTTTCCGAGATATGGACTATCGATAATTTACACCTTAGGCTCTGCTTCTAACTTGGGCCCAAATTGTAAAATGGTCTTATCTATTGGCGATTTCGTCCCAATTCACATTCCAAGTAATATTCGGCATGCTAATTACATTGCCAGTTGCCAAATTGCATTATCTCTTATAGTTTCCGAGATATGGACTATGGATAATTTACACCTTAGGCTCTGCTTCTAACTTGGGCACAAATTGTAAAATGGTCTTATCTATTGGCGATTTCATTCCAATTCACATTCCAAGTAATATTCGGCATGCTAATTACATTGCCGGTTGCCAAATTGCATTATCTCTTATAGTTTCCGAGATATGGACTATCGATAATTTACACCTTAGGCTCTGCTTCTAACTTGGGCCCAAATTGTAAAATGGTCTTATCTATTGGCGATTTCGTTCCAATTCACATTCCAAGTAATATTCGGCATGCTAATTACATTGCCGGTTGCCAAATTGCATTATCTCTTATAGTTTCCGAAATATGGACTATCGGTAAGTTACACCTTAGGCTCTGCTTCTAACTTGGGCCCAAATTGTAAAATCGTCTTATCTATTGGCGATTTCGTTCCAATTCACATTCCAAGTAATATTCGGCATGCTAATTACATTGCCAGTTGCCAAATTGCATTATCTCTTATAGTTTCCGAGATATGGACTATGGATAATTTACACCTTAGGCTCTGCTTCTAACTTGGGCCCAAATTGTAAAATGGTCTTATCTATTGGCGATTTCGTTCCAATTCACATTCCAAGTAATATTCGGCATGCTAATTACATTGCCGGTTGCCAAATTGCATTATCTTTTATAGTTTCCGAGATATGGACTATCGATAATTTACACCTTAGGCTCTGCTTCTAACTTGGGCCCAAATTGTAAAATGGCCTTATCTATTGGCGATTTCGTTCCAATTCACATTCCAAGTAATACTCGGCATGCTGATTACATTGCCGGTTGCCAAATTGCATTATCTCTTATAGTTTCAGAGATATGGACTATCGATAATTTACACCTTAGGCTCTGCTTCTAACTTGGGCCCAAATTGTAAAATGGTCTTATCTATTGGCTATTTCGTTCCAATTCACATTCCAAGTAATATTCGGCATGCTAATTACATTGCCGGTTGCCAAATTGCATTATCTCTTATAGTTTCCGAGATATGGACTATCGATAATTTACACCTTAGGATCTGCTTCTAACTTGGGCCCAAATTGTAAAATGGTCTTATCTATTGGCGATTTCGTTCCAATTCACATTCCAAGTAATATTCGGCATGCTAATTACATTGCCGGTTGCCAAATTGAATTATCTCCTATAGTTTCCGAGATATGGACTATCGATAATTTACACCTTAGGCTCTGCTTCTAACTTGGGCCCAAATTGTAAAATGGTCTTACCTATTGGCGATTTCGTTCCAATTCACATTCCAAGTAATATTCGGCATGCTAATTACATTGCCGGTGGCCAAGTTGCAATATCTCTTATAGTTTCCGAGATATGGACTATCGATAATTTACACCTTAGGCTCTGCTTCTAACTTGGGCCCAAATTGTAAAATGGTCTTATCTATTGGCGATTTCGTTCCAATTCACATTCCAAGTAATATTCGGCATGCTAATTACATTGCCGGTTGCCAAATTGCATTATCTCTTATAGTTTCCGAGATATGGACTATCGATAATTTACACCTTAGGCTCTGCTTCTAACTTGGGCCCAAATTGTAAAATGGTCTTATCTATTGGCGATTTCGTTCCAATTCACATTCCAAGTAATATTCGGCATGCTAATTACATTGCCGGTTGCCAAATTGAATTATCTCCTATAGTTTCCGAGATATGGACTATCGATAATTTACACCTTAGGCTCTGCTTCTAACTTGGGCCCAAATTGTAAAATGGCCTTATCTATTGGCGATTTCGTTCCAATTCACATTCCAAGTAATATTCGGCATGCTAATTACATTGCCGGTGGCCAAGTTGCATTATCTCTTATAGTTTCCGAGATATGGACTATCGATAATTTACACCTTAGGCTCTGCTTCTAACTTGGGCCCAAATTGTAAAATGGTCTTATCTATTGGCGATTTCGTTCCAATTCACATTCCAAGTAATATTCGGCATGCTAATTACATTGCCGGTTCCCAAATTGCATTATCTCTTATAGTTTCCGAGATATGGACTATCGATTATTTTTAACCTTAGGCTCTGCTTCTAACTTGGGCCCAAACTGTAAAATGGTCTTATCTATTGGCGATTTCGTCCCAATTCACATTCCAAGTAATATTCGGCATGCTAATTACATTGCCAGTTGCCAAATTGCATTATCTCTTATAGTTTTCGAGATATGGACTATGGATAATTTACACCTTAGGCTCTGCTTCTAACTTGGGCCCAAATTGTAAAATGGTCTTATCTATTGGCGATTTCATTCCAATTCACATTCCAAGTAATATTCGGCATGCTAATTACATTGCCGGTTGCCAAATTGCATTATCTCTTATAGTTTCCGAGATATGGACTATCGATAATTTACACCTTAGGCTCTGCTTCTAACTTGGGCCCAAATTGTAAAATGGTCTTATCTATTGGCGATTTCGTCCCAATTCACATTCCAAGTAATATTCGGCATGCTAATTACATTGCCAGTTGCCAAATTGCATTATCTCTTATAGTTTCCGAGATATGGACTATGGATAATTTACACCTTAGGCTCTGCTTCTAACTTGGGCCCAAATTGTAAAATGGTCTTATCTATTGGCGATTTCATTCCAATTCACATTCCAAGTAATATTCGGCATGCTAATTACATTGCCGGTTGCCAAATTGCATTATCTCTTATAGTTTCCGAGATATGGACTATCGGTAATTTACACCTTAGGCTCCGCTTCTAACTTGGGCCCAAATTGTAAAATCGTCTTATCTATTGGCGATTTCGTTCCAATTCACATTCCAAGTAATATTCGGCATGCTAATTACATTGCCGGTTGCCAAATTGCATTATCTCTTATAGTTTCCGAGATATGGACTATCGATAATTTACACCTTAGGCTCTGCTTCTAACTTGGGCCCAAATTGTAAAATGGTCTTATCTATTGGCGATTTCATTCCAATTCACATTCCAAGTAATATTCGGCATGCTAATTACATTGCCGGTTGCCAAATTGCATTATCTCTTATAGTTTCCGAGATATGGACTATCGATAATTTACACCTTAGGCTCTGCTTCTAACTTGGGCCCAAATTGTAAAATGGTCTTATCTATTGGCGATTTCGTTCCAATTCACATTCCAAGTAATATTCGGCATGCTAATTACATTGCCGGTTGCCAAATTGCATTATCTCTTATAGTTTCCGAGATATGAACTATCGGTAATTTACACCTTAGGCTCTGCTTCTAACTTGGGCCAAAATTGTAAAATCGTCTTATCTATTGGCGATTTCGTTCCAATTCACATTCCAAGTAATATTCGGCATGCTAATTACATTGCCGGTTGCCAAATTGCTTTATCTCTTATAGTTTCCGAGATATGGACTATCGATAATTTACACCTTAGGCTCTGCTTCTAACTTGGGCCCAAATTGTAAAATGGTCTTATCTATTGGCGATTTCGTTCCAATTCACATTCCAAGTAATATTCGGCATGCTAATTACATTGCCGGTTGCCAAATTGAATTATCTCTTATAGTTTCCGAGATATGGACTATCGATAATTTACACCTTAGGCTCTGCTTCTAACTTGGGCCCAAATTGTAAAATGGTCTTATCTATTGGCGATTTCGTTCCAATTCACATTCCAAGTAATATTCGGCATGCTAATTACATTGCCGGCTCCCAAATTGTATTATCTCTTATAGTTTCCGAGATATGGACTATCGATTATTTTTAACCTTAGGCTCTGCTTCTAACTTGGGCCCAAACTGTAAAATGGTCTTATCTATTGGCGATTTCGTTCCAATTCACATTCCAAGTAGTATTCGGCATGCTAATTACATTGCCGGTTGCCAAATTGCATTATCTCTTATAGTTTCCGAGATATGGACTATCGATAATTTACACCTTAGGCTCTGCTTCTAACTTGGGCCCAAATTGTAAAATGGTCTTATCTATTGGCGATTTCGTCCCAATTCACATTCCAAGTAATATTCGGCATGCTAATTACATTGCCGGTTGCCAAATTGCTTTATCTCTTATAGTTTCCGAGATATGGACTATCGATAATTTACACCTTAGGCTCTGCTTCTAACTTGGGCCCAAATTGTAAAATGGTCTTATCTATTGGCGATTTCGTTCCAATTCACATTCCAAGTAATATTCGGCATGCTAATTACATTGCCGGTTGCCAAATTGAATTATCTCTTATAGTTTCCGAGATATGGACTATCGATAATTTACACCTTAGGCTCTGCTTCTAACTTGGGCCCAAATTCTAAAATGGTCTTATCTATTGGCGATTTCGTTCCAATTCACATTCCAAGTAATATTCGGCATGCTAATTACATTGCCGGCTCCCAAATTGTATTATCTCTTATAGTTTCCGAGATATGGACTATCGATTATTTTTAACCTTAGGCTCTGCTTCTAACTTGGGCCCAAACTGTAAAATGGTCTTATCTATTGGCGATTTCGTTCCAATTCACATTCCAAGTAGTATTCGGCATGCTAATTACATTGCCGGTTGCCAAATTGCATTATCTCTTATAGTTTCCGAGATATGGACTATCGATAATTTACACCTTAGGCTCTGCTTCTAACTTGGGCCCAAATTGTAAAATGGTTTTATCTATTGGCGATTTCGTCCCAATTCACATTCCAAGTAATATTCGGCATGCTAATTACATTGCCAGTTGCCAAATTGCATCATCTCTTATAGTTTCCGAGATATGGACTATGGATAATTTACACCTTAGGCTCTGCTTCTAACTTGGGCCCAAATTGTAAAATGGTCTTACCTATTGGCGATTTCGTTCCAATTCACATTCCAAGTAATATTCGGCATGCTAATTACATTGCCGGTTGCCAAATTGCATTATCTCTTATAGTTTCCGAGATATGGACTATCGATAATTTACACCTTAGGCTCTGCTTCTAACTTGGGCCCAAATTGTAAAATGGTCTTATCTATTGGCGATTTCGTTCCAATTCACATTCCAAGTAATATTCGTCATGCTAATTACATTGCCGGTTGCCAAATTGCATTATCTCTTATAGTTTCCGAGATATGGACTATCGATAATTTACACCTTAGGCTCTGCTTCTAACTTGGGCCCAAATTGTAATATGGTCTTATCTATTGGCGATTTCGTTCCAATTCACATTCCAAGTAATATTCGGCATGCTAATTACATTGCCGGTTGCCAAATTGCATTATCTCTTATAGTTTCCGAGATATGGACTATCGATAATTTACATCTTAGGCTCTGCTTCTAACTTGGGCCCAAATTGTAAAATGGTCTTATCTATTGCCGATTTCGTTCCAATTCACATTCCAAGTAATATTCGGCATGCTAATTACATTGCCGGTTGCCAAATTGCATTATCTCTTATAGTTTCCGAGATATGGACTATCGATAATTTACACCTTAGGCTCTGCTTCTAACTTGGGCCCAAATAATAAAATGGTCTTATCTATTGGCGATTTCATTCTAATTCACATTCCAAGTAATATTCGGCATGTTAATTACATTGCCGGTTGCCAAATTGCATTATCTCTTATAGTTTCCGAGATATGGACTATCGATAATTTACACCTTAGGCTCTGCTTCTAACTTGGGCCCAAATTGTAAAATGGTCTTATCTATTGGCGATTTCGTTCCAATTCACATTCCAAGTAATATTCGGCATGCTAATTACATTGCCGGTTGCCAAATTGCATTATCTCTTGTAGTTTCCGAGATATGGACTATCGATAATTTACACCTTAGGCTCTGCTTCTAACTTGGGCCCAAATAGTAAAATCGCCTTATCTATTGGCGATTTCGTTCCAATTCACATTCCAAATAATATTCGGCATGCTAATTACATTGCCGGTTGCCAAATTGCATTATCTTTTATGGTTTCCGAGATATGGACTATCGATAATTTACACCTTAGGCTCTGCTTCTAACTTGGGCCCAAATTGTAAAATGGACTTATCTATTGGCGATTTCGTTCCAATTCACATTCCAAGTAATATCCGGCATGCTAATTACATTGCCGGTTGCCAAATTGAATTATCTCTTATAGTTTCCGAGATATGGACTATCGATAATTTACACCTTAGGCTCTGCTTCTAACTTGGGCCCAAATTGTAAAATGGTCTTACCTATTGGCGATTTCGTTCCAATTCACATTCCAAGTAATATTCGGCATGCTAATTACATTGCCGGTTGCCAAATTGCATTATCTCTTATAGTTTCCGAGATATGGACTATCGATAATTTACACCTTAGGCTCTGCTTCTAACTTGGGCCCAAATTGTAAAATGGTCTTATCTATTGGCGATTTCGTTCCAATTCACATTCCAAGTAATATTCGGCATGCTAATTACATTGCCGGTTGCCAAATTGCATTATCTCTTATAGTTTCCGAGATATGGACTATCGATAATTTACACCTTAGGATCTGCTTCTAACTTGGGCCCAAATTGTAAAATGGTCTTATCTATTGGCGATTTCGTTCCAATTCACATTCCAAGTAATATTCGGCATGCTAATTACATTGCCGGTTGCCAAATTGAATTATCTCCTATAGTTTCCGAGATATGGACTATCGATAATTTACACCTTAGGCTCTGCTTCTAACTTGGGCCCAAATTGTAAAATGGTCTTACCTATTGGCGATTTCGTTCCAATTCACATTCCAAGTAATATTCGGCATGCTAATTACATTGCCGGTGGCCAAGTTGCATTATCTCTTATAGTTTCCGAGATATGGACTATCGATAATTTACACCTTAGGCTCTGCTTCTAACTTGGGCCCAAATTGTAAAATGGTCTTATCTATTGGCGATTTCGTTCCAATTCACATTCCAAGTAATATTCGGCATGCTAATTACATTGCCGGTTGCCAAATTGCATTATCTCTTATAGTTTCCGAGATATGGACTATCGATAATTTACACCTTAGGCTCTGCTTCTAACTTGGGCCCAAATTGTAAAATGGTCTTATCTATTGGCGATTTCGTTCCAATTCACATTCCAAGTAATATTCGGCATGCTAATTACATTGCCGGTTGCCAAATTGAATTATCTCCTATAGTTTCCGAGATATGGACTATCGATAATTTACACCTTAGGCTCTGCTTCTAACTTGGGCCCAAATTGTAAAATGGTCTTACCTATTGGCGATTTCGTTCCAATTCACATTCCAAGTAATATTCGGCATGCTAATTACATTGCCGGTGGCCAAGTTGCATTATCTCTTATAGTTTCCGAGATATGGACTATCGATAATTTACACCTTAGGCTCTGCTTCTAACTTGGGCCCAAATTGTAAAATGGTCTTATCTATTGGCGATTTCGTTCCAATTCACATTCCAAGTAATATTCGGCATGCTAATTACATTGCCGGTTCCCAAATTGCATTATCTCTTATAGTTTCCGAGATATGGACTATCGATTATTTTTAACCTTAGGCTCTGCTTCTAACTTGGGCCCAAACTGTAAAATGGTCTTATCTATTGGCGATTTCGTTCCAATTCACATTCCAAGTAGTATTCGGCATGCTAATTACATTGCCGGTTGCCAAATTGCATTATCTCTTATAGTTTCCGAGATATGGACTATCGATAATTTACACCTTAGGCTCTGCTTCTAACTAGGGCCCAAATTGTAAAATGGTCTTATCTATTGGCGATTTCGTCCCAATTCACATTCCAAGTAATATTCGGCATGCTAATTACATTGCCAGTTGCCAAATTGCATTATCTCTTATAGTTTTCGAGATATGGACTATGGATAATTTACACCTTAGGCTCTGCTTCTAACTTGGGCCCAAATTGTAAAATGGTCTTATCTATTGGCGATTTCATTCCAATTCACATTCCAAGTAATATTCGGCATGCTAATTACATTGCCCGTTGCCAAATTGCATTATCTCTTATAGTTTCCGAGATATGGACTATCGATAATTTACACCTTAGGCTCTGCTTCTAACTTGGGCCCAAATTGTAAAATGGTCTTATCTATTGGCGATTTCGTCCCAATTCACATTCCAAGTAATATTCGGCATGCTAATTACATTGCCAGTTGCCAAATTGCATTATCTCTTATAGTTTCCGAGATATGGACTATGGATAATTTACACCTTAGGCTCTGCTTCTAACTTGGGCCCAAATTGTAAAATGGTCTTATCTATTGGCGATTTCATTCCAATTCACATTCCAAGTAATATTCGGCATGCTAATAACATTGCCGGTTGCCAAATTGCATTATCTCTTATAGTTTCCGAGATATGGACTATCGATAATTTACACCTTAGGCTCTGCTTCTAACTTGGGCCCAAATTGTAAAATGGTCTTATCTATTGGCGATTTCGTTCCAATTCACATTCCAAGTAATATTCGGCATGCTAATTACATTGCCGGTTGCCAAATTGCATTATCTCTTATAGTTTCCGAGATATGGACTATCGGTAATTTACACCTTAGGCTCCGCTTCTAACTTGGGCCCAAATTGTAAAATCGTCTTATCTATTGGCGATTTCGTTCCAATTCACATTCCAAGTAATATTCGGCATGCTAATTACATTGCCGGTTGCCAAATTGCATTATCTCTTATAGTTTCCGAGATATGGACTATCGATAATTTACACCTTAGGCTCTGCTTCTAACTTGGGCCCAAATTGTAAAATGGTCTTATCTATTGGCGATTTCATTCCAATTCACATTCCAAGTAATATTCGGCATGCTAATTACATTGCCGGTTGCCAAATTGCATTATCTCTTATAGTTTCCGAGATATGGACTATCGATAATTTACACCTTAGGCTCTGCTTCTAACTTGGGCCCAAATTGTAAAATGGTCTTATCTATTGGCGATTTCGTTCCAATTCACATTCCAAGTAATATTCTGCATGCTAATTACATTGCCGGTTGCCAAATTGCATTATCTCTTATAGGTTCCGAGATATGAACTATCGGTAATTTACACCTTAGGCTCTGCTTCTAACTTGGGCCCAAATAGTAATATCGCCTTATCTATTGGCGATTTCGTTCCAATTCACATTCCAAATAATATTCGGCATGCTAATTACATTGCCGGTTGCCAAATTGCATTATCTTTTATAGTTTCCGAGATATGGACTATCGATAATTTACACCTTAGGCTCTGCTTCTAACTTGGGCCCAAATTGTAAAATGGACTTATCTATTGGCGATTTCGTTCCAATTCACATTCCAAGTAATATCCGGCATGCTAATTACATTGCCGGTTGCCAAATTGAATTATCTCTTATAGTTTCCGAGATATGGACTATCGATAATTTACACCTTAGGCTCTGCTTCTAACTTGGGCCCAAATTGTAAAATGGTCTTACCTATTGGCGATTTCGTTCCAATTCACATTCCAAGTAATATTCGGCATGCTAATTACATTGCCGGTTGCCAAATTGCATTATCTCTTATAGTTTCCGAGATATGGACTATCGATAATTTACACCTTAGGCTCTGCTTCTAACTTGGGCCCAAATTGTAAAATGGTCTTATCTATTGGCGATTTCGTTCCAATTCACATTCCAAGTAATATTCGGCATGCTAATTACATTGCCGGTTGCCAAATTGCATTATCTCTTATAGTTTCCGAGATATGGACTATCGATAATTTACACCTTAGGATCTGCTTCTAACTTGGGCCCAAATTGTAAAATGGTCTTATCTATTGGCGATTTCGTTCCAATTCACATTCCAAGTAATATTCGGCATGCTAATTACATTGCCGGTTGCCAAATTGAATTATCTCCTATAGTTTCCGAGATATGGACTATCGATAATTTACACCTTAGGCTCTGCTTCTAACTTGGGCCCAAATTGTAAAATGGTCTTACCTATTGGCGATTTCGTTCCAATTCACATTCCAAGTAATATTCGGCATGCTAATTACATTGCCGGTGGCCAAGTTGCATTATCTCTTATAGTTTCCGAGATATGGACTATCGATAATTTACACCTTAGGCTCTGCTTCTAACTTGGGCCCAAATTGTAAAATGGTCTTATCTATTGGCGATTTCGTTCCAATTCACATTCCAAGTAATATTCGGCATGCTAATTACATTGCCGGTTGCCAAATTGAATTATCTCTTATAGTTTCCGAGATATGGACTATCGATAATTTACACCTTAGGCTCTGCTTCTAACTTGGGCCCAAATTGTAAAATGGTCTTACCTATTGGCGATTTCGTTCCAATTCACATTCCAAGTAATATTCGGCATGCTAATTACATTGCCGGTTGCCAAATTGAATTATCTCCTATAGTTTCCGAGATATGGACTATCGATAATTTACACCTTAGGCTCTGCTTCTAACTTGGGCCCAAATTGTAAAATGGTCTTATCTATTGGCGATTTCGTTCCAATTCACATTCCAAGTAATATTCGGCATGCTAATTACATTGCCGGTTGCCAAATTGAATTATCTCCTATAGTTTCCGAGATATGGACTATCGATAATTTACACCTTAGGCTCTGCTTCTAACTTGGGCCCAAATTGTAAAATGGTCTTACCTATTGGCGATTTCGTTCCAATTCACATTCCAAGTAATATTCGGCATGCTAATTACATTGCCGGTGGCCAAGTTGCATTATCTCTTATAGTTTCCGAGATATGGACTATCGATAATTTACACCTTAGGCTCTGCTTCTAACTTGGGCCCAAATTGTAAAATGGTCTTATCTATTGGCGATTTCGTTCCAATTCACATTCCAAGTAATATTCGGCATGCTAATTACATTACCGGTTCCCAAATTGCATTATCTCTTATAGTTTCCGAGATATGGACTATCGATTATTTTTAACCTTAGGCTCTGCTTCTAACTTGGGCCCAAACTGTAAAATGGTCTTATCTATTGGCGATTTCGTTCCAATTCACATTCCAAGTAGTATTCGGCATGCTAATTACATTGCCGGTTGCCAAATTGCATTATCTCTTATAGTTTCCGAGATATGGACTATCGATAATTTACACCTTAGGCTCTGCTTCTAACTAGGGCCCAAATTGTAAAATGGTCTTATCTATTGGCGATTTCGTTCCAATTCATATTCCAAGTGGTATTCGGCATGCTAATTACATTGCCGGTTGCCAAATTGCATTATCTCTTATAGTTTCCGAGATATGGACTATCGATAATTTACACCTTAGGCTCTGCTTCTAACTTGGGCCCAAATTGTAAAATGGTCTTATCTATTGGCGATTTCGTTCCAATTCACATTCCAAGTAATATTCGGCATGCTAATTACATTGCCGGTTGCCAAATTGCATTATCTCTTATAGTTTCCGAGATATGGACTATCGATAATTTACACCTTAGGCTCTGCTTCTAACTTGGGCCCAAATTGTAAAATGGTCTTATCTATTGGCGATTTCGTCCCAATTCACATTCCAAGTAATATTCGGCATGCTAATTACATTGCCGGTTGCCAAATTGCATTATCTCTTTTAGTTTCCGAGATATGGACTATCGATAATTTACACCTTAGGCTCTGCTTCTAACTTGGGCTCAAATTGTAAAATGGTCTTATCTATTGGCGATTTCGTTCCAATTCACATTCCAAGTAATATTCGGCATGCTAATTACATTGCCGGTTGCCAAATTGCATTATCTCTTATAGTTTCCGAGATATGGATTATCGATAATTTACACCTTAGGCTCTGCTTCTAACTTGGGCCCAAATTGTAAAATGGCCTTATCTATTGGCGATTTCGTTCCAATTCACATTCCAAGTAATATTCGGCATGCTAATTACATTGCCGGTGGCCAAATTGAATTATCTCTTATAGTTTCCGAGATATGGACTATCGATAATTTACACCTTAGGCTCTGCTTCTATCTTGGGCCCAAATTGTAAAATGGTCTTACCTATTGGCGATTTCGTTCCAATTCACATTCCAAGTAATATTCGGCATGCTAATTACATTGCCGGTTGCCAAATTGCATTATCTCTTATAGTTTCCGAGATATGGACTATCGATAATTTACACCTTAGGCTCTGCTTCTAACTTGGGCCCAAATTGTAAAATGGTCTTATCTATTGGCGATTTCGTTCCAATTCACATTCCAAGTAATATTCGGCATGCTAATTACATTGCCGGTTGCCAAATTGCATTATCTCTTATAGTTTCCGAGATATGGACTATCGATAATTTACACCTTAGGCTCTGCTTCTAACTTGGGCCCAAATTGTAATATGGTCTTATCTATTGGCGATTTCGTTCCAATTCACATTCCAAGTAATATTCGGCATGCTAATTACATTGCCGGTTGCCAAATTGCATTATCTCTTATAGTTTCCGAGATATGGACTATCGATAATTTACACCTTAGGCTCTGCTTCTAACTTGGGCCCAAATTGTAAAATGGTCTTATCTATTGGCGATTTCGTTCCAATTCACATTCCAAGTAATATTCGGCATGCTAATTACATTGCCGGTTGCCAAATTGCATTATCTCTTATAGTTTCCGAAATATGGACTATCGATAATTTACACCTTAGGCTCTGCTTCTAACTTGGGCCCAAATTGTAAAATGGTCTTATCTATTGGCGATTTCGTTCCAATTCACATTCCAAGTAATATTCGGCATGCTAATTACATTGCCGGTTGCCAAATTGCATTATCTCTTATAGTTTCCGAGATATGGACTATCGATAATTTACACCTTAGGCTCTGCTTCTAACTTGGGCCCAAATTGTAAAATGGTCTTATCTATTGGCGATTTCGTTCCAATACACATTCCAAGTAATATTCGGCATGCTAATTACATTGCCGGTTGCCAAATTGCATTATCTCTTATAGTTTCCGAGATACGGACTATCGATAATTTACACCTTAGGCTCTGCTTCTAACTTGGGCCCAAATTGTAAAATGGTCTTATCTATTGGCGATTTCGTTCCAATTCACACTCCAAGTAATATTCGGCATGCTAATTACATTGCCGGTTGCGAAATTGCATTATCTCTTATAGTTTCCGAGATATGGACTATCAATAATTTACACCTTAGGCTCTGCTTCTAACTTGGGCCCAAATTGTAAAATGGTCTTATCTATTGGCGATTTCGTCCCAATTCACATTCCAAGTAATATTCGGCATGCTAATTACATTGCCGGTTGCGAAACTGCATTATCTCTTATAGTTTCCGAGATATGGACTATCGATAATTTACACCTTAGGCTCTGCTTCTAACTTGGGCCCAAATTGTAAAATGGTCTTATCTATTGGCGATTTCGTTCCAATTCACATTCCAAGTAATATTCGGCATGCTAATTACATTGCCGGTTGCCAAATTGCATTATCTCTTTTAGTTTCCGAGATATGGACTATCGATAATTTACACCTTAGGCTCTGCTTCTAACTTGGGCCCAAATTGTAAAATGGTCTTATCTATTGGCGATTTCGTTCCAATTCACATTCCAAGTAATATTCGGCATGCTAATTACATTGCCGGTTGCCAAATTGCATTATCTCTTATAGTTTCCGAGATATGGACTATCGATAATTTATACCTTAGGCTCTGCTTCTAACTTGGGCCCAAATTGTAAAATGGCCTTATCTATTGGCGATTTCGTTCCAATTCACATTCCAAGTAATATTCGGCATGCTAATTACATTGCCGGTTGCCAAATTGCATTATCTCTTATAGTTTCCGAGATATGGACTATCGATAATTTACACCTTAGGCTCTGCTTCTAACTTGGACCCAAATTGTAAAATGGTCTTATCTATTGGCGATTTCGTTCCAATTCACATTCCAAGTAATATTCGGCATGCTAATTACATTGCGGGTTCCCAAATTGCATTATCTCTTATAGTTTCCGAGATATGGACTATCGATTATTTTTAACCTTAGGCTCTGCTTCTAACTTGGGCCCAAACTGTAAAATGGTCTTATCTATTGGCGATTTCGTTCCAATTCACATTCCAAGTAGTATTCGGCATGCTAATTACATTGCCGGTTGCCAAATTGCATTATCTCTTATAGTTTCCGAGATATGGACTATCGATAATTTACACCTTAGGCTCTGCTTCTAACTTGGGCCCAAATTGTAAAATGGTCTTATCTATTGGCGATTTCGTCCCAATTCACATTCCAAGTAATATTCGGCATGCTAATTACATTGCCAGTTGCCAAATTGCATTATCTCTTATAGTTTCCGAGATATGGACTATGGATAATTTACACCTTAGGCTCTGCTTCTAACTTGGGCACAAATTGTAAAATGGTCTTATCTATTGGCGATTTCATTCCAATTCACATTCCAAGTAATATTCGGCATGCTAATTACATTGCCGGTTGCCAAATTGCATTATCTCTTATAGTTTCCGAGATATGGACTATCGATAATTTACACCTTAGGCTCTGCTTCTAACTTGGGCCCAAATTGTAAAATGGTCTTATCTATTGGCGATTTCGTTCCAATTCACATTCCAAGTAATATTCGGCATGCTAATTACATTGCCGGTTGCCAAATTGCATTATCTCTTATAGTTTCCGAAATATGGACTATCGGTAAGTTACACCTTAGGCTCTGCTTCTAACTTGGGCCCAAATTGTAAAATCGTCTTATCTATTGGCGATTTCGTTCCAATTCACATTCCAAGTAATATTCGGCATGCTAATTACATTGCCGGTTGCCAAATTGCATTATCTCTTATAGTTTCCGAGATATGGACTATCGATAATTTACACCTTAGGCTCTGCTTCTAACTTGGGCCCAAATTGTAAAATGGTCTTATCTATTGGCGATTTCGTTCCAATTCACATTCCAAGTAATATTCGGCATGCTAATTACATTGCCGGTTCCCAAATTGCATTATCTCTTATAGTTTCCGAGATATGGACTATCGATTATTTTTAACCTTAGGCTCTGCTTCTAACTTGGGCCCAAACTGTAAAATGGTCTTATCTATTGGCGATTTCGTTCCAATTCACATTCCAAGTAGTATTCGGCATGCTAATTACATTGCCGGTTGCCAAATTGCATTATCTCTTATAGTTTCCGAGATATGGACTATCGATAATTTACACCTTAGGCTCTGCTTCTAACTAGGGCCCAAATTGTAAAATGGTCTTATCTATTGGCGATTTCGTCCCAATTCACATTCCAAGTAATATTCGGCATGCTAATTACATTGCCCGTTGCCAAATTGCATTATCTCTTATAGTTTTCGAGATATGGACTATGGATAATTTACACCTTAGGCTCTGCTTCTAACTTGGGCCCAAATTGTAAAATGGTCTTATCTATTGGCGATTTCATTCCAATTCACATTCCAAGTAATATTCGGCATGCTAATTACATTGCCCGTTGCCAAATTGCATTATCTCTTATAGTTTCCGAGATATGGACTATCGATAATTTACACCTTAGGCTCTGCTTCTAACTTGGGCCCAAATTGTAAAATGGTCTTATCTATTGGCGATTTCGTCCCAATTCACATTCCAAGTAATATTCGGCATGCTAATTACATTGCCAGTTGCCAAATTGCATTATCTCTTATAGTTTCCGAGATATGGACTATGGATAATTTACACCTTAGGCTCTGCTTCTAACTTGGGCCCAAATTGTAAAATGGTCTTATCTATTGGCGATTTCATTCCAATTCACATTCCAAGTAATATTCGGCATGCTAATAACATTGCCGGTTGCCAAATTGCATTATCTCTTATAGTTTCCGAGATATGGACTATCGATAATTTACACCTTAGGCTCTGCTTCTAACTTGGGCCCAAATTGTAAAATGGTCTTATCTATTGGCGATTTCGTTCCAATTCACATTCCAAGTAATATTCGGCATGCTAATTACATTGCCGGTTGCCAAATTGCATTATCTCTTATAGTTTCCGAGATATGGACTATCGGTAATTTACACCTTAGGCTCCGCTTCTAACTTGGGCCCAAATTGTAAAATCGTCTTATCTATTGGCGATTTCGTTCCAATTCACATTCCAAGTAATATTCGGCATGCTAATTACATTGCCGGTTGCCAAATTGCATTATCTCTTATAGTTTCCGAGATATGGACTATCGATAATTTACACCTTAGGCTCTGCTTCTAACTTGGGCCCAAATTGTAAAGTGGTCTTATCTATTGGCGATTTCATTCCAATTCACATTCCAAGTAATATTCGGCATGCTAATTACATTGCCGGTTGCCAAATTGCATTATCTCTTATAGTTTCCGAGATATGGACTATCGATAATTTACACCTTAGGCTCTGCTTCTAACTTGGGCCCAAATTGTAAAATGGTCTTATCTATTGGCGATTTCGTTCCAATTCACATTCCAAGTAATATTCGGCATGCTAATTACATTGCCGGTTGCCAAATTGCATTATCTCTTATAGGTTCCGAGATATGAACTATCGGTAATTTACACCTTAGGCTCTGCTTCTAACTTGGACCAAAATTGTAAAATCGTCTTATCTATTGGCGATTTCGTTCCAATTCACATTCCAAGTAATATTCGGCATGCTAATTACATTGCCGGTTGCCAAATTGCATTATCTCTTATAGTTTCCGAGATATGGACTATCGATAATTTACACCTTAGGCTCTGCTTCTAACTTGGGCCCAAATTGTAAAATGGTCTTATCTATTGGCGATTTCGTTCCAATTCACATTCCAAGTAATATTCGGCATGCTAATTACATTGCCGGTTGCCAAATTGAATTATCTCTTATAGTTTCCGAGATATGGACTATCGATAATTTACACCTTAGGCTCTGCTTCAAACTTGGGCCCAAATTGTAAAATGGTCTTATCTATTGGCGATTTCGTTCCAATTCATATTCCAAGTGGTATTCGGCATGCTAATTACATTGCCGGTTGCCAAATTGCATTATCTCTTATAGTTTCCGAGATATGGACTATCGATAATTTACACCTTAGGCTCTGCTTCTAACTTGGGCCCAAATTGTAAAATGGTCTTATCTATTGGCGATTTCGTTCCAATTCACATTCCAAGTAATATTCGGCATGCTAATTACATTGCCGGTTGCCAAATTGCATTATCTCTTATAGTTTCCGAGATATGGACTATCGATAATTTACACCTTAGGCTCTGCTTCTAACTTGGGCCCAAATTGTAAAATGGTCTTATCTATTGGCGATTTCGTCCCAATTCACATTCCAAGTAATATTCGGCATGCTAATTACATTGCCGGTTGCCAAATTGCATTATCTCTTTTAGTTTCCGAGATATGGACTATCGATAATTTACACCTTAGGCTCTGCTTCTAACTTGGGCTCAAATTGTAAAATGGTCTTATCTATTGGCGATTTCGTTCCAATTCACATTCCAAGTAATATTCGGCATGCTAATTACATTGCCGGTTGCCAAATTGCATTATCTCTTATAGTTTCCGAGATATGGACTATCGATAATTTACACCTTAGGCTCTGCTTCTAACTTGGGCCCAAATTGTAAAATGGCCTTATCTATTGGCGATTTCGTTCCAATTCACATTCCAAGTAATATTCGGCATGCTAATTACATTGCCGGTGGCCAAATTGAATTATCTCTTATAGTTTCCGAGATATGGACTATCGATAATTTACACCTTAGGCTCTGCTTCTAACTTGGGCCCAAATTGTAAAATGGTCTTACCTATTGGCGATTTCGTTCCAATTCACATTCCAAGCAATATTCGGCATGCTAATTACATTGCCGGTTGCCAAATTGCATTATCTCTTATAGTTTCCGAGATATGGACTATCGATAATTTACACCTTAGGCTCTGCTTCTAACTTGGGCCCAAATTGTAAAATGGTCTTATCTATTGGCGATTTCGTTCCAATTCACATTCCAAGTAATATTCGGCATGCTAATTACATTGCCGGTTGCCAAATTGCATTATCTCTTATAGTTTCCGAGATATGGACTATCGATAATTTACACCTTAGGCTCTGCTTCTAACTTGGGCCCAAATTGTAATATGGTCTTATCTATTGACAATTTCGTTCCAATTCACATTCCAAGTAATATTCGGCATGCTAATTACATTGCCGGTTGCCAAATTGCATTATCTCTTATAGTTTCCGAGATATGGACTATCGATAATTTACACCTTAGGCTCTGCTTCTAACTTGGGCCCAAATTGTAAAATGGTCTTATCTATTGGCGATTTCGTTCCAATTCACATTCCAAGTAATATTCGGCATGCTAATTACATTGCCGGTTGCCAAATTGCATTATCTCTTATAGTTTCCGAAATATGGACTATCGATAATTTACACCTTAGGCTCTGCTTCTAACTTGGGCCCAAATTGTAAAATGGTCTTATCTATTGGCGATTTCGTTCCAATTCACATTCCAAGTAATATTCGGCATGCTAATTACATTGCCGGTTGCCAAATTGCATTATCTCTTATAGTTTCCGAGATATGGACTATCGATAATTTACACCTTAGGCTCTGCTTCTAACTTGGGCCCAAATTGTAAAATGGTCTTATCTATTGGCGATTTCGTTCCAATTCACATTCCAAGTAATATTCGGCATGCTAATTACATTGCCGGTTGCCAAATTGCATTATCTCTTATAGTTTCCGAGATACGGACTATCGATAATTTACACCTTAGGCTCTGCTTCTAACTTGGGCCCAAATTGTAAAATGGTCTTATCTATTGGCGATTTCGTTCCAATTCACACTCCAAGTAATATTCGGCATGCTAATTACATTGCCGGTTGCGAAATTGCATTATCTCTTATAGTTTCCGAGATATGGACTATCAATAATTTACACCTTAGGCTCTGCTTCTAACTTGGGCCCAAATTGTAAAATGGTCTTATCTATTGGCGATTTCGTCCCAATTCACATTCCAAGTAATATTCGGCATGCTAATTACATTGCCGGTTGCGAAACTGCATTATCTCTTATAGTTTCCGAGATATGGACTATCGATAATTTACACCTTAGGCTCTGCTTCTAACTTGGGCCCAAATTGTAAAATGGTCTTATCTATTGGCGATTTCGTTCCAATTCACATTCCAAGTAATATTCGGCATGCTAATTACATTGCCGGTTGCCAAATTGCATTATCTCTTTTAGTTTCCGAGATATGGACTATCGATAATTTACACCTTAGGCTCTGCTTCTAACTTGGGCCCAAATTGTAAAATGGTCTTATCTATTGGCGATTTCGTTCCAATTCACATTCCAAGTAATATTCGGCATGCTAATTACATTGCCGGTTGCCAAATTGCATTATCTCTTATAGTTTCCGAGATATGGACTATCGATAATTTATACCTTAGGCTCTGCTTCTAACTTGGGCCCAAATTGTAAAATGGCCTTATCTATTGGCGATTTCGTTCCAATTCACATTCCAAGTAATATTCGGCATGCTAATTACATTGCCGGTTGCCAAATTGCATTATCTCTTATAGTTTCCGAGATATGGACTATCGATAATTTACACCTTAGGCTCTGCTTCTAACTTGGACCCAAATTGTAAAATGGTCTTATCTATTGGCGATTTCGTTCCAGTTCACATTCCAAGTAATATTCGGCATGCTAATTACATTGCCGGTTGCCAAATTGCATTATCTCTTATAGTTTCCGAGGTATGGACTATCGATAATTTACACCTTAGGCTCTGCTTCTAACTTGGGCCCAAATTGTAATATGGTCTTATCTATTGGCGATTTCGTTCCAATTCACTTTCCAAGTAATATTCGGCATGCTAATTACATTGCCGGTTGCCAAATTGCAGTATCTCTTATAGTTTCCGAGATATGGACTATCGATAATTTACACCTTAGGCTCTGCTTCTAACTTGGGCCCAAATTGTAAAATGGTCTTATCTATTGGCGATTTCGTTCCAATTCACATTCCAAGTAATATTCGGCATGCTAATTACATTGCCGGTTGCCAAATTGCATTATCTCTTATAGTTTCCGAGATACGGACTATCGATAATTTACACCTTAGGCTCTGCTTCTAACTTGGGCCCAAATTGTAAAATGGTCTTATCTATTGGCGATTTCGTTCCAATTCACACTCCAAGTAATATTCGGCATGTTAATTACATTGCCGGTTGCGAAATTGCATTATCTCTTATAGTTTCCGAGATATGGACTATCAATAATATACACCTTAGGCTCTGCTTCTAACTTGGGCCCAAATTGTAAAATGGTCTTATCTATTGGCGATTTCGTTCCAATTCACATTCCAAGTAATATTCGGGATGCTAATTACACTGCCGGTTGCCAAATTGCATTATCTCTTATAGTTTCCGAGATATGGACTATCGATAATTTACACCTTAGGCTCTGCTTCTAACTTGGGCCCAAATTGTAAAATGGTCTTATCTATTGGCGATTTCGTTCCAATTCACATTCCAAGTAATATTCGGCATGCTAATTACATTGCCGGTTGCCAAATTGCATTATCTCTTATAGTTTCCGAGATATGGACTATCGATAATTTACACCTTAGGCTCTGCTTCTAACTTGGGCACAAATTGTAAAATGGTCTTCTCTATTGGCGATTTCGTTCCAATTCACATTCCAAGTAATATTCGGCATGCTAATTACATTGCGGGTTCCCAAATTGCATTATCTCTTATAGTTTCCGAGATATGGACTATCGATTATTTTTAACCTTAGGCTCTGCTTCTAACTTGGGCCCAAACTGTAAAATGGTCTTATCTATTGGCGATTTCGTTCCAATTCACATTCCAAGTAGTATTCGGCATGCTAATTACATTGCCGGTTGCCAAATTGCATTATCTCTTATAGTTTCCGAGATATGGACTATCGATAATTTACACCTTAGGCTCTGCTTCTAACTTGGGCCCAAATTGTAAAATGGTCTTATCTATTGGCGATTTCGTCCCAATTCACATTCCAAGTAATATTCGGCATGCTAATTACATTGCCAGTTGCCAAATTGCATTATCTCTTATAGTTTCCGAGATATGGACTATGGATAATTTACACCTTAGGCTCTGCTTCTAACTTGGGCACAAATTGTAAAATGGTCTTATCTATTGGCGATTTCATTCCAATTCACATTCCAAGTAATATTCGGCATGCTAATTACATTGCCGGTTGCCAAATTGCATTATCTCTTATAGTTTCCGAGATATGGACTATCGATAATTTACACCTTAGGCTCTGCTTCTAACTTGGGCCCAAATTGTAAAATGGTCTTATCTATTGGCGATTTCGTTCCAATTCACATTCCAAGTAATATTCGGCATGCTAATTACATTGCCGGTTGCCAAATTGCATTATCTCTTATAGTTTCCGAAATATGGACTATCGGTAAGTTACACCTTAGGCTCTGCTTCTAACTTGGGCCCAAATTGTAAAATCGTCTTATCTATTGGCGATTTCGTTCCAATTCACATTCCAAGTAATATTCGGCATGCTAATTACATTGCCAGTTGCCAAATTGCATTATCTCTTATAGTTTCCGAGATATGGACTATGGATAATTTACACCTTAGGCTCTGCTTCTAACTTGGGCCCAAATTGTAAAATGGTCTTATCTATTGGCGATTTCGTTCCAATTCACATTCCAAGTAATATTCGGCATGCTAATTACATTGCCGGTTGCCAAATTGCATTATCTTTTATAGTTTCCGAGATATGGACTATCGATAATTTACACCTTAGGCTCTGCTTCTAACTTGGGCCCAAATTGTAAAATGGCCTTATCTATTGGCGATTTCGTTCCAATTCACATTCCAAGTAATACTCGGCATGCTGATTACATTGCCGGTTGCCAAATTGCATTATCTCTTATAGTTTCAGAGATATGGACTATCGATAATTTACACCTTAGGCTCTGCTTCTAACTTGGGCCCAAATTGTAAAATGGTCTTATCTATTGGCTATTTCGTTCCAATTCACATTCCAAGTAATATTCGGCATGCTAATTACATTGCCGGTTGCCAAATTGCATTATCTCTTATAGTTTCCGAGATATGGACTATCGATAATTTACACCTTAGGATCTGCTTCTAACTAGGGCCCAAATTGTAAAATGGTCTTATCTATTGGCGATTTCGGTCCAATTCACATTCCAAGTAATATTCGGCATGCTAATTACATTGCCGGTTGCCAAATTGAATTATCTCCTATAGTTTCCGAGATATGGACTATCGATAATTTACACCTTAGGCTCTGCTTCTAACTTGGGCCCAAATTGTAAAATGGTCTTACCTATTGGCGATTTCGTTCCAATTCACATTCCAAGTAATATTCGGCATGCTAATTACATTGCCGGTGGCCAAGTTGCAATATCTCTTATAGTTTCCGAGATATGGACTATCGATAATTTACACCTTAGGCTCTGCTTCTAACTTGGGCCCAAATTGTAAAATGGTCTTATCTATTGGCGATTTCGTTCCAATTCACATTCCAAGTAATATTCGGCATGCTAATTACATTGCCGGTTGCCAAATTGCATTATCTCTTATAGTTTCCGAGATATGGACTATCGATAATTTACACCTTAGGCTCTGCTTCTAACTTGGGCCCAAATTGTAAAATGGTCTTATCTATTGGCGATTTCGTTCCAATTCACATTCCAAGTAATATTCGGCATGCTAATTACATTGCCGGTTGCCAAATTGAATTATCTCCTATAGTTTCCGAGATATGGGCTATCGATAATTTACACCTTAGGCTCTGCTTCTAACTTGGGCCCAAATTGTAAAATGGTCTTATCTATTGGCGATTTCGTTCCAATTCACATTCCAAGTAATATTCGGCATGCTAATTACATTGCCGGTGGCCAAGTTGCATTATCTCTTATAGTTTCCGAGATATGGACTATCGATAATTTACACCTTAGGCTCTGCTTCTAACTTGGGCCCAAATTGTAAAATGGTCTTATCTATTGGCGATTTCGTTCCAATTCACATTCCAAGTAATATTCGGCATGCTAATTACATTGCCGGTTCCCAAATTGCATTATCTCTTATAGTTTCCGAGATATGGACTATCGATTATTTTTAACCTTAGGCTCTGCTTCTAACTTGGGCCCAAACTGTAAAATGGTCTTATCTATTGGCGATTTCGTCCCAATTCACATTCCAAGTAATATTCGGCATGCTAATTACATTGCCAGTTGCCAAATTGCATTATCTCTTATAGTTTTCGAGATATGGACTATGGATAATTTACACCTTAGGCTCTGCTTCTAACTTGGGCCCAAATTGTAAAATGGTCTTATCTATTGGCGATTTCATTCCAATTCACATTCCAAGTAATATTCGGCATGCTAATTACATTGCCGGTTGCCAAATTGCATTATCTCTTATAGTTTCCGAGATATGGACTATCGATAATTTACACCTTAGGCTCTGCTTCTAACTTGGGCCCAAATTGTAAAATGGTCTTATCTATTGGCGATTTCGTCCCAATTCACATTCCAAGTAATATTCGGCATGCTAATTACATTGCCAGTTGCCAAATTGCATTATCTCTTATAGTTTCCGAGATATGGACTATGGATAATTTACACCTTAGGCTCTGCTTCTAACTTGGGCCCAAATTGTAAAATGGTCTTATCTATTGGCGATTTCATTCCAATTCACATTCCAAGTAATATTCGGCATGCTAATAACATTGCCGGTTGCCAAATTGCATTATCTCTTATAGTTTCCGAGATATGGACTATCGATAATTTACACCTTAGGCTCTGCTTCTAACTTGGGCCCAAATTGTAAAATGGTCTTATCTATTGGCGATTTCGTTCCAATTCACATTCCAAGTAATATTCGGCATGCTAATTACATTGCCGGTTGCCAATTGCATTATCTCTTATAGTTTCCGAGATATGGACTATCGGTAATTTACACCTTAGGCTCCGCTTCTAACTTGGGCCCAAATTGTAAAATCGTCTTATCTATTGGCGATTTCGTTCCAATTCACATTCCAAGTAATATTCGGCATGCTAATTACATTGCCGGTTGCCAAATTGCATTATCTCTTATAGTTTCCGAGATATGGACTATCGATAATTTACACCTTAGGCTCTGCTTCTAACTTGGGCCCAAATTGTAAAATGGTCTTATCTATTGGCGATTTCATTCCAATTCACATTCCAAGTAATATTCGGCATGCTAATTACATTGCCGGTTGCCAAATTGCATTATCTCTTATAGTTTCCGAGATATGGACTATCGATAATTTACACCTTAGGCTCTGCTTCTAACTTGGGCCCAAATTGTAAAATGGTCTTATCTATTGGCGATTTCGTTCCAATTCACATTCCAAGTAATATTCGGCATGCTAATTACATTGCCGGTTGCCAAATTGCATTATCTCTTATAGTTTCCGAGATATGAACTATCGGTAATTTACACCTTAGGCTCTGCTTCTAACTTGGGCCAAAATTGTAAAATCGTCTTATCTATTGGCGATTTCGTTCCAATTCACATTCCAAGTAATATTCGGCATGCTAATTACATTGCCGGTTGCCAAATTGCTTTATCTCTTATAGTCTCCGAGATATGGACTATCGATAATTTACACCTTAGGCTCTGCTTCTAACTTGGGCCCAAATTGTAAAATGGTCTTATCTATTGGCGATTTCGTTCCAATTCACATTCCAAGTAATATTCGGCATGCTAATTACATTGCCGGTTGCCAAATTGAATTATCTCTTATAGTTTCCGAGATATGGACTATCGATAATTTACACCTTAGGCTCTGCTTCTAACTTGGGCCCAAATTGTAAAATGGTCTTATCTATTGGCGATTTCGTTCCAATTCACATTCCAAGTAATATTCGGCATGCTAATTACATTGCCGGTTCCCAAATTGTATTATCTCTTATAGTTTCCGAGATATGGACTATCGATTATTTTTAACCTTAGGCTCTGCTTCTAACTTGGGCCCAAACTGTAAAATGGTCTTATCTATTGGCGATTTCGTTCCAATTCACATTCCAAGTAGTATTCGGCATGCTAATTACATTGCCGGTTGCCAAATTGCATTATCTCTTATAGTTTCCGAGATATGGACTATCGATAATTTACACCTTAGGCTCTGCTTCTAACTTGGGCCCAAATTGTAAAATGGTCTTATCTATTGGCGATTTCGTCCCAATTCACATTCCAAGTAATATTCGGCATGCTAATTACATTGCCAGTTGCCAAATTGCATCATCTCTTATAGTTTCCGAGATATGGACTATGGATAATTTACACCTTAGGCTCTGCTTCTAACTTGGGCCCAAATTGTAAAATGGTCTTACCTATTGGCGATTTCATTCCAATTCACATTCCAAGTAATATTCGGCATGCTAATTACATTGCCGGTTGCCAAATTGCATTATCTCTTATAGTTTCCGAGATATGGACTATCGATAATTTACACCTTAGGCTCTGCTTCTAACTTGGGCCCAAATTGTAAAATGGTCTTATCTATTGGCGATTTCGTTCCAATTCACATTCCAAGTAATATTCGTCATGCTAATTACATTGCCGGTTGCCAAATTGCATTATCTCTTATAGTTTCCGAGATATGGACTATCGATAATTTACACCTTAGGCTCTGCTTCTAACTTGGGCCCAAATTGTAATATGGTCTTATCTATTGGCGATTTCGTTCCAATTCACATTCCAAGTAATATTCGGCATGCTAATTACATTGCCGGTTGCCAAATTGCATTATCTCTTATAGTTTCCGAGATATGGACTATCGATAATTTACACCTTAGGCTCTGCTTCTAACTTGGGCCCAAATTGTAAAATGGTCTTATCTATTGGCGATTTCGTTCCAATTCACAGTCCAAGTAATATTCGGCATGCTAATTACATTGCCGGTTGCCAAATTGCATTATCTCTTATAGTTTCCGAAATATGGACTATCGATAATTTACACCTTAGGCTCTGCTTCTAACTTGGGCCCAAATTGTAAAATGGTCTTATCTATTGGCGATTTCGTTCCAATTCACATTCCAAGTAATATTCGGCATGCTAATTACATTGCCGGTTGCTAAATTGCATTATCTCTTATAGTTTCCGAGATATGGACTATCGATAATTTACATCTTAGGCTCTGCTTCTAACTTGGGCCCAAATTGTAAAATGGTCTTATCTATTGCCGATTTCGTTCCAATTCACATTCCAAGTAATATTCGGCATGCTAATTACATTGCCGGTTGCCAAATTGCATTATCTCTTATAGTTTCCGAGATATGGACTATCGATAATTTACACCTTAGGCTCTGCTTCTAACTTGGGCCCAAATAATAAAATGGCCTTATCTATTGGC